>NW_028133256.1:0-567727 GCF_964374135.1 Grampus griseus | reverse complement strand
CCTAGGGCACTTCCACTTATGGTCCTATAGCTTAGGGAAATTAAAATCAAAAAGACACAGCCACCCCAAAGTTTGGAACGGCTCTGTTTACAAGAACCTCGTTTACAGTACAAGTTCAACATCGCAGAAAGTGAAAAATGGATAAAGAAGTTGTGGTATTTACTTACAAAGCAATATCACTCAGCAATGAAATCTATGTCATCCTGCCCTTAGCAGCACAATGAGTGGATTCAGGTATGATGATTCTAACTGAAATAAGTCACACAGAAAAAGAAACATCATAAGATATCAGTAATACACGGAATGTAAACTTGGCTACACAGGAACTGAATTACAGAACAGAACAGGGTCTTAAATTTAGAAAACCAACTTATGCTTGCTTAAGGGTAAAGGTGAGTTGGGGTGCTGCATAAAACCAGAGACTGAAATGAGCACAGATAAAGTTCCTTAAGCCAAATATAGAATAGACAAGAGCTACTCCTTGCTCAACAAAATGGACTCAACACCGCATATTAAACGCCTAAGAATGTACCTGACTAGTAAGTATCTTAAAACCTATGGATTGCTATGTCTCCAAAAGAGAATGAAGCATGTGTACAGGGGCATAAACGCAGCAGTGATAGGGTTGGAGAGGTTCGTTGAGCAAATGAAGACCCTTTGAAGTCATATTGCATGGTACCCATTCCACAGTTTTCAACTACCCAGGTTTAAGGTATTCTTCCTTCAGCTAAAACATGCATGTGGAACCTAGAGTATGATCAACCATGTGATCGGGAGACGTGTTCAAATATGTCTCAGTTTTCGTACCCTGGTACTCGGGTGCAACATTCCAGACGCTTTACTAACACTCTCCCGACTTGGAGAGTCAGTCCCTTTAACCTCCTGTTTGGCCCAGTTTGCAATTTCTGCGGAAGATGAACAGGAATAGCGAGAACCAATGACAGACTAGCTGGAGGTGTCTGGACGGGCAAATTTATCTCTCATTTCCCACCAGGAAGAGGAATTAACCAAAGGCTCAGCGTGCCGTGCCGGAACAAGATTAGGGCCTGAAGCCATCCTGCGGTGTTGCGGCCAGCTCACAAGAAAGCGAGTTGAAGAAAGGAGCTCAGGGGCACTGTAATTCACAAACCTGCAGAGTTATAAATGACAGCTATCATCCAAAAATATACTGAAGTAAGGCTGCCAAGAGGACTTGAAAGCGGGGCAGAATTGCAGGAAACCGATTTCAGGAGGTAGACTGGAATTGCATTGAAAGCATAGGCAAAGAGGCAGAGCGTCCACAATGATGCACTTGGCCAAAAGGGCGTATGCGTTTTTTCCTGAATATATTCAGGAAAAAACGCATACGCCCTTTTTGGCCAACCAAGCAAGCTTGCAAAGGAAATCTGCACTACAATGAAGTCTCACATCCCCCGGTCAAACGGGCATCAGAAAAAAGTGTAAAATCCAGAAAGGCAGGACACGCCATGGAGAACTGGGAGCCTTGTTATGTTGATGGGTGGGATGTAAATTGCCAACAGACACTCGGGAGAAGTGTATGGTGTTTCCTGAAACATCTAAAAAACAAAGCAACAGAGCCTAGGGCACTTCCAATTATGGTCCTATAGCTTAGGGAAATTAAAATCAAAAAGACACAGCCACCCCAAAGTTTGGGACGCCTCTGTTTACAAGAACCTCATTTATCGTACAAGTTCAATATCACAGAAAGTGAAAAATGGATAAAGAACTTGTGGTACTTACGTACAATGCAGTATCACTCAGCAATGAAATCTATGTCATCAGGCCCTTAGCAGCATAATGAGTGGATTCAGGTACGATGATTCTAACTGAAATAAGTCACACAGAAAAAGAAACATCATAAGATATCACTAATACATGGAATGTAAACTTGGTTACACAGGAACTGAATTCCAAAACAGAACAGGGTCTCAAATTTAGAAAACCAACTTATGCTTGCTTAAGGGGAAAGGTGAGTTGGGATGCTGCATAAAACCAGAGATTGAAATGAGCACAGATAAAGTTCCTTAACCCAAATATGGAATAGACAAGAGCTACAATTTGCTCAACGAAATGGACTCAACACCCCATATTAAACGCCTAAGAATGTACCTGACTAGTAAGTATCTTAAAACCTATGGATTGCTATGTCTCCAAAAGAGAATCAAGCGTGTGTACAGGGGCATAAACGCAGCAGTGATAGGATTGGAGAGGTTCGGTGAGCAAATGAAGACCCTTTGAAGTCATATTGCGTGGTACCCATTACACGGGTCTCAACTCTCCAGGTTTAAGGTATTCTTCCTTCAGCTAAAACATGCATGTGGAACCCAGAGTATGATCAACCATGTGAACGGGAGACGTGTTCAAATATGTCTCAGTTTTCCTCCCCTGGTACTCGGGTGCAACATTCCAGACACTTTACTAACACTCTCCGCACTTGGAGAGTCAGCGCCTTTAACCTCCTGTTTGGCCCAGTTTGCAATTTCTGCGGAAGATGAACAGGAATAGGGAGAACCAATGAGAGACTAGCTGGAGGTGTCTGGACGGGCAAATTTAACTCTCATTTCCCACCAGGAAGAGGAATTAATCAAAGGCTCAGCGTGCCGTGCCGGAACCAGATTAGTGCCTGAAGCCATCCTGCGATGTTGCGGCCAGCTCACAAGAAAGCGAGTTGAAGAAAGGAGCTCAGGGGCACTGTAATTCACAAACCTGCAGAGTTATAAATGACAGCTATCGTCCAAAAATATACTGAAGTAAGGCTGCCAAGAGGACTTGAAAGCGGGGCAGAATTGCAGGAAACCGATTTCAGGAGGTAGACTGGAATTGCATTGAAAGCATAGGAAAAGAGGCAGAACGTCCACAATGATGCACTTGGCCAAAAAGGGCGTATGCGTTTTTTCCTGAATATATTCAGGAAAAAACGCATACGCCCTTTTTGGCCAACCAAGCAAGCTTGCAAAGGAAATCTGCACTACAATGAAGTCTCACTTCCCCCCGGTCAAAAGGGCCATCTGAAAAAAGTGTAAAATCCAGAAAGGCAGGACAGGCCATGGAGAACTGGGAGCCTTGTTATGCTGATGGGCGGGATGTAAATTGCCAACAGACACTCGGGAGAAGTGTATGGTGTTTCCTGAAACATCTAAAAAACAAAGCAACAGAGCTTAGGGCACTTCCACTTATGGTCCTATAGCTAAGGGAAATTAAAATAAAAAAGGCACAGCCACCCCAAAGTTTGGGACGCCTCTGTTTACAAGAACCTCGTTTACCGTACAAGTTCAATATCACAGAAAGTGAAAAATGGATAAAGAACTTGTGGTACTTACGTACAATGCAGTATCACTCAGCAATGAAATCTATGTCATCAGGCCCTTAGCAGCACAATGAGTGGATTCAGGTATGATGATTCTAACTGAAATGAGTCACACAGAAAAAGAAACATCATAAGATATCACTAATACACGGAATGTAAAATTGGCTACACAGGAACTGAATTACAGAACAGAACAGGGTCTCAAATTTAGAAAACCAACTTATGCTTGCTTAAGGGGAAAGGTGAGTTGGGGTGCTGCATAAAACCAGAGATTGAAATGAGCACAGATAAAGTTCCTTAAGCCAAATATGGAATAGACAAGAGCTACTCCTTGCTCAACGAAATGGACTCAACACCGCATATTAAACGCCTAAGAATGTACCTGACTAGTAAGTATCTTAAAACCTATGGATTGCTATGTCTCCGAAAGAGAATCAAGCGTGTGTACAGGGGCATAAACGCAGAAGTGATAGGATTGGAGAGGTTCGGTGAGCAAATGAAGACCCTTTGAAGTCATATTGCATGGTACCCATTCCACAGGTTTCAACTACCCAGCTTTAAGGTATTCTTCCTTCAGCTAAAACATGCATGTGGATCCCAGAGTATGATCAACCATGTAATCGGGAGACGTGTTCAAATATGTCTCAGTTTTCATACCCTGGTACTCGGTTGCAACATTCCAGGCGCTTTACTAACACTCTCCCGACTTGGAGAGTAGGTCCCTTTAACCTCCTGTTTGGCCCAGTTTGCAATTTCTGCAGAAGATGAACAGGAATAGAGAGAACCAATGAGAGACTAGCTGGAGGTGTCTGGACGGGCAAATTTATCTCTCATTTCCCACCAGAAAGAGGAATTAACCAAAGGCTCAATGTGCCGTGCCGGAACCAGACTAGGGCCTGAAGCCATCCTGTGGTGTTGCGGCCAGCTCACAAGAAAGCGAGTTGAAGAAAGGAGCTCAGGGGCACTGTAATTCACAAACCTGCAGAGTTATAAATGACAGCTATCGTCCAAAAATATACTGAAGTAAGGCTGCCAAGAGGACTTGAAAGCCGGGCAGAATTGCAGGAAACCGATTTCAGGAGGTAGACTGGAATTGCATTGAAAGCATAGGAAAAGAGGCAGAACGTCCACAATGATGCACTTGGCCAAAAAGGGCGTATGCGTTTTTTCCTGAATATATTCAGGAAAAAACGCATACGCCCTTTTTGGCCAACCAAGCAAGCTTGCAAAGGAAATCTGCACTACAATGAAGTCTCACTTCCCCCCGGTCAAAAGGGCCATCTGAAAAAAGTGTAAAATCCAGAAAGGCAGGACAGGCCATGGAGAACTGGGAGCCTTGTTATGCTGATGGGCGGGATGTAAATTGCCAACAGACACTCGGGAGAAGTGTATGGTGTTTCCTGAAACATCTAAAAAACAAAGCAACAGAGCCTAGGGCACTTCCACTTATGGTCCTATAGCTTAGGGAAATTAAAATCAAAAAGACACAGCCACCCCAAAGTTTGCAACGGCTCTGTTTACAAGAACCTCATTTACAGTACAAGTTCAACATCGCAGAAAGTGAAAAATGGATAAAGAAGTTGTGGTATTTATTACAAAGCAATATCACTCAGCAATGAAATCTATGTCATCAGGCCCTTAGCAGCATAATGAGTGGATTCAGGTACGATGATTCTAACTGAAATAAGTCACACAGAAAAAGAAACATCATATGATATCACTAATACACGGAATGTAAACTTGGTTACACAGGAACTGAATTCCAAAACAGAACAGGGTCTCAAATTTAGAAAACCAACTTATGCTTGCTTAAGGGGAAAGGTGAGTTGGGATGCTGCATAAAACCAGAGATTGAAATGAGCACAGATAAAGTTCCTTAAGCCAAATATGGAATAGACAAGAGTTACTCCTTGCTCAACGAAATGGACTCAACACCCCATATTAAACGCCTAAGAATGTACCTGACTAGTAAGTATCTTAAAACCTATGGATTGCTATGTCTCCGAAAGAGAATCAAGCGTGTGTACAGGGGCATAAATGCAGCAGTGATAGGATTGGAGAGGTTCGGTGAGCAAATGAAGACCCTTTGAAGTCATATTGCATGGTACCCATTACACGGGTCTCAACTCTCCAGGTTTAAGCTATTCTTCCTTCAGCTAAAACATGCATGTGGAACCCAGAGTATGATCAACCGTGTGAACGGGAGACGTGTTCAAATATGTCTCAGTTTTCCTCCCCTGGTACTCGGGTGCAACATTCCAGATGCTTTACTAACACTCTCCCCACTTGGAGAGTCAGCGCCTTTAAACTCCTGTTTGGCCCAATTTGCAATTTTGTGTGGAAGATGAACAGGAATAGGGAGAACCAATGAGAGACTAGCTGGAGGTGTCTGGACGGGCAAATTTAACTCTCATTTCCCACCAGGAAGAGGAATTAACCAAAGGCTCAGCGTGCCGTGCCGGAACCAGATTAGGGCCTGTAGCCATCCTGCGGTGTTGCGGCCAGGTCACAAGAAAGCGAGTTGAAGAAAGGAGCTCAGGGGCACTGTAATTCACAAACCTGCAGAGTTATAAATGACAGCTATCGTCCAAAAATATACTGAAGTAAGGCTGCCAAGAGGACTTGAAAGCGGGGCAGAATTGCAGGAAACCGATTTCAGGAGGTAGACTGGAATTGCATTGAAAGCATAGGAAAAGAGGCAGAACGTCCACAATGATGCACTTGGCCAAAAAGGGCGTATGCGTTTTTTCCTGAATATATTCAGGAAAAAACGTATACGCCCTTTTTGGCCAACCAAGCAAACTTGCAAAGGAAATCTGCACTACAATGAAGTCTCACTTCCCCCAGGTCAAACGGGCCATCTGAAAAAAGTGTAAACTCCAGAAAGGCAGGAGAGGCCATGGAGAACTGGGAGCCTTGTTATGCTGATGGGCGGGATGTAAATTGCCAACAGACACTCGGGAGAAGTGTATGGTGTTTCCTGAAACATCTAAAAAACAAAGCAACAGAGCCTAGGGCACTTCCACTTATGGTCCTATAGCTTAGGGAAATTAAAATCAAAAAGACACAGCCACCCCAAAGTTTGGGACGCCTCTGTTTACAAGAACCTCGTTTACCGTACAAGTTCAATATCACAGAAAGTGAAAAATGGATAAAGAACTTGTGGTACTTACATACAATGCAGTATGACTCAGCAAAGAAATCTATGTCATCAGGCCCGTAGCAGCACAATGAGTGGATTCAGGTACGATGATTCTAACTGAAATAAGTCACACAGAAAAAGAAACATCATAAGATATCACTAATACACGGAATGTAAACTTGGCTACACAGGAACTGAATTCCAAAACAGAACAGGGTCTCAAATTTAGAAAACCAACTTATGCTTGCTTAAGGGGAAATGTGAGTTGGGGTGCTGCATAAAACCAGAGATTGAAATGAGCACAGATAAAGTTCCTTAAGCCAAATATGGAATAGATTAGAGCTACTCCTTACTCAACGAAATGGACTCAACACCCCATATTAAACGCCTAAGAATGTACCTGACTAGTAAGTATCTTAAAACCTATGGATTGCTATGTCTCCAAAAGAGAATCAAGCGTGTGTACAGGGGCATAAACGCAGCAGTGATAGGATTGGAGAGGTTCGTGTGAGCAAATGAAGACCCTTTGAAGTCATATTGCATGGTACCCATTCCACGGGTCTCAACTCTCCAGGTTTAAGGTATTCTTCCTTCAGCTAAAACATGCATGTGGAACCCAGAGTATGATCAACAGTGTGAACGGGAGACGTGTTCAAATATGTCTCAGTTTTCATACCCTGGTACTCGGGTGCAACATTCCAGACGCTTTACTAACACTCTCCCCACTTGGAGAGTCAGCGCCTTTAACCTCCTGTTTGGCCCAGTTTGCAATTTCTGCGGAAGATGAACAGGAATAGTGAGAACCAATGAGAGACTAGCTGGAGGTGTCTGGACGGGCAAATTTAACTCTCATTTCCCACCAGGAAGAGGAAATAACCAAAGGCTCAGCGTGCCGTGCCGTAACCAGATTAGGACCTGAAGCCATCCTGCGGTGTTGCGGCCAGCTCACAAGAAAGCGAGTTGAAGAAAGGAGCTCAGGGGCACTGTAATTCACAAACCTGCAGAGTTATAAATGACAGCTATCATCCAAAAATATACTGAAGTAAGGCTGCCAAGAGGACTTGAATGCAGGGCAGAATTGCAGGAAACCAATTTCAGGAGGTAGACTGGAATTGCATTGAAAGCATAGGAAAAGAGGCAGAGCGTCCACAATGATGCACTTGGCCAAAAAGGGCATATGCGTTTTTTCCTAAATATATTCAGGAAAAAACGCATACGCCCTTTTTGGCCAACCAAGCAAGCTTGCAAAGGAAATCTGCACTACAATGAAGTCTCACTTCCCCCCGGTCAAATGGGCATCTGAATAAAGTGTAAAATCCAGAAAGGCAGGACAGGCCATGGAGAACTGGAAGCCTTGTTATGCTGATGGGCGGGATGTAAATTGCCAACAGACACTCGGGAGAAGTGCATGGTGTTTCCTGAAACATCTAAAAAACAAAGCAACAGAGCCTAGGGCACTTCCACTTATGGTCCTATAGCTTAGGGAAATTAAAATCAAAAATACACAGCCACCCCAAAGTTTGGGACGCCTCTGTTTACAAAAACCTCGTTTACCGTACAAGTTCAATATCACAGAAAGTGAAAAATGGATAAAGAACTTGTGGTACTTACGTACAATGCAGTATCACTCAGCAATGAAATCTATGTCATCAGGCCTGTAGCAGCACAATGAGTGGATTCAGGTACGATGATTCTAACTGAAATAAGTCACACAGAAAAAGAAACATCATAAGATATCACTAATACACAGAATGTAAACTTGGTTACACAGGAACTGAATTCCAAAACAGAACAGGGTCTCAAATTTAGAAAACCAACTTATGCTTGCTTAAGGGGAAAGGTGAGTTGGGATGCTGCATAAAACCAGAGATTGAAATGAGCACAGATAAAGTTCCTTAAGCCAAATATGGAATAGACAAGAGCTACACCTTGCTCAACGAAATGGACTCAACACCCCATATTAAACGCCTAAGAATGTACCTGACTAGTAAGTATCTTAAAACCTATGGATTGCTATGTCTCCAAAAGAGAATCAAGTGTGTGTACAGGGGCATAAACGCAGCAGTGATAGGATTGGAGAGGTTCGGTGAGCAAATGAAGACCCTTTGAAGTCATATTGCATGGTACCCATTACACGGGTCTCAACTCTCCAGGTTTAAGGTATTCTTCCTTCAGCTAAAACATGCATGTGGAACCCAGAGTATGATCAACCGTGTGAACGGGAGACGTGTTCAAATATGTCTCAGTTTTCCTCCCCTGGTACTCGGGTGCAACATTCCAGACGCTTTACTAACACTCTCCCCACTTGGAGAGTCAGCGCCTTTAACCTCCTGTTTGGCCCAGTTTGCAATTTCTGCGGAAGATGAACAGGAATAGCGAGAACCAATGAGAGACTAGCTGGAGTTGTCTGGACGGGCAAATTTAACTCTCATTTCCCACCAGGAAGAGGAAATAACCAAAGGCTCAGCGTGCCGTGCCGGAACCAGATTAGGGCCTGAAGCCATCCTGCGGTGTTGCGGCCAGCTCAAAAGAAAGCGAGTTGAAGAAAGGAGCTCAGGGGCACTGTAATTCACAAACCTGCAGAGTTATAAATGACAGCTATCGTCCAAAAATATACTGAAGTAAGGCTGCCAAGAGGACTTGAAAGCGGGGCAGAATTGCAGGAAACCGATTTCAGGAGGTAGACTGGAATTGCATTGAAAGAATAGGAAAAGAGGCAGAACGTCCACAATGATGCACTTGGCCAAAAAGGGTGTATGCGTTTTTTCCTGAATATATTCAGGAAAAAACGCATACGCCCTTTTTGGCCAACCAAGCAAGCTTGCAAAGGAAATCTGCACTACAATGAAGTCTCACTTCCCCCTGGTCAAAAAGGCCATCTGAAAAAAGTGTAAAATCCAGAAAGGCAGGACAGGCCATGGAGAACTGGGAGCCTTGTTATGCTGATGGGCGGGATGTAAATTGCCAACAGACACTCGGGAGAAGTGTATGGTGTTTCCTGAAACATCTAAAAAACAAAGCAACAGAGCCTAGGGCACTTCCACTTATGGTCCTATAGCTTAGGGAAATTAAAATCAAAAAGACACAGCCACCCCAAAGTTTGGAACGGCTCTGTTTACAAGAACCTCGTTTACAGTACAAGTTCAACATCGCAGAAAGTGAAAAATGGATAAAGAAGTTGTGGTATTTACTTACAAAGCAATATCACTCAGCAATGAAATCTATGTCATCCTGCCCTTAGCAGCACAATGAGTGGATTCAGGTATGATGATTCTAACTGAAATAAGTCACACAGAAAAAGAAACATCATAAGATATCAGTAATACACGGAATGTAAACTTGGCTACACAGGAACTGAATTACAGAACAGAACAGGGTCTTAAATTTAGAAAACCAACTTATGCTTGCTTAAGGGTAAAGGTGAGTTGGGGTGCTGCATAAAACCAGAGACTGAAATGAGCACAGATAAAGTTCCTTAAGCCAAATATAGAATAGACAAGAGCTACTCCTTGCTCAACAAAATGGACTCAACACCGCATATTAAACGCCTAAGAATGTACCTGACTAGTAAGTATCTTAAAACCTATGGATTGCTATGTCTCCAAAAGAGAATGAAGCATGTGTACAGGGGCATAAACGCAGCAGTGATAGGGTTGGAGAGGTTCGTTGAGCAAATGAAGACCCTTTGAAGTCATATTGCATGGTACCCATTCCACAGTTTTCAACTACCCAGGTTTAAGGTATTCTTCCTTCAGCTAAAACATGCATGTGGAACCTAGAGTATGATCAACCATGTGATCGGGAGACGTGTTCAAATATGTCTCAGTTTTCGTACCCTGGTACTCGGGTGCAACATTCCAGACGCTTTACTAACACTCTCCCGACTTGGAGAGTCAGTCCCTTTAACCTCCTGTTTGGCCCAGTTTGCAATTTCTGCGGAAGATGAACAGGAATAGCGAGAACCAATGACAGACTAGCTGGAGGTGTCTGGACGGGCAAATTTATCTCTCATTTCCCACCAGGAAGAGGAATTAACCAAAGGCTCAGCGTGCCGTGCCGGAACCAGATTAGGGCCTGAAGCCATCCTGCGGTGTTGCGGCCAGCTCACAAGAAAGCGAGTTGAAGAAAGGAGCTCAGGGGCACTGTAATTCACAAACCTGCAGAGTTATAAATGACAGCTATCATCCAAAAATATACTGAAGTAAGGCTGCCAAGAGGACTTGAAAGCGGGGCAGAATTGCAGGAAACCGATTTCAGGAGGTAGACTGGAATTGCATTGAAAGCATAGGCAAAGAGGCAGAGCGTCCACAATGATGCACTTGGCCAAAAAGTGCGTATGCGTTTTTTCCTGAATATATTCAGGAAAAAACGCATACGCCCTTTTTGGCCAACCAAGCAAGCTTGCAAAGGAAATCTGCACTACAATGAAGTCTCACATCCCCCGGTCAAACGGGCATCAGAAAAAAGTGTAAAATCCAGAAAGGCAGGACACGCCATGGAGAACTGGGAGCCTTGTTATGTTGATGGGTGGGATGTAAATTGCCAACAGACACTCGGGAGAAGTGTATGGTGTTTCCTGAAACATCTAAAAAACAAAGCAACAGAGCCTAGGGCACTTCCAATTATGGTCCTATAGCTTAGGGAAATTAAAATCAAAAAGACACAGCCACCCCAAAGTTTGGGACGCCTCTGTTTACAAGAACCTCATTTATCGTACAAGTTCAATATCACAGAAAGTGAAAAATGGATAAAGAACTTGTGGTACTTACGTACAATGCAGTATCACTCAGCAATGAAATCTATGTCATCAGGCCCTTAGCAGCATAATGAGTGGATGCAGGTACGATGATTCTAACTGAAATAAGTCACACAGAAAAAGAAACATCATAAGATATCACTAATACATGGAATGTAAACTTGGTTACACAGGAACTGAATTCCAAAACAGAACAGGGTCTCAAATTTAGAAAACCAACTTATGCTTGCTTAAGGGGAAAGGTGAGTTGGGATGCTGCATAAAACCAGAGATTGAAATGAGCACAGATAAAGTTCCTTAACCCAAATATGGAATAGACAAGAGCTACAATTTGCTCAACGAAATGGACTCAACACCCCATATTAAACGCCTAAGAATGTACCTGACTAGTAAGTATCTTAAAACCTATGGATTGCTATGTCTCCAAAAGAGAATCAAGCGTGTGTACAGGGGCATAAACGCAGCAGTGATAGGATTGGAGAGGTTCGGTGAGCAAATGAAGACCCTTTGAAGTCATATTGCGTGGTACCCATTACACGGGTCTCAACTCTCCAGGTTTAAGGTATTCTTCCTTCAGCTAAAACATGCATGTGGAACCCAGAGTATGATCAACCATGTGAACGGGAGACGTGTTCAAATATGTCTCAGTTTTCCTCCCCTGGTACTCGGGTGCAACATTCCAGACACTTTACTAACACTCTCCGCACTTGGAGAGTCAGCGCCTTTAACCTCCTGTTTGGCCCAGTTTGCAATTTCTGCGGAAGATGAACAGGAATAGGGAGAACCAATGAGAGACTAGCTGGAGGTGTCTGGACGGGCAAATTTAACTCTCATTTCCCACCAGGAAGAGGAATTAATCAAAGGCTCAGCGTGCCGTGCCGGAACCAGATTAGTGCCTGAAGCCATCCTGCGATGTTGCGGCCAGCTCACAAGAAAGCGAGTTGAAGAAAGGAGCTCAGGGGCACTGTAATTCACAAACCTGCAGAGTTATAAATGACAGCTATCGTCCAAAAATATACTGAAGTAAGGCTGCCAAGAGGACTTGAAAGCGGGGCAGAATTGCAGGAAACCGATTTCAGGAGGTAGACTGGAATTGCATTGAAAGCATAGGAAAAGAGGCAGAACGTCCACAATGATGCACTTGGCCAAAAAGGGCGTATGCGTTTTTTCCTGAATATATTCAGGAAAAAACGCATACGCCCTTTTTGGCCAACCAAGCAAGCTTGCAAAGGAAATCTGCACTACAATGAAGTCTCACTTCCCCCCGGTCAAAAGGGCCATCTGAAAAAAGTGTAAAATCCAGAAAGGCAGGACAGGCCATGGAGAACTGGGAGCCTTGTTATGCTGATGGGCGGGATGTAAATTGCCAACAGACACTCGGGAGAAGTGTATGGTGTTTCCTGAAACATCTAAAAAACAAAGCAACAGAGCTTAGGGCACTTCCACTTATGGTCCTATAGCTAAGGGAAATTAAAATAAAAAAGGCACAGCCACCCCAAAGTTTGGGACGCCTCTGTTTACAAGAACCTCGTTTACCGTACAAGTTCAATATCACAGAAAGTGAAAAATGGATAAAGAACTTGTGGTACTTACGTACAATGCAGTATCACTCAGCAATGAAATCTATGTCATCAGGCCCTTAGCAGCACAATGAGTGGATTCAGGTATGATGATTCTAACTGAAATGAGTCACACAGAAAAAGAAACATCATAAGATATCACTAATACACGGAATGTAAAATTGGCTACACAGGAACTGAATTACAGAACAGAACAGGGTCTCAAATTTAGAAAACCAACTTATGCTTGCTTAAGGGGAAAGGTGAGTTGGGGTGCTGCATAAAACCAGAGATTGAAATGAGCACAGATAAAGTTCCTTAAGCCAAATATGGAATAGACAAGAGCTACTCCTTGCTCAACGAAATGGACTCAACACCGCATATTAAACGCCTAAGAATGTACCTGACTAGTAAGTATCTTAAAACCTATGGATTGCTATGTCTCCGAAAGAGAATCAAGCGTGTGTACAGGGGCATAAACGCAGCAGTGATAGGATTGGAGAGGTTCGGTGAGCAAATGAAGACCCTTTGAAGTCATATTGCATGGTACCCATTCCACAGGTTTCAACTACCCAGCTTTAAGGTATTCTTCCTTCAGCTAAAACATGCATGTGGATCCCAGAGTATGATCAACCATGTAATCGGGAGACGTGTTCAAATATGTCTCAGTTTTCATACCCTGGTACTAGGTTGCAACATTCCAGGCGCTTTACTAACACTCTCCCGACTTGGAGAGTAGGTCCCTTTAACCTCCTGTTTGGCCCAGTTTGCAATTTCTGCAGAAGATGAACAGGAATAGAGAGAACCAATGAGAGACTAGCTGGAGGTGTCTGGACGGGCAAATTTATCTCTCATTTCCCACCAGAAAGAGGAATTAACCAAAGGCTCAATGTGCCGTGCCGGAACCAGACTAGGGCCTGAAGCCATCCTGTGGTGTTGCGGCCAGCTCACAAGAAAGCGAGTTGAAGAAAGGAGCTCAGGGGCACTGTAATTCACAAACCTGCAGAGTTATAAATGACAGCTATCGTCCAAAAATATACTGAAGTAAGGCTGCCAAGAGGACTTGAAAGCCGGGCAGAATTGCAGGAAACCGATTTCAGGAGGTAGACTGGAATTGCATTGAAAGCATAGGAAAATAGGCAGAACGTCCACAATGATGCACTTGGCCAAAAAGGGCGTATGCGTTTTTTCCTGAATATATTCAGGAAAAAACGCATACGCCCTTTTTGGCCAACCAAGCAAGCTTGCAAAGGAAATCTGCACTACAATGAAGTCTCACTTCCCCCCGGTCAAAAGGGCCATCTGAAAAAAGTGTAAAATCCAGAAAGGCAGGACAGGCCATGGAGAACTGGGAGCCTTGTTATGCTGATGGGCGGGATGTAAATTGCCAACAGACACTCGGGAGAAGTGTATGGTGTTTCCTGAAACATCTAAAAAACAAAGCAACAGAGCCTAGGGCACTTCCACTTATGGTCCTATAGCTTAGGGAAATTAAAATCAAAAAGACACAGCCACCCCAAAGTTTGCAACGGCTCTGTTTACAAGAACCTCATTTACAGTACAAGTTCAACATCGCAGAAAGTGAAAAATGGATAAAGAAGTTGTGGTATTTATTACAAAGCAATATCACTCAGCAATGAAATCTATGTCAACAGGCCCTTAGCAGCAGAATGAGTGGATTCAGGTATGATGATTCTAACTGAAATGAGTCACACAGAAAAAGAAACATCATAAGATATCACTAATACACGGAATGTAAAATTGGCTACACAGGAACTGAATTACAGAACAGAACAGGGTCTCAAATTTAGAAAACCAACTTATGCTTGCTTAAGGGGAAAGGTGAGTTGGGGTGCTGCATAAAACCAGAGATTGAAATGAGCACAGATAAAGTTCCTTAAGCCAAATATGGAATAGACAAGAGCTACTCCTTGCTCAACGAAATGGACTCAACACCGCATATTAAACGCCTAAGAATGTACCTGACTAGTAAGTATCTTAAAACCTATGGATTGCTATGTCTCCAAAAGAGAATCAAGCGTGTGTACAGGGGCATAAATGCAGCAGTGATAGGATTGGAGAGGTTCGGTGAGCAAATGAAGACCCTTTGAAGTCATATTGCATGGTACCCATTACACGGGTCTGAACTCTCCAGGTTTAAGGTATTCTTCCTTCAGCTAAAACATGCATGTGGAACCCAGAGTATGATCAACCATGTGAACGGGAGACGTGTTCAAATATGTCTCAGTTTTCCTCCCCTGGTACTCGGGTGCAACATTCCAGACACTTTACTAACACTCTCCGCACTTGGAGAGTCAGCGCCTTAACCTCCTGTTTGGCCCAGTTTGCAATTTCTGCGGAAGATGAACAGGAATAGCGAGAACCAATGAGAGACTAGCTGGAGGTGTCTGAACGGGCAAATTTAACTCTCATTTCCCACCAGGAAGAGGAATTAATCAAAGGCTAAGTGTGCCGTGCCGGAACCAGATTAGTGCCTGAAGCCATCCTGCGATGTTGCGGCCAGGTCACAAGAAAGCGAGTTGAAGAAAGGAGCTCAGGGGCACTGTAATTCACAAACCTGCAGAGTTATAAATGACAGCTATCGTCCAAAAATATACTGAAGTAAGGCTGCCAAGAGGACTTGAAAGCGGGGCAGAATTGCAGGAAACCGATTTCAGGAGGTAGACTGGAATTGCATTGAAAGCATAGGAAAAGAGGCAGAACGTCCACAATGATGCACTTGGCCAAAAAGGGCGTATGCGTTTTTTCCTGAATATATTCAGGAAAAAACGCATACGCCCTTTTTGGCCAACCAAGCAAGCTTGCAAAGGAAATCTGCACTACAATGAAGTCTCACTTCCCCCCGGTCAAAAGGGCCATCTGAAAAAAGTGTAAAATCCAGAAAGGCAGGACAGGCCATGGAGAACTGGGAGCCTTGTTATGCTGATGGGCGGGATGTAAATTGCCAACAGACACTCGGGAGAAGTGTATGGTGTTTCCTGAAACATCTAAAAAACAAAGCAACAGAGCCTAGGGCACTTCCACTTATGGTCCTATAGCTTAGGGAAATTAAAATCAAAAAGACACAGCCACCCCAAAGTTTGCAACGGCTCTGTTTACAAGAACCTCGTTTACAGTAAAAGTTCAACATCGCAGAAAGTGAAAAATGGATAAAGAAGTTGTGGTATTTACTTACAAAGCAATATCACTCAGCAATGAAATCTATGTCATCAGGCCCTTAGCAGCACAATGAGTGGATTCAGGTATGATGATTCTAACTGAAATAAGTCACACAGAAAAAGAAACATCATAAGATAGCATTAATACACGGAATGTAAACTTGGCTACACAGGAACTGAATTACAGAACAGAACAGGGTCTCAAATTTAGAAAACCAACTTATGCTTGCTTAAGGGGAAAGGTGAGTTGGGGTGCTGCATAAAACCAGAGATTGAAATGAGCACAGATAAAGTTCCTTAAGCCAAATATGGAATAGACAAGAGCTACTCCTTGCTCAACGAAATGGACTCAACACCGCATATTAAACGCCTAAGAATGTACGTGACTAGTAAGTATCTTAAAACCTATGGATTGCTATGTCTCCGAAAGAGAATCAAGCATGTGTACAGGGGCATAAACGCAGCAGTGATAGGATTGGAGAGGTTCGGTGAGCAAATGAAGACCCTTTGAAGTCATATTGCATGGTACCCATTCCACAGGTTTCAACTACCCAGGTTTAAGGTATTCTTCCTTCAGCTAAAACATGCATGTGGAACCTAGAGTATGATCAACCATGTGATCGGGAGACATGTTCAAATATGTCTCAGTTTTCGTACCCTGGTACTCGGGTGCAACATTCCAGACGCTTTACTAACACTCTCCCGACTTGGAGAGTCAGTCCCTTTAACCTCCTGTTTGGTCCAGTTTGCAATTTCTGCGGAAGATGAACAGGAATAGCGAGAACCAATGAGAGACTAGCTGGAGGTGTCTGGACGGGCAAATTTAACTCTCATTTCCCACCAGGAAGAGGAATTAACCAAAGGCTCAGCATGCCGTGCCGGAACCAGATTAGGGCCTGAAGCCATCCTGCGGTGTTTCGGCCAGGTCACAAGAAAGCGAGTTGAAGAAAGGAGCTCAGGGGCACTGTAATTCACAAACCTGCAGAGTTATAAATGACAGCTATCGTGCAAAAATATACTGAAGTAAGGCTGCCAAGAGGACTTTAAAGCGGGGCAGAATTGCAGGAAACCGATTTCAGGAGGTAGACTGGAATTGCATTGAAAGCATAGGAAAAGAGGCAGAACGTCCACAATGATGCACTTGGCCAAAAAGGGCGTATGCGTTTTTTTCCTGAATATATTCAGGAAAAAACGCATACGCCCTTTTTGGCCAACCAAGCAAGCTTGCAAAGGAAATCTGCACTACAATGAAGTCTCACTTCTCCCCAGTCAAAAGGGCCATCTGAAAAAAGTGTAAATTCCAGAAAGGCAGGACAGGCCATGGAGAACTGGGAGCCTTGTTATGCTGATGGGCGGGATGTAAATTGGCAACAGAAACTCGGGAGAAGTGTATGGTGTTTCCTGAAACATCTAAAAAACAAAGCAACAGAGCTTAGGGCACTTCCACTTATGGTCCTATAGCTAAGGGAAATTAAAATAAAAAAGGCACAGCCACCCCAAAGTTTGGGACGCCTCTGTTTACAAGAACCTCGTTTACCGTACAAGTTCAATATCACAGAAAGTGAAAAATGGATAAAGAACTTGTGGTACTTACGTACAATGCAGTATCACTCAGCAATGAAATCTATGTCATCAGGCCCTTAGCAGCACAATGATTGGATTCAGGTATGATGATTCTAACTGAAATAAGTCACACAGAAAAAGAAACATCATAAGATATCACTAATACACGGAATGTAAACTTGGCTACACAGGAACTGAATTACAGAACAGAACAGGGTCTCAAATTTAGAAAACCAACTTATGCTTGCTTAAGGGGAAAGGTGAGTTGGGGTGCTGCATAAAACCAGAGATTGAAATGAGCACAGATAAAGTTCCTTAAGCCAAATATGGAATAGACAAGAGCTACTCCTTGCTCAATGAAATGGACTCAACACCGCATATTAAACGCCTAAGAATGTACCTGACTAGTAAGTATCTTAAAACCTATGGATTGCTATGTCTCCAAAAGAGAATCAAGCGTGTGTACAGGGGCATAAACGCAGCAGTGATAGGATTGGAGAGGTTCGGTGAGCAAATGAAGACCCTTTGAAGTCATATTGCATGGTACCCATTCCACAGGTTTCAACTACCCAGCTTTAAGGTATTCTTCCTTCAGCTAAAACATGCATGTGGAACCCAGAGTATGATCAACCATGTAATCGGGAGACGTGTTCAAATATGTCTCAGTTTTCATACCCTGGTACTCGGTTGCAACATTCCAGACGCTTTACTAACACTCTCCCGACTTGGAGAGTAGGTCCCTTTAACCTCCTGTTTGGCCCAGTTTGCAATTTCTGCAGAAGATGAACAGGAATAGCGAGAACCAATGAGAGACTAGCTGGAGGTGTCTGGACGGGCAAATTTATCTCTCATTTCCCACCAGGAAGAGGAATTAACCAAAGGCTCAATGTGCCGTGCCGGAACCAGACTAGGGCCTGAAGCCATCCTGTGGTGTTGCGGCCAGCTCACAAGAAAGCGAGTTGAAGAAAGGAGCTCAGGGGCACTGTAATTCACAAACCTGTAGAGTTATAAATGACAGCTATCGTCCAAAAATATACTGAAGTGAGGCTGCCAAGAGGACTTGAAAGCAGGGCAGAATTGCAGGAAACCGATTTCAGGAGGTAGACTGGAATTGCATTGAAAGCATAGGAAAAGAGGCAGAACGTCCACAATGATGCACTTGGCCAAAAAGGGCGTATGCGTTTTTTCCTGAATATATTCAGGAAAAAACGCATACGCCCTTTTTGGCCAACCAAGCAAGCTTGCAAAGGAAATCTGCACTACAATGAAGTCTCACTTCCCCCCGGTCAAAAGGGCCATCTGAGAAAAGTGTAAAATCCAGAAAGGCAGGACAGGCCATGGAGAACTGGGAGCCTTGTTATGCTGATGGGCGGGATGTAAATTGCCAACAGACACTCGGGAGAAGTGTATGGTGTTTCCTGAAACATCTAAAAAACAAAGCAACAGAGCCTAGGGCACTTCCACTTATGGTCCTATAGCTTAGGGAAATTAAAATCAAAAAGACACAGCCACCCCAAAGTTTGCAACGGCTCTGTTTACAAGAACCTCATTTACAGTACAAGTTCAACATCGCAGAAAGTGAAAAATGGATAAAGAAGTTGTGGTATTTACTTACAAAGCAATATCACTCAGCAATGAAATCTATGTCAACAGGCCCTTAGCAGCAGAATGAGTGGATTCAGGTATGATGATTCTAACTGAAATGAGTCACTTAGAAAAAGAAACATCATAAGATATCACTAATACACGGAATGTTAACTTGGCTACACAGGAACTGAATTACAGAACAGAACAGGGTCTCAAATTTAGAAAACCAACTTATGCTTGCTTAAGGGGAAAGGTGAGTTGGGTTGCTGCATAAAACCAGAGATTGAAATGAGCACAGATAAAGTTCCTTAAGCCAAATATGGAATAGACAAGAGCTACTCCTTGCTCAACGAAATGGACTCAACACCGCATATTAAACGCCTAAGAATGTACCTGACTAGTAAGTATCTTAAAACCTATGGATTGCTATGTCTCCAAAAGAGAATCAAGCGTGTGTACAGGGGCATAAACGCAGCAGTGATAGGACTGGAGATGTTCGGTGAGCAAATGAAGACCCTTTGAAGTCATATTGCATGGTACCCATTACACGGGTCTGAACTCTCCAGGTTTAAGGTATTCTTCCTTCAGCTAAAACATGCATGTGGAACCCAGAGTATGATCAACCATGTGAACGGGAGACGTGTTCAAATATGTCTCAGTTTTCCTCCCCTGGTACTCGGGTGCAACATTCCAGACGCTTTACTAACACTCTCCCCACTTGGAGAGTCAGCGCCTTTAACCTCCTGTTTGGCCCAGTTTGCAATTTCTGCGGAAGATGAACAGGAATAGCGAGAACCAATGAGAGACTAGCTGGAGGTGTCTGGACGGGCAAATTTAACTCTCATTTCCCACCAGGAAGACGAAATAACCAAAGGCTCAGCGTGCCGTGCCGGAACCAGATTAGGGCCTGAAGCCATCCTGCGGTGTTGCGGCCAGCTCAAAAGAAAGCGAGTTGAAGAAAGGAGCTCAGGGGCACTGTAATTCACAAACCTGCAGAGTCATAAATGACAGCTATCGTCCAAAAATATACTGAAGTAAGGCTGCCAAGAGGACTTGAAAGCGGGGCAGAATTGCAGGAAACCGATTTCAGGAGGTAGACTGGAATTGCATTGAAAGCATAGGAAAAGAGGCAGAACGTCCACAATGATGCACTTGGCCAAAAAGGGCGTATGCGTTTTTTTCCTGAATATATTCAGGAAAAAACGCATACGCCCTTTTTGGCCAACCAAGCAAACTTGCAAAGGAAATCTGCACTACAATGAAGTCTCACTTCCCCCCGGTCAAAAGGGCCATCTGAAAAAAGTGTAAAATCCAGAAAGGCAGGACAGGCCATGGAGAACTGGGAGCCTTGTTATGCTGATGGGCGGGATGTAAATTGCCAACAGACACTCTGGAGAAGTGTATGGTGTTTCCTGAAACATCTAAAAAACAAAGCAACAGAGCCTAGGGCACTTCCACTTATGGTCCTATAGCTTAGGGAAATTAAAATCAAAAAGACACAGCCACCCCAAAGTTTGGGACGCCTGTGTTTACAAGAACCTCGTTTACCGTACAAGTTCAGTATCACAGAAAGTGAAAAATGGATAAAGAAGTTGTGGTATTTACTTACAAAGCAATATCACTCAGCAATGAAATCTATGTCATCAGGCCCTTAGCAGCATAATGAGTGGATTCAGGTACGATGATTCTAACTGAAAAAAGTCACACAGAAAAAGAAACATCATAAGATATCACTAATACACGGAATGTAAACTTGGTTACACAGGAACTGAATTCCAAAACAGAACAGGGTCTCAAATTTAGAAAACCAACTTATGCTTGCTTAAGGGGAAAGGTGAGTTGGGGTGCTGCATAAAACCAGAGATTGAAATGAGCACAGATAAAGTTCCTTAAGCCAAATATGGAATAGACAAGAGTTACTCCTTGCTCAACGAAATGGACTCAACACCCCATATTAAACGCCTAAGAATGTACCTGACTAGTAAGTATCTTAAAACCTATGGATTGCTATGTCTCCGAAAGAGAATCAAGCATGTGTACAGGGGCATACATGCAGCAGTGATAGGATTGGAGAGGTTCGGTGAGCAAATGAAGACCCTTTGAAGTCATATTGCATGGTACCCATTACACGGGTCTCAACTCTCCAGGTTTAAGCTATTCTTCCTTCAGCTAAAACATGCATGTGGAACCCAGAGTATGATCAACCGTGTGAATGGGAGACGTGTTCAAATATGTGTCAGTTTTCCTCCCCTGGTACTCGGGTGCAACATTCCAGACGCTTTACTAACACTCTCCCCACTTGGAGAGTCAGCGCCTTTAACCTCCTGTTTGGCCCAGTTTGCAATTTCTGTAGAAGATAAACAGGAATAGGGAGAACCAATGAGAGACTAGCTGGAGGTGTCTGGACGGGCAAATTTAACTCTCATTTCCCACCAGGAAGAGGAATTAACCAAAGGCTCAGCGTGCCGTGCCGGAACCAGATTAGGGCCTGTAGCCATCCTGCGGTGTTGCGGCCAGGTCACAAGAAAGCGAGTTGAAGAAAGGAGCTCAGGGGCACTGTAATTCACAAACCTCCAGAGTTATAAATGACAGCTATCGTCCAAAAATATACTGAAGTAAGGCTGCCAAGAGGACTTGAAAGCGGGGCAGAATTGCAGGAAACCGATTTCAGGAGGTAGACTGGAATTGCACTGAAAGCATAGGAAAAGAGGCAGAACGTCCACAATGATGCACTTGGCCAAAAAGGGCGTATGCGTTTTTTCCTGAATATATTCAGGAAAAAACGTATACGCCCTTTTTGGCCAACCAAGCAAACTTGCAAAGGAAATCTGCACTACAATGAAGTCTCACTTCCCCCAGGTCAAACAGGCCATCTGAAAAAAGTGTAAAATCCAGAAAGGCAGGACAGGCCATGGAGAACTGGGAGCCTTGTTATGCTGATGGGCGGGATGAAAATTGCCAACAGACACTCGGGAGAAGTGTATGGTGTTTCCTGAAACATCTAAAAAACAAAGCAACAGAGCCTAGGGCACTTCCACATATGGTCCTATAGCTTAGGGAAATTAAAATCAAAAAGACACAGCCACCCCAAAGTTTGCGACGCCTCTGTTTACAAGAACCTCGTTTACCATACAAGTTCAATATCACAGAAAGTGAAAAATGGATAAAGAACTTGTGGTACTTACGTACAATGCAGTATGACTCAGCAATGAAATCTATGTCATCAGGCCCGTAGCAGCACAATGAGTGGATTCAGGTACGATGATTCTAACTGAAATAAGTCACAAAGAAAAAGAAACATCATAAGATATCACTAATACACGGAATGTAAACTTGGCTACACAGGAACTGAATTCCAAAACAGAACAGGGTCTCAAATTTAGAAAACCAACTTATGCTTGCTTAAGGGGAAAGGTGAGTTGGGGTGCTGCATAAAACCAGAGATTGAAATGAGCACAGATAAAGTTCTTTAAGCCAAATATGGAATAGACTAGAGCTACTCCTTACTCAACGAAATGGACTCAACACCCCATATAAAACGCCTAAGAATGTACCTGACTAGTAAGTATCTTAAAACCTATGGATTGCTGTGTCTCCAAAAGAGAATCAAGCGTGTGTACAGGGGCATAAACGCAGCAGTGATAGGATTGGAGAGGTTCGGTGAGCAACTGAAGACCCTTTGAAGTCATATTGCATGGTACCCATTACACGGGTCTCAACTCTCCAGGTTTAAGGTATTCTTCCTTCAGCTAAAACATGCATGTGGAACCCAGAGTATGATCAACCATGTGAACGGGAGACGTGTTCAAATATGTCTCAGTTTTCCTCCCCTGGTACTCGGGTGCAACATTCCAGACGCTTTACTAACACTCTCCCCACTTGGAGAGTAGGTCCCTTTAACCTCCTGTTTGGCCCAGTTTGCAATTTCTGCGGAAGATGAATAGGAATAGCGAAAACCAATGAGAGACTAGCTGGAGGTGTCTGGACGGGCAAATTTATCTCTCATTTCCCACCAGGAAGAGGAATTAACCAAAGGCTCAACGTTCCGTGCCGGAACCAGACTAGGGTCTGAAGCCATCCTGTGGTGTTGCGGCCAGCTCACAAGAAAGCGAGTTGAAGAAAGGAGCTAAGGGGCACTGTAATTCACAAACCTGTAGAGTTATAAATGACAGCTATCGTCCAAAAATATACTGAAGTATGGCTGCCAAGAGGACTTGAAAGCGGGGCAGAAGTGCAAGAAACCGATTTCAAGAGGTAGACTGGAATTGCATTGAAAGCATAGGAAAAGAGGCAGAACGTCCACAATGATGCACTTGGCCAAAAAGGGCGTATGAGTTTTTTCCTGAATATATTCAGGAAAAAAGGCAAACGCCCTTTTTGGCCAACCAAGCAAGCTTGCAAAGGAAATCTGCACTACAATGAAGTCTCACTTCCCCCAGGTCAAAAGGGCCATCTGAAAAAAGTGTAAAATCCAGAAAGGCAGGACAGGCCATGGAGAACTGGGAGCCTTGTTATGCTGATGGGCGGGATGTAAATTGCCAACAGACACTCGGGAGAAGTGTATGGTGTTTCCTGAAACATCTAAAAAACAAAGCAACAGAGCCTAGGGCACTTCCACTTATGGTCCTATAGCTTAGGGAAATTAAAATCAAAAAGACACAGCCACCCCAAAGTTTGGGACGCCTCTGTTTACAAGAACCTCGTTTACCGTACAAGTTCAATATCACAGAAAGTGAAAAATTGATAAAGAACTTGTGGTACTTACGTACAATGCAGTATCACTCAGCAATGAAATCTATGTCATCAGGCCCGTAGCAGCACAATGAGTGGTTTTAGGTACGATGATTCTAACTGAAATAAGTCACACAGAAAAAGAAACATCATAAGATATCACTAATACACGGAATGTAAACTTGGCTACACAGGAACTGAATTCCAAAACAGAACAGGGTCTCAAATTTAGAAAACCAACTTATGCTTGCTTAAGGGGAAAGGTGAGTTGGGGTGCTGCATAAAACCAGAGATTGAAATGAGCACAGATAAAGTTTCTTAAGCCAAATATGGAATAGACTAGAGCTACTCCTTACTCAACGAAATGGACTCAACACCCCATATTAAACGCCTAAGAATGTACCTGACTAGTAAGTATCTTAAAACCTATGGATTGCTATGTCTCCAAAAGAGAATCAAGCGTGTGTACAGGGGCATAAACGCAGCAGTGATAGGATTGGAGAGGTTCGGTGAGCAAATGAAGACCCTTTGAAGTCATATTGCATGGTACCCATTACACGGGTCTCAACTCTCCAGATTTAAGCTATTCTTCCTTCAGCTAAAACATGCATGTGGAACCCAGAGTATGATCAACCGTGTGAATGGGAGACGTGTTCAAATATGTCTCAGTTTTCCTCCCCTGGTACTCGGGTGCAACATTCCAGACGCTTTACTAACACTCTCCCCACTTGGAGAGTCAGCGCCTTTAACCTCCTGTTTGGCCCAGTTTGCAATTTCTGCGGAAGATGAACAGGAATAGCGAGAACCAATGAGAGACTAGCTGGAGGTGTCTGGACGGGCAAATTTAACTCTCATTTCCCACCAGGAAGAGGAAATAACCAAAGGCTCAGCGTGCCGTGCCGAAACCAGATTAGGGCCTGAAGCCATCCTGCGGTGTTGCGGCCAGCTCACAAGAAAGCGAGTTGAAGAAAGGAGCTCAGGGACACTGTAATGCACAAATCTGCAGAGTTATAAATGACAGCTATCGTCCAAAAATATACTGAAGTAAGGCTGCCAAGAGGACTTGAAAGCGGGGCAGAATTGCAGGAAACCGATTTCAGGAGGTAGACTGGAATTGCATTGAAAGCATAGGAAAAGAGGCAGAACGTCCACAATGATGCACTTGGCCAAAAAGGGCGTATGCGTTTTTTCCTGAATATATTCAGGAAAAAACGCATACGCCCTTTTTGGCCAACCAAGCAAGCTTGCAAAGGAAATCTGCACTACAATGAAGTCTCACTTCCCCCCGGTCAAAAGGGCCATCTGAAAAAAGTGTAAAATCCAGAAAGGCAGGACAGGCCATGGAGAACTGGGAGCCTTGTTATGCTGATGGGCGGGATGTAAATTGCCAACAGACACTCGGGAGAAATGTATGGTGTTTCCTGAAACATCTAAAAAACAAAGCAACAGAGCCTAGGGCACTTCCACTTATGGTCCAATAGCTTAGGGAAATTAAAATCAAAAAGACACAGCCACCCCAAAGTTTGGGACGCCTCTGTTTACAAGAACCTCGTTTACAGTACAAGTTCAACATCGCAGAAAGTCAAAAATGGATAAAGAAGTTGTGGTATTTACTTACAAAGCAATATCACTCAGCAATGAAATCTATGTCATCAGGCCCTTAGCAGCATAATGAGTGGATTCAGGTACGATGATTCTAACTGAAATAAGTCACACAGAAAAAGAAACATCATAAGATATCACTAATACACGGAATGTAAACTTGGCTACACAGGAACTGAATTCCAAAACAGAACAGGGTCTCAAATTTAGAAAACCAACTTATGCTTGCTTAAGGGGAAAGGTGAGTTGGGGTGCTGCATAAAACCAGAGATTGAAATGAGCACAGATAAAGTTCCTTAAGCCAAATATGGAATAGACAAGAGCTACACCTTGCTCAACGAAATGGACTCAACACCCCATATTAAACGCCTAAGAATGTACCTGACTAGTAAGTATCTTAAAACCTATGGATTGCTATGTTTCCGAAAGAGAATCAAGCATGTGTACAGGGGCATAAACGCAGCAGTGATAGGATTGGAGAGGATCGGTAAGCAAATGAAGACCCTTTGAAGTCATATTGCATGGTACCCATTCCACAGGTTTCAACTACCCAAGTTTAAGGTATTCTTCCTTCAGCTAAAACATGCATGTGGAACCTAGAGTATGATCAACCATGTGATCGTGAGACGCGTTCAAATATGTCTCAGTTTTCGTACCCTGGTACTCGGGTGCAACATTCCAGACGCTTTACTAACACTCTCCCCACTTGGAGAGTCAGTCCCTTTAACCTCCTGTTTGGCCCAGTTTGCAATTTCTGCGGAAGATGAACAGGAATAGCGAGAACCAATGAGAGACTAGCTGGAGGTGTCTGGAAGGGCAAATTTAACTCTCATTTCCCACCAGGAAGTGGAATTAACCAAAGGCTCAGCGTGCCATGCCGGAACCAGATTAGGGCCTGAAGCCATCCTGCGGTGTTGCGGCCAGCTCACAAGAAAGCGAGTTGAAGAAAGGAGCTCAGGGGCACTGTAATTCACAAACCTGCAGAGTTATAAATGACAGCTATCGTCCAAAAATATACTGAAGTAAGACTGCCAAGAGGACTTGAAAGCGGGGCAGAATTGCAGGAAACCGATTTCAGGAGGTAGACTGGAATTGCATTGAAAGCATAGGAAAAGAGGCAGAACGTCCACAATGATGCACTTGGCCAAAAAGGGCGTATGCGTTTTTTCCTGAATATATTCAGGAAAAAACGCATACGCCCTTTTTGGCCAACCAAGCAAGCTTGCAAAGGAAATCTGCACTACAATGAAGTCTCACTTCCCGCTGGTCAAAAGGGCCATCTGAGAAAAGTGTAAAATCCAGAAAGGCAGGACAGGCCATGGAGAACTGGGAGCCTTGTTATGCTGATGGGCGGGATGTAAATTGCCAACAGACACTCGGGAGAAGTGTATGGTGTTTCCTGAAACATCTAAAAAACAAAGCAACAGAGCCTAGGGCACTTCCACTTATGGTCCTATAGCTTAGGGAAATTAAAATCAAAAAGACACAGCCACCCCAAAATTTGGGATGCCTCTGTTTACAAGAACCTCGTTTACCGTACAAGTTCAATATCACAGAAAGTGAAAAATGGATAAAGAACTTGTGGTAGTTACGTACAATGCAGTATCACTCAGCAATGAAATCTATGTCATCAGGCCCGTAGCAGCATAATGAGTGGATTCAGGTACGATGATTCTAACTGAAATAAGTCACACAGAAAAAGAAACATCATAAGATATCACTAATACACGGAATGTAAACTTGGCTACACAGGAACTGAATTCCAAAACAGAACAGGGTCTCAAGTTTAGAAAACCAACTTATGCTTGCTTAAGGGGAAAGGTGAGTTGGGGTGCTGCATAAAACCAGAAATTGAAATGAGCACAGATAAAGTTCCTTAAGACAAATATGGAATAGACAAGAGCTACTCCTTGCTCAACGAAATGGACTCAACACCCCATATTAAACGCCTAAGAATGTACCTGACTAGTAAGTATCTTAAAACCTATGGATTGCTATGTCTCCAAAAGAGAACCAAGCGTGTGTTCAGGGGCATAAACGCAGCAGTGATAGGATTGGAGAGGTTCGGTGAGCAAATGAAGACCCTTTGAAGTCATATTGCATGGTACCCATTACACGGGTCTCAACTCTGCAGGTTTAAGGTATTCTTCCTTCAGCTAAAACATGCATGTGGAACCCAGAGTATGATCAACCGTGTGAACGGGAGACGTGTTCAAATATGTCTCAGTTTTCCTCCCCTGGTACTCGGGTGCAACATTCCAGACACTTTACTAACACTCTCCCCACTTGGAGATTCAGCGCCTTTAACCTCCTGTTTGGCCCAGTTTGCAATGTCTGCGGAAGATGATCAGGAATAGGGAGAACCAATGAGAGACTAGCTGGAGGTGTCTGGACGGGCAAATTTAACTCTCATTTCCCACCAGGAAGAGGAAATAACCAATGGCTCAGCGTGCCGTGCCGGAACCAGATTAGGGCCTGAAGCCATACTGCGGTGTTGCGGCCAGCTCAAAATAAAGCGAGTTGAAGAAAGGAGCTCAGGGGCACTGTAATTCACAAACCTGCAGAGTTATAAATGACAGCTATCATCCAAAAATATACTGAAGTAAGGCTGCCAAGAGGATTTGAAAGCGGGGCAGAATTGCAGGAAACCGATTTCAGGAGGTAGACTGGAATTGCATTGAAAGCATAGGAAAAGAGGCAGAACGTCCACAATGATGCACTTGGCCAAAAAGGGCGTATGCGTTTTTTCCTGAATATATTCAGGAAAAAACGCATACGCCCTTTTTGGCCAACCAAGTAAGCTTGCAAAGGAAATCTGCACTACAATGAAGTCTCACTTCCCCCCTGTCAAAAGGGCCATCAGAAAAAAGTGTAAAATCCAGAAAGGCAGGACAGGCCATGGAGAACTGGGAGCCTTGTTATGCTGATGGGCGGGATGTAAATTGCCAATAGACACTCGGGAGAACTGTATGGTGTTTCCTGAAACATCTAAAAAACAAAGCAACAGAGCCTAGGGCACTTCCACTTATGGTCCTATAGCTTAGGGAAATTAAAATCAAAAACACACAGCCACCCCAAAGTTTGGAACGGCTCTGTTTACAAGAACCTCGTTTACAGTACAAGTTCAATATCGCAGAAAGTGAAAAATGGATAAAGAACTTGTGGTATTTACTTACAAAGCAATATCACTCAGCAATGAAATCAATGTCATGAGGCCCGTAGCAGCATAATGAGTGGATTCAGATACGATGATTCTAACTGAAATAAGTCACACAGAAAAAGAAACATCATAAGATATCACTAATACACGGAATGTAAACTTGGCTACACAGGAACTGAATTCCAAAACAGAACAGGGTCTCAAATTTAGAAAACCAACTTATGCTTGCTTAAGGGGAAAGGTGAGTTGGGGTGCTGCATAAAACCAGAGATTGAAATGAGCACAGATAAAGTTCCTTAAGCCAAATATGGAATAGACAAGAGCTACTCCTTGCTCAACGAAATGGACTCAACACCCCATATTAAACGCCTAAGAATGTACCTGACTAGTAAGTATCTTAAAACCTATGGATTGCTATGTCTCCAAAAGAGAATCAAGCGTGTGTACAGGGGGATAAACGCAGCAGTGATAGGATTGGAGAGGTTCGGTGAGCAAATGAAGACCCTTTGAAATCATATTGCATGGTACCCATTCCACGGGTCTCAACTCTCCAGGTTTAAGGTATTCTTCCTTCAGCTAAAACATGCATGTGGAACCCAGAGTATGATCAACCGTGTGAACGGGAGACGTGTTCAAATATGTCTCAGTTTTCCTCCCCTGGTACTCGGGTGCAACATTCCAGACGCTTTACTAACACTCTCCCCACTTGGAGAGTCAGCGCCTTTAACCTCCTGTTTGGCCCAGTTTGCAATTTCTGCGGAAGATGAACAGGAATAGGGAGAACCAATGAGAGACTAGCTGGAGGTGTCTGGACGGGCAAATTTAACTCTCATTTCCCTCCAGGAAGAGGAATTAACCAAAGGCTCAGCGTGCCGTGCCGGAAACAGATTAGGGTCTGAAGCCATCCTGCGGTGTTGCGGCCAGCTCACAAGAAAGCGAGTTGAAGAAAGGAGCTCAGGGGCACTGTAATTCACAAACCTGCAGAGTTATAAATGACAGCTATCGTCCAAAAATATACTGAAGTAAGGCTGCCAGGAGGACTTGAAAGCGGGGCAGAATTGCAGGAAACCGATTTCAGGAGGTAGACTGGAATTGCATTGAAAGCATAGGAAAAGAGGCAGAACGTCCACAATGATGCACTTGGCCAAAAAGGGCGTATGCGTTTTTTCCTGAATATATTCAGGAAAAAACGCATACGCCCTTTTTGGCCAACCAAGCAAGCTTGCAAAGGAAATCTGCACTACAATGAAGTCTCACTTCCCCCTGGTCAAAAGGGCCATCTGAAAAAAGTGTAAAATCCAGAAAGGCAGGACAGGCCATGGAGAACTGGGAGCCTTGTTATGCTGATGGGCGGGATGTAAATTGCCAACAGACACTCGGGAGAAGTGTATGGTGTTTCCTGAAACATCTAAAAAACAAAGCAACAGAGCCTAGGGCACTTCCACTTATGGTCCTATAGCTTAGGGAAATTAAAATCAAAAAGACACAGCCACCCCAAAGTTTGCAACGGCTCTGTTTACAAGAACCTCGTTTACAGTACAAGTTCAACATCGCAGAAAGTGAAAAATGGATAAAGAAGTTGTGGTATTTACTTACAAAGCAATATCACTCAGCAATGAAATCTATGTCATCAGGCCCGTAGCAGCATAATGAGTGGATTCAGGTACGATGATTCTAACTGAAATAAGTCACACAGAAAAAGAAACATCATAAGATATCACTAATACACGGAATGTAAACTTGGCTACACAGGAACTGAATTACAGAACAGAACAGGGTCTCAAATTTAGAAAACCAACTTATGCTTGCTTAAGGGGAAAGGTGAGTTGGGGTGCTGCATAAAACCAGAGATTGAAATGAGCACAGATAAAGTTCCTTAAGCCAAATATGGAATAGACAAGAGCTACTCCTTGCTCAACGAAATGGACTCAACACCGCATATTAAACGCCTAAGAATGTACGTGACTAGTAAGTATCTTAAAACCTATGGATTGCTATGTCTCCAAAAGAGAATCAAGCGTGTGTACAGGGGCATAAACGCAGCAGTGATAGGATTGGAGAGGTTCGGTGAGCAAATGAAGACCCTTTGAAGTCATATTGCATGGTACCCATTACACGGGTCTCAACTCTCCAGGTTTAAGGTATTCTTCCTTCAGCTAAAACATGCATGTGGAACCCAGAGTATGATCAACCCTGTGAATGGTAGACGTGTTCAAATATGTCTCAGTTTTCATACCCTGGTACTCGGGTGCAACATTCCAGACGCTTTACTAACACTCTCCCGACTTGGAGAGTAGGTCCCTTTAACCTCCTGTTTGGCCCAGTTTGCAATTTCTGCGGAAGATGAACAGGAATAGCGAGAACCAATGAGAGACTAGCTGGAGGTGTCTGGACGGGCAAATTTAACTCTCATTTCCCACCAGGAAGAGGAATTAACCAAAGGCTCAGCGTGCCGTGCGGGAACCAGATTAGGGCCTGAAGCCATCCTGCGGTGTTGCGGCCAGGTCACAAGAAAGCGAGTTGAAGAAAGGAGCTCAGGGGCACTCTAATTCACAAACCTGCAGAGTTATAAATGACAGCTATCGTCCAAAAATATACTGAAGTAAGGCTGCCAAGAGGACTTGAAAGCGGGGCAGAAGTGCAAGAAACCGATTTCAGGAGGTAGACTGGAATTGCATTGAAAGCATAGGAAAAGAGGCAGAACGTCCACAATGATGCACTTGGCCAAAAAGGGCGTATGCGTTTTTTCCTGAATATATTCAGGAAAAAACGCATACGCCCTTTTTGGCCAACCAAGCAAGCTTGCAAAGAAAATCTGCACTACAATGAAGTCTCACTTCCCCCCGGTCAAAAGGGCCATCTGAAAAAAGTGTAAAATCCAGAAAGGCAGGACAGGCCATGGAGAACTGGGAGCCTTGTTATGCTGATGGGCGGGATGTAAATTGCCAACAGACACTCGGGAGAAGTGTATGGTGTTTCCTGAAACATCTAAAAAACAAAGCAACAGAGCCTAGGGCACTTCCACTTATGGTCCTATAGCTTAGGGAAATTAAAATCAAAAAGACACAGCCACCCCAAAGTTTGGAATGGCTCTCTTTACAAGAACCTCGTTTACAGTACAAGTTCAACATCGCAGAAAGTGAAAAATGGATAAAGAAGTTGTGGTATTTACTTACAAAGCAATATCACTCAGCAATGAAATCTATGTCATCAGGCCCTTAGTAGCACAATGAGTGGATTCAGGTATGATGATTCTAACTGAAATAAGTCACACAGAAAAAGAAACATCATAAGATATCAGTAATACATGGAATGTAAACTTGGCTACACAGGAACTGAATTACAGAACAGAACAGGGTCTCAAATTTAGAAAACCAACTTATGCTTGCTAAAGGGGAAAGGTGAGTTGGGGTGCTGCATAAAACCAGAGATTGAAATGAGCACAGATAAAGTTCCTTAAGCCAAATATGGAATAGACAAGAGCTACTCCTTGCTCAACGAAATGGACTCAACACCGCATATTAAACGCCTAAGAATGTACCTGACTAGTAAGTATCTTAAAACCTATGGATTGCTATGTCTCCGGAAGAGAATCAAGCATGTGTACAGGGGCATAAATGCAGCAGTGATAGGATTGGAGAGGTTCGGTGAGCAAATGAAGACGCTTTGAAGTCATATTGCATGGTACCCATTCCACAGGTTTCAACTACCCAGCTTTAAGGTATTCTTCCTTCAGCTAAAACATGCATGTGGAACCCAGAGTATGATCAACCATGTGATCGGGAGACGTGTTCAAATATGTCTCAGTTTTCATACCCTGGTACTCGGGTGCAACATTCCAGACGCTTTACTAACACTCTCCCGACTTGGAGAGTAGGTCCCTTTAACCTCCTGTTTGGCCCAGTTTGCAATTTCTGCGGAAGATGAACAGGAATAGGGAGAACCAATGAGAGACTAGCTGGAGGTGTCTGGACGGGCAAATTTATCTCTCATTTCCCACCAGGAAGAGGAATTAACCAAAGGCTCAACGTGCCGTGCCGGAACCAGACTAGGTCCTGAAGCCATCCTGTGGTGTTGCGGCCAGCTCACAAGAAAGCGAGTTGAAGAAAGGAGCTCAGGGGCACTGTAATTCACAAACCTGCAGAGTTATAAATGACAGCTATCGTCCAAAAATATACTGAAGTAAGGCTGCCAAGAGGACTTGAAAGCGGGGCAGAAGTGCAAGAAACCGATTTCAGGAGGTAGACTGGAATTGCATTGAAAGCATAGGAAAAGAGGCAGAACGTCCACAATGATGCACTTGGCCAAAAAGGGCGTATGCGTTTTTTCCTGAATATATTCAAGAAAAAACGCATACGCCCTTTTTGGCCAACCAAGCAAGCTTGCAAAGAAATCTGCACTACAATGAAGTCTCACTTCTCCCCGGTCAAAAGGGCCATCTGAAAAAAGTGTAAAATCCAGAAACGCAGGACAGGCCATGGAGAACTGGGAGCCTTGTTATGCTGATGGGCGGGATGTAAATTGCCAACAGACACTCGGGAGAAGTGTATGGTGTTTCCTGAAACATCTAAAAAACAAAGCAACAGAGCCTAGGGCACTTCCACTTATGGTCCTATAGCTTAGGGAAATTAAAATCAAAAAGACACAGCCACCCCAAAGTTTGGAATGGCTCTCTTTACAAGAACCTCGTTTACAGTACAAGTTCAACATCGCAGAAAGTGAAAAATGGATAAAGAAGTTGTGGTATTTACTTACAAAGCAATATCACTCAGCAATGAAATCTATGTCATCAGGCCCTTAGTAGCACAATGAGTGGATTCAGGTATGATGATTCTAACTGAAATAAGTCACACAGAAAAAGAAACATCATAAGATATCAGTAATACATGGAATGTAAACTTGGCTACACAGGAACTGAATTACAGAACAGAACAGGGTCTCAAATTTAGAAAACCAACTTATGCTTGCTTAAGGGGAAAGGTGAGTTGGGGTGCTGCATAAAACCAGAGATTGAAATGAGCACAGATAAAGTTCCTTAAGCCAAATATGGAATAGACAAGAGTTACTCCTTGCTCAACGAAATGGACTCAACACCCCATATTAAACGCCTAAGAATGTACCTGACTAGTAAGTATCTTAAAACCTATGGATTGCTATGTCTCCGAAAGAGAATCAAGCATGTGTACAGGGGCATAAATGCAGCAGTGATAGGATTGGAGAGGTTCGGTGAGCAAATGAAGACCCTTTGAAGTCATATTGCATGGTACCCATTACACGGGTCTCAACTCTCCAGGTTTAAGCTCTTCTTCCTTCAGCTAAAACATGCATGTGGAACCTAGAGTATGATCAACCATGTGATCGTGAGACGTGTTCAAATATGTCTCAGTTTTCCTACCCTGGTACTCGGGTGCAACATTCCAGACGCTTTACTAACACTCTCCCGACTTGGAGAGTCAGTCCCTTTAACCTCCTGTTTGGCCCAGTTTGCAATTTCTGCGGAAGATGAACAGGAATAGCGAGAACCAATGAGAGACTAGCTGGAGGTGTCTGGACGGGCAAATTTAACTCTCATTTCCCACCAGGAAGTGGAATTAACCAAAGGCTCAGCGTGCCATGCCGGAACCAGATTAGGGCCTGAAGCCATCCTGCGGTGTTGCGGCCAGCTCACAAGAAAGCGAGTTGAAGAAAGGAGCTCAGGGGCACTGTAATTCACAAACCTGCAGAGTTATAAATGACAGCTATCATCCAAAAATATACTGAAGTAAGGCTGCCAAGAGGACTTGAAAGCGGGGCAGAATTGCAGGAAACCGATTTCAGGAGGTAGACTGGAATTGCATTGAAAGCATAGGAAAAGTGGCAGAACGTCCACAATGATGCACTTGGCCAAAAAGGGCGTATGCGTTTTTTCCTGAATATATTCAGGAAAAAACACATACGCCCTTTTTGGCCAACCAAGCAAGCTTGCAAAGGAAATCTGCACTACAATGAAGTCTCACTTCCCCCCGGTCAAAAGGGCCATCTGAAAAAAGTGTAAAATCCAGAAAGGCAGGACAGGCCATGGAGAACTGGGAGCCTTGTTATGCTGATGGGCGGGATGTAAATTGCCAACAGACACTCGGGAGAAGTGTATGGTGTTTCCTGAAACATCTAAAAAACAAAGCAACAGAGCCTAGGGCACTTCCACTTATGGTCCTATAGCTTAGGGAAATTAAAATCAAAAAGACACAGCCACCCCAAAGTTTGGGACGCCTCTGTTTACAAGAACCTCGTTTACAGTACAAGTTCAACATCGCAGAAAGTGAAAAATGGATAAAGAAGTTGTGGTATTTACTTACAAAGCAATATCACTCAGCAATGAAATCTATGTCATCAGGCCCTTAGCAGCACAATGAGTGGATTCAGGTATGATGATTCTAACTGAAATAAGTCACACAGAAAAAGAAACATCATAAGATATCAGTAATACACGGAATGTAAACTTGGCTACACAGGAACTGAATTACAGAACAGAACAGGGTCTCAAACTTAGAAAACCAACTTATGCTTGCTTAAGGGTAAAGGTGAGTTGGGGTGCTGCATAAAACCAGAGATTGAAATGAACACAGATAAAGTGCCTTAAGCCAAATATGGAATAGACAAGAGCTACTCCTTGCTCAATGAAATGGACTCAACACCGCATATTAAACGCCTAAGAATGTACCTGACTAGTAAGTCTCATAAAACCTATGGATTGCTATGTCTCCGAAAGAGAATCAAGCATGTGTACAGGGGCATAAACGCAGCAGTGATAGGATTGGAGAGGTTCGGTGAGCAAATGAAGACCCTTTGAAGTCATATTGCATGGTACCCATTACACGGGTCTCAACTCTCCAGGTTTAAGGTATTCTTCCTTCAGCTAAAACATGCATGTGGAACCCAGAGTATGATCAACCGTGTGAACGGGAGACGTGTTCAAATATGTCTCAGTTTTCATACCCTGGTACTCAGGTGCAACATTCCAGACGCTTTACTAACACTCTCCCGACTTGGAGAGTCAGTCCCTTTAACCTCCTGTTTGGCCCAGTTTGCAATTTCTGCGGAAGATGAACAGGAATAGCGAGAACCAATGAGAGACTAGCTGGAGGTGTCTGGACGGGCAAATTTAACTCTCATTTCCCACCAGGAAGAGGAATTAACCAAAGGCTCAGCGTGCTGTGCCGGAACCAGATTAGGGCCTGAAGCCATCCTGCGGTGTTGCGGCCAGCTCAGAAGAAAGTGAGTTGAAGAAAGGAGCTCAGGGGCACTGTAATTCACAAACCTGCAGAGTTATAAATGACAGCTATCGTCCAAAAATATACTGAAGTAAGGCTGCCAAGAGGACTTGAAAGCGGGGCAGAATTGCAGGAAACCGATTTCAGGAGGTAGACTGGAATTGCATTGAAAGCATAGGAAAAGAGGCAGAACGTCCACAATGATGCACTTGGCCAAAAAGGGCGTATGCGTTTTTTCCTGAATATATTCAGGAAAAAACGCATACGCCCTTTTTGGCCAACCAAGCAAAGTTGCAAAGGAAATCTGCACTACAATGAAGTCTCACTTCCCCCAGGTCAAAAGGGCCACCTGAAAAAAGTGTAAAATCCAGAAAGGCAGGACAGGCCATGGAGAACTGGGAGCCTTGTTATGTTGATGGGTGGGATGTAAATTGCCAACAGACACTCGGGAGAAGTGTATGGTGTTTCCTGAAACATCTAAAAAACAAAGCAACAGAGCCTAGGGCACTTCCACTTATGGTCCTATAGCTTAGGGAAATTAAAATCAAAAAGACACAGCCACCCCAAAGTTTGGGACGCCTCTGTTTACAAGAACCTCATTTATCGTACAAGTTCAATATCACAGAAAGTGAAAAATGGATAAAGAACTTGTGGTACTTACGTACAATGCAGTATCACTCAGCAATGAAATCTATGTCATCAGGCCCGTAGCAGCATAATGAGTGGATTCAGGTACGATGATTCTAACTGAAATAAGTCACACAGAAAAAGAAACATCATAAGATATCACTAATACACGGAATGTAAACTTGGTTACACAGGAACTGAATTCCAAAACAGAACAGGGTCTCAAATTTAGAAAACCAACTTATGCTTGCTTAAGGGGAAAGGTGAGTTGGGATGCTGCATAAAACCAGAGATTGAAATGAGCACAGATAAAGTTCCTTAACCCAAATATGGAATAGACAAGAGCTACACCTTGCTCAATGAAATGGACTCAACACCCCATATTAAACGCCTAAGAATGTACCTGACTAGTAAGTATCTTAAAACCTATGGATTGCTATGTCTCCAAAAGAGAATCAAGCGTGTGTACAGGGGCATAAACGCAGCAGTGATAGGATTGGAGAGGTTCGGTGAGCAAATGAAGACCCTTTGAAGTCATATTGCATGGTACCCATTCCACGGGTCTCAACTCTCCAGGTTTAAGGTATTCTTCCTTCAGCTAAAACATGCATGTGGAACCCAGAGTATGATCAACCATGTGAACGGGAGACGTGTTCAAATATGTCTCAGTTTTCCTCCCCTGGTACTCGGGTGCAACATTCCAGACTCTTTACTAACACTCACCCCACTTGGAGAGTCAGCGCCTTTAACCTCCTATTTGGCCCAGTTTGCAATTTCTGCGGAAGATGAACAGGAATAGCGAGAACCAATGAGAGACTAGCTGGAGGTGTCTGGACGGGCAAATTTAACTCTCATTTCCCACCAGGAAGAGGAATTAACCAAAGGCTCAGTGTGCCGTGCCGGAACAAGATTAGGGCCTGAAGCCATCCTGCGGTGTTGCGGCCAGCTCACAAGAAAGCGAGTTGAAGAAAGGAGCTCAGGGGCACTGTAATTCACAAACCTGCAGAGTTATAAATGACAGCTATCGTCCAAAAATATACTGAAGTAAGGCTGCCAAGAGGACTTGAAAGCGGGGCAGAATTGCAGGAAACCGATTTCAGGAGGTAGACTGGAATTGCATTGAAAGCATAGGAAAAGAGGCAGAACGTCCACAATGATGCACTTGCCCAAAAAGGGCGTATGCGTTTTTTCCTGAATATATTCAGGAAAAAACGCATACGCCCTTTTTGGCCAACCAAGCAAGCTTGCAAAGGAAATCTGCACTACAATGAAGTCTCACTTCCCCCCGGTCAAAAGGGCCATCTGAAAAAAGTGTAAAATCCAGAAAGGCAGGACAGGCCATGGAGAACTGGGAGCCTTGTTATGCTGATGGGCGGGATGTAAATTGCCAACAGACACTCGGGAGAAGTGTATGGTGTTTCCTGAAACATCTAAAAAACAAAGCAACAGAGCCTAGGGCACTTCCACTTATGGTCCTATAGCTTAGGGAAATTAAAATCAAAAAGACACAGCCACCCCAAAGTTTGGGACGCCTCTGTTTACAAGAACCTCGTTTACCGTACAAGTTCAGTATCACAGAAAGTGAAAAATGGATAAAGAAGTTGTGGTATTTACTTACAAAGCAATATCACTCAGCAATGAAATCTATGTCATCAGGCCCTTAGCAGCATAATGAGTGGATTCAGGTACGATGATTCTAAATGAAATAAGTCACACAGAAAAAGAAACATCATATGATATCACTAATACACGGAATGTAAACTTGGTTACACAGGAACTGAATTCCAAAACAGAACAGGGTCTCAAATTTAGAAAACCAACTTATGCTTGCTTAAGGGGAAAGGTGAGTTGGGGTGCTGCATAAAACCAGAGATTGAAATGAGCACAGATAAAGTTCCTTAAGCCAAATATGGAATAGACAAGAGTTACTCCTTGCTCAACGAAATGGACTCAACACCACATATTAAACGCCTAAGAATGTACCTGACTAGTAAGTATCTTAAAACCTATGGATTGCTATGTCTCCAAAAGAGAATCAAGCGTGTGTACAGGGGCATAAACGCAGCAGTGATAGGATTGGAGAGGTTCGGTGAGCAAATGAAGACCCTTTGAAGTCATATTGCATGGTACCCATTCCACGGGTCTCAACTCTCCAGGTTTAAGGTATTCTTCCTTCAGCTAAAACATGCATGTGGAACCCAGAGTATGATCAACAGTGTGAACGGGAGACGTGTTCAAATATGTCTCAGTTTTCCTCCCCTGGTACTCGGGTGCAACATTCCAGACGCTTTACTAACACTCTCCCCACTTGGAGAGTCAGCGCCTTTAACCTCCTGTTTGGCCCAGTTTGCAATTTCTGCGGAAGATGAACAGGAATAGGGAGAACCAATGAGAGACTAGCTGGAGGTGTCTGGACGGGCAAATTTAACTCTCATTTCCCACCAGGAAGAGGAAATAACCAAAGGCTCAGCGTGCCGTGCCGGAACCAGATTAGGGCCTGAAGCCATCCTGCGGTGTTGCGGCCAGCTCACAAGAAAGCGAGTTGAAGAAAGGAGCTCAGGGGCACTGTAATTCACAAACCTGCAGAGTTATAAATGACAGCTATCATCCAAAAATATACTGAAGTAAGGCTGCCAAGAGGACTTGAATGCAGGGCAGAATTGCAGGAAACCAATTTCAGGAGGTAGACTGGAATTGCATTGAAAGCATAGGAAAAGAGGCAGAGCGTCCACAATGATGCACTTGGCCAAAAAGGGCGTATGCGTTTTTTCCTGAATATATTCAGGAAAAAACGCATACGCCCTTTTTGGCCAACCAAGCAAGCTTGCAAAGGAAATCTGCACTACAATGAAGTCTCACTTCCCCCCGGTCAAACGGGCATCTGAATAAAGTGTAAAATCCAGAAAGGCAGGACAGGCCATGGAGAACTGGAAGCCTTGTTATGCTGATGGGCGGGATGTAAATTGCCAACAGACACTCGGGAGAAGTGCATGGTGTTTCCTGAAACATCTAAAAAACAAAGCAACAGAGCCTAGGGCACTTCCACTTATGGTCCTATAGCTTAGGGAAATTAAAATCAAAAATACACAGCCACCCCAAAGTTTGGGACGCCTCTGTTTACAAGAACCTCGTTTACCGTACAAGTTCAATATCACAGAAAGAGAAAAATGGATAAAGAAATTGTGGTACTTACGTACAATGCAGTATCACTCAGCAATGAAATCTATGTCATCAGGCCCTTAGCAGCATAATGAGTGGATTCAGGTACGATGATTCTAACTGAAATAAGTCACACAGAAAAAGAAACATCATAAGATATCACTAATACACGGAATGTAAACTTGGTTACACAGGAACTGAATTCCAAAACAGAACAGGGTCTCAAATTTAGAAAACCAACTTATGCTTGCTTAAGGGGAAAGGTGAGTTGGGATGCTGCATAAAACCAGAGATTGAAATGAGCACAGATAAAGTTCCTTAACCCAAATATGGAATAGACAAGAGCTACACCTTGCTCAACGAAATGGACTCAACACCCCATATTAAACGCCTAAGAATGTACCTGACTAGTAAGTATCTTAAAACCTATGGATTGCTATGTCTCCAAAAGAGAATCAAGCGTGTGTACAGGGGCATAAACGCAGCAGTGATAGGATTGGAGAGGTTCGGTGAGCAAATGAAGACCCTTTGAAGTCATATTGCATGGTACCCATTACACGGGTCTCAACTCTCCAGGTTTAAGGTATTCTTCCTTCAGCTAAAACATGCATGTGGAACCCAGAGTATGATCAACCATGTGAACGGGAGACGTGTTCAAATATGTCTCAGTTTTCCTCCCCTGGTACTCGGGTGCAACATTCCAGACTCTTTACTAACACTCTCCCCACTTGGAGAGTCAGCGCCTTTAACCTCCTGTTTGGCCCAGTTTGCAATTTCTGCGGAAGATGAACAGGAATAGCGAGAACCAATGAGAGACTAGCTGGAGGTGTCTGGACGGGCAAATTTAACTCTCATTTCCCACCAGGAAGAGGAATTAACCAAAGGCTCAGCGTGCCGTGCCGGAACAAGATTAGGGCCTGAAGCCATCCTGCGGTGTTGCGGCCAGCTCACAAGAAAGCGAGTTGAAGAAAGGAGCTCAGGGGCACTGTAATTCACAAACCTGCAGAGTTATAAATGACAGCTATCGTCCAAAAATATACTGAAGTAAGGCTGCCAAGAGGACTTGAAAGCGGGGCAGAATTGCAGGAAACCGATTTCAGGAGGTAGACTGGAATTGCATTGAAAGCATAGGAAAAGAGGCAGAACGTCCACAATGATGCACTTGGCCAAAAAGGGCGTATGCGTTTTTTCCTGAATATATTCAGGAAAAAACGCATACGCCCTTTTTGGCCAACCAAGCAAGCTTGCAAAGGAAATCTGCACTACAATGAAGTCTCACTTCCCCCCCGTCAAAAGGGCCATCTGAGAAAAGTGTAAAATCCAGAAAGGCAGGACAGGCCATGGAGAACTGGGAGCCTTGTTATGCTGATGGGCGGGATGTAAATTGCCAACAGACACTCAGGAGAAGTGTATGGTGTTTCCTGAAACATCTAAAAAACAAAGCAACAGAGCCTAGGGCACTTCCACTTATGGTCCTATAGATTAGGGAAATTAAAATCAAAAATACACAGCCACCCCAAAGTTTGGGACGCCTCTGTTTACAAGAACCTCGTTTACCGTACAAGTTCAATATCACAGAAAGTGAAAAATGGATAAAGAATTTGTGGTACTTACGTACAATGCAGTATCACTCAGCAACGAAATCTATGTCATCAGTCCCGTAGCAGCACAATGAGTGGATTCAGGTACGATGATTCTAACTGAAATAAGTCACACAGAAAATGAAACATCATAAGATATCACTAATACACAGAATGTAAACTTGGTTACACAGGAACTGAATTCCAAAACAGAAGAGGGTCTCAAATTTAGAAAACCAACTTATGCTTGCTTAAGGGGAAAGGTGAGTTGGGGTGCTGCATAAAACCAGAGATTGAAATGAGCACAGATAAAGTTCTTTAAGCCAAATATGGAATAGACTAGAGCTACTCCTTACTCAACGAAATGGACTCAACACCCCATATTAAACGCCTAAGAATGTACCTGACTAGTAAGTATCTTAAAACCTATGGATTGCTATGTCTCCAAAAGAGAATCAAGCGTGTGTACAGGGGCATGAACGCAGCAGTGATAGGATTGGAGAGGTTCGGTGAGCAAATGAAGACCCTTTGAAGTCATATTGCATGGTACCCATTCCACGGGTCTCAACTCTCCAGGTTTAAGGTATTCTTCCTTCAGCTAAAACATGCATGTGGAACCCAGAGTATGATCAACAGTGTGAACGGGAGACGTGTTCAAATATGTCTCAGTTTTCCTCCCCTGGTACTCGGGTGCAACATTCCAGACGCTTTACTAACACTCTCCCCACTTGGAGAGTCAGCGCCTTTAACCTCCTGTTTGGCCCAGTTTGCAATTTCTGCGGAAGATGAACAGGAATAGTGAGAACCAATGAGAGACTAGCTGGAGGTGTCTGGACGGGCAAATTTAACTCTCATTTCCCACCAGGAAGAGGAAATAACCAAAGGCTCAGCGTGCCGTGCCGGAACCAGATTAGGACCTGAAGCCATCCTGCGGTGTTGCGGCCAGCTCACAAGAAAGCGAGTTGAAGAAAGGAGCTCAGGGGCACTGTAATTCACAAACCTGCAGAGTTATAAATGACAGCTATCATCCAAAAATATACTGAAGTAAGGCTGCCAAGAGGACTTGAATGCAGGGCAGAATTGCAGGAAACCAATTTCAGGAGGTAGACTGGAATTGCATTGAAAGCATAGGAAAAGAGGCAGAGCGTCCACAATGATGCACTTGGCCAAAAAGGGCATATGCGTTTTTTCCTGAATATATTCAGGAAAAAACGCATACGCCCTTTTTGGCCAACCAAGCAAGCTTGCAAAGGAAATCTGCACTACAATGAAGTCTCACTTCCCCCCGGTCAAACGGGCATCTGAATAAAGTGTAAAATCCAGAAAGGCAGGACAGGCCATGGAGAACTGGAAGCCTTGTTATGCTGATGGGCGGGATGTAAATTGCCAACAGACACTCGGGAGAAGTGCATGGTGTTTCCTGAAACATCTAAAAAACAAAGCAACAGAGCCTAGGGCACTTCCACTTATGGTCCTATAGCTTAGGGAAATTAAAATAAAAAATACACAGCCACCCCAAAGTTTGGGATGCCTCTGTTTACAAGAACCTCGTTTACCGTACAAGTTCAATATCACAGAAAGTGAAAAATGGATAAAGAACTTGTGGTACTTACGTACAATGCAGTATCACTCAGCAATGAAATCTATGTCATCAGGCCTGTAGCAGCACAATGAGTGGATTCAGGTACGATGATTCTAACTGAAACAAGTCACACAGAAAAAGAAACATCATAAGATATCACTAATACACAGAATGTAAACTTGGTTACACAGGAACTGAATTCCAAAACAGAACAGGGTCTCAAATTTAGAAAACCAACTTATGCTTGCTTAAGGGGAAAGGTGAGTTGGGATGCTGCATAAAACCAGAGATTGAAATGAGCACAGATAAAGTTCCTTAAGCCAAATATGGAATAGGCAAGAGCTACACCTTGCTCAACGAAATGGACTCAACACCCCATATTAAACGCCTAAGAATGTACCTGACTAGTAAGTATCTTAAAACCTATGGATTGCTATGTCTCCAAAAGAGAATCAAGCGTGTGTACAGGGGCATAAACGCAGCAGTGATAGGATTGGAGAGGTTCGGTGAGCAAATGAAGACCCTTTGAAGTCATATTGCATGGTACCCATTACACGGGTCTCAACTCTCCAGGTTTAAGGTATTCTTCCTTCAGCTAAAACATGCATGTGGAACCCAGAGTATGATCAACCGTGTGAACGGGAGACGTGTTCAAATATGTCTCAGTTTTCCTCCCCTGGTACTCGGGTGCAACATTCCAGACGCTTTACTAACACTCTCCCCACTTGGAGAGTCAGCGCCTTTAACCTCCTGTTTGGCCCAGTTTGCAATTTCTGCGGAAGATGAACAGGAATAGCGAGAACCAATGAGAGACTAGCTGGAGTTGTCTGGACGGGCAAATTTAACTCTCATTTCCCACCAGGAAGAGGAAATAACCAAAGGCTCAGCGTGCCCTGCCGGAACCAGATTAGGGCCTGAAGCCATCCTGCGGTGTTGCGGCCAGCTCAAAAGAAAGCGAGTTGAAGAAAGGAGCTCAGGGGCACTGTAATTCACAAACCTGCAGAGTTATAAATGACAGCTATCGTCCAAAAATATACTGAAGTAAGGCTGCCAAGAGGACTTGAAAGCGGGGCAGAATTGCAGGAAACCGATTTCAGGAGGTAGACTGGAATTGCATTGAAAGAATAGGAAAAGAGGCAGAACGTCCACAATGATGCACTTGGCTAAAAAGGGCGTATGCGTTTTTTCCTGAATATATTCAGGAAAAAACGCATACGCCCTTTTTGGCCAACCAAGCAAGCTTGCAAAGGAAATCTGCACTACAATGAAGTCTCACTTCCCCCCGGTCAAAAGGGCCATCTGAAAAAAGTGTAAAATCCAGAAAGGCAGGACAGGCCATGGAGAACTGGGAGCCTTGTTATGCTGATGGGCGGGATGTAAATTGCCAACAGACACTCGGGAGAAGTGTATGGTGTTTCCTGAAACATCTAAAAAACAAAGCAACAGAGCCTAGGGCACTTCCACTTATGGTCCTATAGCTTAGGGAAATTAAAATCAAAAAGACACAGCCACCCCAAAGTTTGGAACGGCTCTGTTTACAAGAACCTCGTTTACAGTACAAGTTCAACATCGCAGAAAGTGAAAAATGGATAAAGAAGTTGTGGTATTTAGTTACAAAGCAATATCACTCAGCAATGAAATCTATGTCATCCTGCCCTTAGCAGCACAATGAGTGGATTCAGGTATGATGATTCTAACTGAAATAAGTCACACAGAAAAAGAAACATCATAAGATATCAGTAATACACGGAATGTAAACTTGGCTACACAGGAACTGAATTACAGAACAGAACAGGGTCTTAAATTTAGAAAACCAACTTATGCTTGCTTAAGGGGAAAGGTGAGTTGGGGTGCTGCATAAAACCAGAGACTGAAATGAGCACAGATAAAGTTCCTTAAGCCAAATATAGAATAGACAAGAGCTACTCCTTGCTCAACAAAATGGACTCAACACCGCATATTAAACGCCTAAGAATGTACCTGACTAGTAAGTATCTTAAAACCTATGGATTGCTATGTCTCCAAAAGAGAATGAAGCATGTGTACAGGGGCATAAACGCAGCAGTGATAGGGTTGGAGAGGTTCGTTGAGCAAATGAAGACCCTTTGAAGTCATATTGCATGGTACCCATTCCACAGGTTTCAACTACCCAGGTTTAAGGTATTCTTCCTTCAGCTAAAACATGCATGTGGAACCTAGAGTATGATCAACCATGTGATCGGGAGACGTGTTCAAATATGTCTCAGTTTTCGTACCCTGGTACTCGGGTGCAACATTCCAGACGCTTTACTAACACTCTCCCGACTTGGAGAGTCAGTCCCTTTAACCTCCTGTTTGGCCCAGTTTGCAATTTCTGCGGAAGATGAACAGGAATAGCGAGAACCAATGACAGACTAGCTGGAGGTGTCTGGACGGGCAAATTTATCTCTCATTTCCCACCAGGAAGAGGAATTAACCAAAGGCTCAGCGTGCCGTGCCGGAACCAGATTAGGGCCTGAAGCCATCCTGCGGTGTTGCGGCCAGCTCACAAGAAAGCGAGTTGAAGAAAGGAGCTCAGGGGCACTGTAATTCACAAACCTGCAGAGTTATAAATGACAGCTATCATCCAAAAATATACTGAAGTAAGGCTGCCAAGAGGACTTGAAAGCGGGGCAGAATTGCAGGAAACCGATTTCACGAGGTAGACTGGAATTGCATTGAAAGCATAGGCAAAGAGGCAGAGCGTCCACAATGATGCACTTGGCCAAAAAGGGCGTATGCGTTTTTTCCTGAATATATTCAGGAAAAAACGCATACGCCCTTTTTGGCCAACCAAGCAAGCTTGCAAAGGAAATCTGCACTACAATGAAGTCTCACATCCCCCCGGTCAAAGGGGCATCAGAAAAAAGTGTAAAATCCAGAAAGGCAGGACACGCCATGGAGAACTGGGAGCCTTGTTATGTTGATGGGTGTGATGTAAATTGCCAACAGACACTCCGGAGAAGTGTATGGTGTTTCCTGAAACATCTAAAAAACAAAGCAACAGAGCCTAGGGCACTTCCACTTATGGTCCTATAGCTTAGGGAAATTAAAATCAAAAAGACACAGCCACCCCAAAGTTTGGGACGCCTCTGTTTACAAGAACCTCATTTATCGTACAAGTTCAATATCACAGAAAGTGAAAAATGGATAAAGAACTTGTAGTACTTACGTACAATGCAGTATCACTCAGCAATGAAATCTATGTCATCAGGCCCTTAGCAGCATAATGAGTGGATTCAGGTACGATGATTCTAACTGAAATAAGTCACACAGAAAAAGAAACATCATAAGATATCACTAATACATGGAATGTAAACTTGGTTACATAGGAACTGAATTCCAAAACAGAACAGGGTCTCAAATTTAGAAAACCAACTTATGCTTGCTTAAGGGGAAAGGTGAGTTGGGATGCTGCATAAAACCAGAGATTGAAATGAGCACAGATAAAGTTCCTTAACCCAAATATGGAATAGACAAGAGCTACACCTTGCTCAACGAAATGGACTCAACACCCCATATTAAACGCCTAAGAATGTACCTGACTAGTAAGTATCTTAAAACCTATGGATTGCTATGTCTCCAAAAGAGAATCAAGCATGTGTACAGGGGCATAAACGCAGCAGTGATAGGATTGGAGAGGTTCGGTGAGCAAATGAAGACCCTTTGAAGTCATATTGCATGGTACCCATTACACGGGTCTCAACTCTCCAGGTTTAAGGTATTCTTCCTTCAGCTAAAACATGCATGTGGAACCCAGAGTATGATCAACCATGTGAACGGGAGACGTGTTCAAATATGTCTCAGTTTTCCTTCCCTGGTACTCGGGTGCAACATTCCAGACTCTTTACTAACACTCTCCCCACTTGGAGAGTCAGCGCCTTTAACCTCCTGTTTGGCCCAGTTTGCAATTTCTGCGGAAGATGAACAGGAATAGCGAGAACCAATGAGAGACTAGCTGGAGGTGTCTGGACGGGCAAATTTAACTCTCATTTCCCACCAGGAAGAGGAATTAACCAAAGGCTCAGCGTGCCGTGCCGGAACAAGATTAGGGCCTGAAGCCATCCTGCGGTGTTGCGGCCAGGTCACAAGAAAGCGAGTTGAAGAAAGGAGCTCAGGGGCACTGTAATTCACAAACCTGCAGAGTTATAAATGACAGCTATCGTCCAAAAATATACTGAAGTAAGGCTGCCAAGAGGACTTGAAAGCGGGGCAGAATTGCAGGAAACCGATTTCAGGAGGTAGACTGGAATTGCATTGAAAGCATAGGAAAAGAGGCAGAACGTCCACAATGATGCACTTGGCCAAAAAGGGCGTATGCGTTTTTTCCTGAATATATTCAGGAAAAAACGCATACGCCCTTTTTGGCCAACCAAGCAAGCTTGCAAAGGAAATCTTCACTACAGTGAAGTCTCACTTCCCCCCGGTCAAAAGGGCCATCTGAAAAAAGTGTAAAATCCAGAAAGGCAGGACAGGCCATGGAGAACTGGGAGCCTTGTTATGCTGATGGGCGGGATGTAAATTGCCAACAGACACTCGGGAGAAGTGTATGGTGTTTCCTGAAACATCTAAAAAACAAAGCAACAGAGCCTAGGGCACTTCCACTTATGGTCCTATAGCTTAGGGAAATTAAAATCAAAAAGACACAGCCACCCCAAAGTTTGGGACGCCTCTGTTTACAAGAACCTCGTTTACCGTACAAGTTCAGTATCACAGAAAGTGAAAAATGGATAAAGAAGTTGTGGTATTTACTTACAAAGCAATATCACTCAGCAATGAAATCTATGTCATCAGGCCCTTAGCAGCATAATGAGTGGATTCAGGTACGATGATTCTAACTGAAATAAGTCACACAGAAAAAGAAACATCATATGATATCACTAATACACGGAATGTAAACTTGGTTACACAGGAACTGAATTCCAAAACAGAACAGGGTCTCAAATTTAGTAAACCAACTTATGCTTGCTTAAGGGGAAAGGTGAGTTGGGGTGCTGCATAAAACCAGAGACTGAAATGAGCACAGATAAAGTTCCTTAAGCCAAATATGGAATAGACTAGAGCTACTCCTTTCTCAACGAAATGGACTCAACACCCCATATTAAACGCCTAAGAATGTACCTGACTAGTAAGTATCTTAAAACCTATGGATTGCTATGTCTCCAAAAGAGAATCAAGCGTGTGTACAGGGGCATAAACGCAGCAGTGATAGCATTGGAGAGGTTCGGTGAGCAAATGAAGACCCTTTGAAGTCATATTGCATGGTACCCATTCCACGGGTCTCAACTCTCCAGGTTTAAGGTATTTTTCCTTCAGCTAAAACATGCATGTGGAACCCAGAGTATGATCAACAGTGTGAACGGGAGACGTGTTCAAATATGTCTCAGTTTTCCTCCCCTGGTACTCGGGTGCAACATTCCAGACGCTTTATTAACACTCTCCCCACTTGGAGAGTCAGCGCCTTTAACCTCCTGTTTGGCCCAGTTTGCAATTTCTGCGGAAGATGAACAGGAATAGTGAGAACCAATGAGAGACTAGCTGGAGGTGTCTGGACGGGCAAATTTAACTCTCATTTCCCACCAGGAAGAGGAAATAACCAAAGGCTCAGCGTGCCGTGCCGGAACCAGATTAGGGCCTGAAACCATCCTGCGGTGTTGCGGCCAGCTCACAAGAAAGCGAGTTGAAGAAAGGAGCTCAGGGGCACTGTAATTCACAAACCTGCAGAGTTATAAATGACAGCTATCATCCAAAAATATACTGAAGTAAGGCTGCCAAGAGTACTTGAATGCAGGGCAGAATTGCAGGAAACCAATTTCAGGAGGTAGACTGGAATTGCATTGAAAGCATAGGAAAAGAGGCAGAGCGTCCACAATGATGCACTTGGCCAAAAAGGGCGTATGCGTTTTTTCCTGAATATATTCAGGAAAAAACGCATACGCCCTTTTTGGCCAACCAAGCAAGCTTGCAAAGGAAATCTGCACTACAATGAAGTCTCACTTCCCCCCGCTCAAACGGGCATCTGAATAAAGTGTAAAATCCAGAAAGGCAGGACAGGCCATGGAGAACTGGAAGCCTTGTTATGCTGATGGGCGGGATGTAAATTGCCAACAGACACTCGGGAGAAGTGCATGGTGTTTCCTGAAACATCTAAAAAACAAAGCAACAGAGCCTAGGGCACTTCCACTTATGGTCCTATAGCTTAGGGAAATTAAAATCAAAAAGACACAGCCACCCCAAAGTTTGGGACGCCTCTGTTTACAAGAACCTCATTTATCGTACAAGTTCAATATCACAGAAAGTGAAAAATGGATAAAGAACTTGTAGTACTTACGTACAATGCAGTATCACTCAGCAATGAAATCTATGTCATCAGGCCCTTAGCAGCATAATGAGTGGATTCAGGTACGATGATTCTAACTGAAATAAGTCACACAGAAAAAGAAACATCATAAGATATCACTAATACATGGAATGTAAACTTGGTTACACAGGAACTGAATTCCAAAACAGAACAGGGTCTCAAATTTAGAAAACCAACTTATGCTTGCTTAAGGGGAAAGGTGAGTTGGGATGCTGCATAAAACCAGAGATTGAAATGAGCACAGATAAAGTTCCTTAACCCAAATATGGAATAGACAAGAGCTACACCTTGCTCAACGAAATGGACTCAACACCCCATATTAAACGCCTAAGAATGTACCTGACTAGTAAGTATCTTAAAACCTATGGATTGCTATGTCTCCAAAAGAGAATCAAGCATGTGTACAGGGGCATAAACGCAGCAGTGATAGGATTGGAGAGGTTCGGTGAGCAAATGAAGACCCTTTGAAGTCATATTGCATGGTACCCATTACACGGGTCTCAACTCTCCAGGTTTAAGGTATTCTTCCTTCAGCTAAAACATGCATGTGGAACCCAGAGTATGATCAACCATGTGAACGGGAAACGTGTTCAAATATGTCTCAGTTTTCCTCCCCTGGTACTAGGGTGCAACATTCCAGACTCTTTACTAACACTCTCCCCACTTGGAGAGTCAGCGCCTTTAACCTCCTGTTTGGCCCAGTTTGCAATTTCTGCGGAAGATGAACAGGAATAGCGAGAACCAATGACAGACTAGCTGGAGGTGTCTGGACGGGCAAATTTAACTCTCATTTCCCACCAGGAAGAGGAATTAACCAAAGGCTCAGCGTGCCGTGCCGGAACAAGATTCGGGCCTGAAGCCATCCTGCGGTGTTGCGGCCAGCTCACAAGAAAGCGAGTTGAAGAAAGGAGCTCAGGGGCACTGTAATTCACAAACCTGCAGAGTTATAAATGACAGCTATCGTCCAAAAATATACTGAAGTAAGGCTGCCAAGAGGACTTGAAAGCGGGGCAGAATTGCAGGAAACCGATTTCAGGAGGTAGACTGGAATTGCATTGAAAGCATAGGAAAAGAGGCAGAACGTCCACAATGATGCACTTGGCCAAAAAGGGCGTATGCGTTTTTTCCTGAATATATTCAGGAAAAAACGCATACGCCCTTTTTGGCCAACCAAGCAAGCTTGCAAAGGAAATCTGCACTACAGTGAAGTCTCACTTCCCCCCGGTCAAAAGGGCCATCTGAAAAAAGTGTAAAATCCAGAAAGGCAGGACAGGCCATGGAGAACTGGGAGCCTTGTTATGCTGATGGGCGGGATGTAAATTGCCAACAGACACTCGGGAGAAGTGTATGGTGTTTCCTGAAACATCTAAAAAACAAAGCAACAGAGCCTAGGGCACTTCCACTTATGGTCCTATAGCTTAGGGAAATTAAAATCAAAAAGACACAGCCACCCCAAAGTTTGGGACGCCTCTGTTTACAAGAACCTCGTTTACCGTACAAGTTCAGTATCACAGAAAGTGAAAAATGGATAAAGAAGTTGTGGTATTTACTTACAAAGCAATATCACTCAGCAATGAAATCTATGTCATCAGGCCCTTAGCAGCATAATGAGTGGATTCAGGTACGATGATTCTAACTGAAATAAGTCACACAGAAAAAGAAACATCATATGATATCACTAATACACGGAATGTAAACTTGGTTACACAGGAACTGAATTCCAAAACAGAACAGGGTCTCAAATTTAGAAAACCAACTTATGCTTGCTTAAGGGGAAAGGTGAGTTGGGGTGCTGCATAAAACCAGAGACTGAAATGAGCACAGATAAAGTTCCTTAAGCCAAATATGGAATAGACTAGAGCTACTCCTTTCTCAACGAAATGGACTCAACACCCCATATTAAACGCCTAAGAATGTACCTGACTAGTAAGTATCTTAAAACCTATGGATTGCTATGTCTCCAAAAGAGAATCAAGCGTGTGTACAGGGGCATAAACGCAGCAGTGATAGGATTGGAGAGGTTCGGTGAGCAAATGAAGACCCTTTGAAGTCATATTGCATGGTACCCATTCCACGGGTCTCAACTCTCCAGGTTTAAGGTATTTTTCCTTCAGCTAAAACATGCATGTGGAACCCAGAGTATGATCAACAGTGTGAACGGGAGACGTGTTCAAATATGTCTCAGTTTTCCTCCCCTGGTACTCGGGTGCAACATTCCAGACGCTTTACTAACACTCTCCCCACTTGGAGAGTCAGCGCCTTTAACCTCCTGTTTGGCCCAGTTTGCAATTTCTGCGGAAGATGAACAGGAATAGTGAGAACCAATGAGAGACTAGCTGGAGGTGTCTGGACGGGCAAATTTAACTCTCATTTCCCACCAGGAAGAGGAAATAACCAAAGGCTCAGCGTGCCGTGCCGGAACCAGATTAGGGCCTGAAGCCATCCTGCGGTGTTGCGGCCAGCTCACAAGAAAGCGAGTTGAAGAAAGGAGCTCAGGGGCACTGTAATTCACAAACCTGCAGAGTTATAAATGACAGCTATCATCCAAAAATATACTGAAGTAAGGCTGCCAAGAGGACTTGAATGCAGGGCAGAATTGCAGGAAACCAATTTCAGGAGGTAGACTGGAATTGCATTGAAAGCATAGGAAAAGAGGCAGAGCGTCCACAATGATGCACTTGGCCAAAAAGGGCGTATGCGTTTTTTCCTGAATATATTCAGGAAAAAACGCATACGCCCTTTTTGGCCAACCAAGCAAGCTTGCAAAGGAAATCTGCACTACAATGAAGTCTCACTTCCCCCCGCTCAAACGGGCATCTGAATAAAGTGTAAAATCCAGAAAGGCAGGACACGCCATGGAGAACTGGAAGCCTTGTTATGCTGATGGGCGGGATGTAAATTGCCAACAGACACTCGGGAGAAGTGCATGGTGTTTCCTGAAACATCTAAAAAACAAAGCAACAGAGCCTAGGGCACTTCCACTTATGGTCCTATAGCTTAGGGAAATTAAAATCAAAAAGACACAGCCACCCCAAAGTTTGGGACGCCTCTGTTTACAAGAACCTCATTTATCGTACAAGTTCAATATCACAGAAAGTGAAAAATGGATAAAGAACTTGTAGTACTTACGTACAATGCAGTATCACTCAGCAATGAAATCTATGTCATCAGGCCCTTAGCAGCATAATGAGTGGATTCAGGTACGATAGTTCTAACTGAAATAAGTCACACAGAAAAAGAAACATCATAAGATATCACTAATACATGGAATGTAAACTTGGTTACACAGGAACTGAATTCCAAAACAGAACAGGGTCTCAAATTTAGAAAACCAACTTATGCTTGCTTAAGGGGAAAGGTGAGTTGGGATGCTGCATAAAACCAGAGATTGAAATGAGCACAGATAAAGTTCCTTAACCCAAATATGGAATAGACAAGAGCTACACCTTGCTCAACGAAATGGACTCAACACCCCATATTAAACGCCTAAGAATGTACCTGACTAGTAAGTATCTTAAAACCTATGGATTGCTATGTCTCCAAAAGAGAATCAAGCATGTGTACAGGGGCATAAACGCAGCAGTGATAGGATTGGAGAGGTTCGGTGAGCAAATGAAGACCCTTTGAAGTCATATTGCATGGTACCCATTACACGGGTCTCAACTCTCCAGGTTTAAGGTATTCTTCCTTCAGCTAAAACATGCATGTGGAACCCAGAGTATGATCAACCATGTGAACGGGAGACGTGTTCAAATATGTCTCAGTTTTCCTCCCCTGGTACTCGGGTGCAACATTCCAGACTCTTTACTAACACTCTCCCCACTTGGAGAGTCAGCACCTTTAACCTCCTGTTTGGCCCAGTTTGCAATTTCTGCGGAAGATGAACAGGAATAGCGAGAACCAATGAGAGACTAGCTGGAGGTGTCTGGACGGGCAAATTTAACTCTCATTTCCCACCAGGAAGAGGAATTAACCAAAGGCTCAGCGTGCCGTGGCGGAACAAGATTAGGGCCTGAAGCCATCCTGCGGTGTTGCGGCCAGCTCACAAGAAAGCGAGTTGAAGAAAGGAGCTCAGGGGCACTGTAATTCACAAACCTGCAGAGTTATAAATGACAGCTATCGTCCAAAAATATACTGAAGTAAGGCTGCCAAGAGGACTTGAAAGCGGGGCAGAATTGCAGGAAACCGATTTCAGGAGGTAGACTGGAATTGCATTGAAAGCATAGGAAAAGAGGCAGAACGTCCACAATGATGCACTTGGCCAAAAAGGGCGTATGCGTTTTTTCCTGAATATATTCAGGAAAAAACGCATACGCCCTTTTTGGCCAACCAAGCAAGCTTGCAAAGGAAATTTGCACTACAATGAAGTCTCACTTCCCCCCGGTCAAAAGGGCCATCTGAAAAAAGTGTAAAATCCAGAAAGGCAGGACAGGCCATGGAGAACTGGGAGCCTTGTTATGCTGATGGGCGGGATGTAAATTGCCAACAGACACTCGGGAGAAGTGTATGGTGTTTCCTGAAACATCTAAAAAACAAAGCAACAGAGCCTAGGGCACTTCCACTTATGGTCCTATAGCTTAGGGAAATTAAAATCAAAAAGACACAGCCACCCCAAAGTTTGGGACGCCTCTGTTTACAAGAACCTCGTTTACCGTACAAGTTCAGTATCACAGAAAGTGAAAAATGGTTAAAGAAGTTGTGGTATTTACTTACAAAGCAATATCACTCAGCAATGAAATCTATGTCATCAGGCCCTTAGCAGCATAATGAGTGGATTCAGGTACGATGATTCTAACTGAAATAAGTCACACAGAAAAAGAAACATCATATGATATCACTAATACACGGAATGTAAACTTGGTTACACAGGAACTGAATTCCAAAACAGAACAGGGTCTCAAATTTAGAAAACCAACTTATGCTTGCTTAAGGGGAAAGGTGAGTTGGGGTGCTGCATAAAACCAGAGACTGAAATGAGCACAGATAAAGTTCCTTAAGCCAAATATGGAATAGACTAGAGCTACTCCTTACTCAACGAAATGGACTCAACACCCCATATTAAACGCCTAAGAATGTACCTGACTAGTAAGTATCTTAAAACCTATGGATTGCTATGTCTCCAAAAGAGAATCAAGCGTGTGTACAGGGGCATAAACGCAGCAGTGATAGGATTGGAGAGGTTCGGTGAGCAAATGAAGACCCTTTGAAGTCATATTGCATGGTACCCATTCCACGGGTCTCAACTCTCCAGGTTTAAGGTATTCTTCCTTCAGCTAAAACATGCATGTGGAACCCAGAGTATGATCAACCGTGTGAACGGGAGACGTGTTCAAATATGTCTCAGTTTTCCTCCCCTGGTACTCGGGTGCAACATTCCAGACGCTTTACTAACACTCTCCCCACTTGGAGAGTCAGCGCCTTTAACCTCCTGTTTGGCCCAGTTTGCAATTTCTGCGGAAGATGAACAGGAATAGTGAGAACCAATGAGAGACTAGCTGGAGGTGTCTGGACGGGCAAATTTAACTCTCATTTCCCACCAGGAAGAGGAAATAACCAAAGGCTCAGCGTGCCGTGCCGGAACCAGATTAGGGCCTGAAGCCATCCTGCGGTGTTGCGGCCAGCTCACAAGAAAGCGAGTTGAAGAAAGGAGCTCAGGGGCACTGTAATTCACAAACCTGCAGAGTTATAAATGACAGCTATCATCCAAAAATATACTGAAGTAAGGCTGCCAAGAGGACTTGAATGCAGGGCAGAATTGCAGGAAACCAATTTCAGGAGGTAGACTGGAATTGCATTGAAAGCATAGGAAAAGAGGCAGAGCGTCCACAATGATGCACTTGGCCAAAAAGGGCGTATGCGTTTTTTCCTGAATATATTCAGGAAAAAACGCATACGCCCTTTTTGGCCAACCAAGCAAGCTTGCAAAGGAAATCTGCACTACAATGAAGTCTCACTTCCCCCCGGTCAAACGGGCATCTGAATAAAGTGTAAAATCCAGAAAGGCAGGACAGGCCATGGAGAACTGGAAGCCTTGTTATGCTGATGGGCGGGATGTAAATTGCCAACAGACACTCGGGAGAAGTGCATGGTGTTTCCTGAAACATCTAAAAAACAAAGCAACAGAGCCTAGGGCACTTCCACTTATGGTCCTATAGCTTAGGGAAATTAAAATCAAAAATACACAGCCACCCCAAAGTTTGGGACGCCTCTGTTTACAAGAACCTCGTTTACCGTACAAGTTCAATATCACAGAAAGTGAAAAATGGATAAAGAATTTGTGGTACTTACGTACAATGCAGTATCACTCAGCAATGAAATCTATGTCATCAGGCCCGTAGCAGCACAATGAGTGGATTCAGGTACGATGATTCTAACTGAAATAAGTCACACAGAAAAAGAAACATCATAAGATATCACTAATACACAGAATGTAAACTTGGTTACACAGGAACTGAATTCCAAAACAGAACAGGGTCTCAAATTTAGAAAACCAACTTATGCTTGCTTAAGGGGAAAGGTGAGTTGGGATGCTGCATAAAACCAGAGATTGAAATGAGCACAGATAAAGTTCCTTAAGCCAAATATGGAATAGGCAAGAGCTACACCTTGCTCAACGAAATGGACTCAACACCCCATATTAAACGCCTAAGAATGTACCTGACTAGTAAGTATCTTAAAACCTATGGATTGCTATGTCTCCAAAAGAGAATCAAGCGTGTGTACAGGGGCATAAACGCAGCAGTGATAGGATTGGAGAGGTTCGGTGAGCAAATGAAGACCCTTTGAAGTCATATTGCATGGTACCCATTACACGGGTCTCAACTCTCCAGGTTTAAGGTATTCTTCCTTCAGCTAAAACATGCATGTGGAACCCAGAGTATGATCAACCGTGTGAACGGGAGACGTGTTCAAATATGTCTCAGTTTTCCTCCCCTGGTACTCGGGTGCAACATTCCAGACGCTTTACTAACACTCTCCCCACTTGGAGAGTCAGCGCCTTTAACCTCCTGTTTGGCCCAGTTTGCAATTTCTGCGGAAGATGAACAGGAATAGCGAGAACCAATGACAGACTAGCTGGAGGTGTCTGGACGGGCAAATTTATCTCTCATTTCCCACCAGGAAGAGGAATTAACCAAAGGCTCAGCGTGCCGTGCCGGAACCAGATTAGGGCCTGAAGCCATCCTGCAGTGTTGCGGCCAGCTCACAAGAAAGCGAGTTGAAGAAAGGAGCTCAGGGGCACTGTAATTCACAAACCTGCAGAGTTATAAATGACAGCTATCATCCAAAAATATACTGAAGTAAGGCTGCCAAGAGGACTTGAAAGCGGTGCAGAATTGCAGGAATCCGATTTCAGGAGGTAGACTGGAAATGCATTGAAAGCATAGGCAAAGAGGCAGAACGTCCACAATGATGCACTTGGCCAAAAAGGGCGTATGCGTTTTTTCCTGAATATATTCAGGAAAAAACGCATACGCCCTTTTTGGCCAACCAAGCAAGCTTGCAAAGGAAATCTGCACTACAATGAAGTCTCACATCCCCCCGGTCAAACGGGCATCAGAAAAAAGTGTAAAATCCAGAAAGGCAGGACACGCCATGGAGAACTGGGAGCCTTGTTATGTTGATGGGTGGGATGTAAATTGCCAACAGACACTCGGGAGAAGTGTATGGTGTTTCCTGAAACATCTAAAAAACAAAGCAACAGAACCTAGGGCACTTCCACTTATGGTCCTATAGCTTAGGGAAATTAAAATCAAAAAGACACAGCCACCCCAAAGTTTGGGACGCCTCTGTTTACAAGAACCTCATTTATCATACAAGTTCAATATCACAGAAAGTGAAAAATGGATAAAGAACTTGTGGTACTTACGTACAATACAGTATCACTCAGCAATGAAATCTATGTCATCAGGCCCTTAGCAGCATAATGAGTGGATTCAGGTACGATGATTCTAACTGAAATAAGTCACACAGAAAAAGAAACATCATAAGATATCACTAATACACGGAATGTAAACTTGGTTACACAGGAACTGAATTCCAAAACAGAACAGGGTCTCAAATTTAGAAAACCAACTTATGCTTGCTTAAGGGGAAAGGTGAGTTGGGATGCTGCATAAAACCAGAGATTGAAATGAGCACAGATAAAGTTCCTTAACCCAAATATGGAATAGACAAGAGCTACACCTTGCTCAACGAAATGGACTCAACACCCCATATTAAACGCCTAAGAATGTACCTGACTAGTAAGTATCTTAAAACCTATGGATTGCTATGTCTCCAAAAGAGAATCAAGCGTGTGTACAGGGGCATAAACGCAGCAGTGATAGGATTGGAGAGGTTCGGTGAGCAAATGAAGACCCTTTGAAGTCATATTGCATGGTACCCATTACACGGGTCTCAACTCTCCAGGTTTAAGGTATTCTTCCTTCAGCTAAAACATGCATGTGGAACCCAGAGTATGATCAACCATGTGAACGGGAGACGTGTTCAAATATGTCTCAGTTTTCCTCCCCTGGTACTCGGGTGCAACATTCCAGACTCTTTACTAACACTCTCCCCACTTGGAGAGTCAGCGCCTTTAACCTCCTGTTTGGCCCAGTTTGCAATTTCTGCGGAAGATGAACAGGAATAGCGAGAACCAATGAGAGACTAGCTGGAGGTGTCTGGACGGGCAAATTTAACTCTCATTTCCCACCAGGAAGAGGAATTAACCAAAGGCTCAGCGTGCCGTGCCGGAACAAGATTAGGGCCTGAAGCCATCCTGCGGTGTTGCGGCCAGCTCACAAGAAAGCGAGTTGAAGAAAGGAGCTCAGGGGCACTGTAATTCACAAACCTGCAGAGTTATAAATGACAGCTATCGTCCAAAAATATACTGAAGTAAGGCTGCCAAGAGGACTTGAATGCAGGGCAGAATTGCAGGAAACCGATTTCAGGAGGTAGACTGGAATTGCATTGAAAGCATAGGAAAAGAGGCAGAACGTCCACAATGATGCACTTGGCCAAAAAGGGCGTATGCGTTTTTTCCTGAATATATTCAGGAAAAAACGCATACGCCCTTTTTGGCCAACCAAGCAAGCTTGCAAAGGAAATCTGCACTACAATGAAGTCTCACTTCCCCCCGGTCAAAAGGGCCATCTGAGAAAAGTGTAAAATCCAGAAAGGCAGGACAGGCCATGGAGAACTGGGAGCCTTGTTATGCTGATGGGCGGGATGTAAATTGCCAACAGACACTCGGGCGAAGTGTATGGTGTTTCCTGAAACATCTAAAAAACAAAGCAACAGAGCCTAGGGCACTTCCACTTATGGTCCTATAGCTTAGGGAAATTAAAATCAAAAATACACAGCCACCCCAAAGTTTGGGACGCCTCTGTTTACAAGAACCTCGTTTACCGTACAAGTTCAATATCACAGAAAGTGAAAAATGGATAAAGAATTTGTGGTACTTACGTACAATGCAGTATCACTCAGCAACGAAATCTATGTCATCAGGCCCGTAGCAGCACAATGAGTGGATTCAGGTACGATGATTCTAACTGAAATAAGTCACACAGAAAAGGAAACATCATAAGATATCACTAATACACAGAATGTAAACTTGGTTACACAGGAACTGAATTCCAAAACAGAACAGGGTCTCAAATTTAGAAAACCAACTTATGCTTGCTTAAGGGGAAAGGTGAGTTGGGATGCTGCATAAAACCAGAGATTGAAATGAGCACAGATAAAGTTCCTTAAGCCAAATATGGAATAGGCAAGAGCTACACCTTGCTCAACGAAATGGACTCAACACCCCATATTAAACGCCTAAGAATGTACCTGACTAGTAAGTATCTTAAAACCTATGGATTGCTATGTCTCCAAAAGAGAATCAAGCGTGTGTACAGGGGCATAAACGCAGCAGTGATAGGATTGGAGAGGTTCGGTGAGCAAATGAAGACCCTTTGAAGTCATATTGCATGGTACCCATTCCACGGGTCTCAACTCTCCAGGTTTAAGGTATTCTTCCTTCAGCTAAAACATGCATGTGGAACCCAGAGTATGATCAACCGTGTGAACGGGAGACGTGTTCAAATATGTCTCAGTTTTCCTCCCCTGGTACTCGGGTGCAACATTCCAGACGCTTTACTAACACTCTCCCCACTTGGAGAGTCAGCGCCTTTAACCTCCTGTTTGGCCCAGTTTGCAATTTCTGCGGAAGATGAACAGGAATAGCGAGAACCAATGAGAGACTAGCTGGAGTTGTCTGGACGGGCAAATTTAACTCTCATTTCCCACCAGGAAGAGGAAATAACCAAAGGCTCAGCGTGCCGTGCCGGAACCAGATTAGGGCCTGAAGCCATCCTGCGGTGTTGCGGCCAGCTCAAAAGAAAGCGAGTTGAAGAAAGGAGCTCAGGGGCACTGTAATTCACAAACCTGCAGAGTTATAAATGACAGCTATCGTCCAAAAATATACTGAAGTAAGGCTGCCAAGAGGACTTGAAAGCGGGGCAGAATTGCAGGAAACCGATTTCAGGAGGTAGACTGGAATTGCATTGAAAGAATAGGAAAAGAGGCAGAACGTCCACAATGATGCACTTGGCCAAAAAGGGCGTATGCGTTTTTTCCTGAATATATTCAGGAAAAAACGCATACGCCCTTTTTGGCCAACCAAGCAAGCTTGCAAAGGAAATCTGCACTACAATGAAGTCTCACTTCCCCCTGGTCAAAAAGGCCATCTGAAAAAAGTGTAAAATCCAGAAAGGCAGGACAGGCCATGGAGAACTGGGAGCCTTGTTATGCTGATGGGCGGGATGTAAATTGCCAACAGACACTCGGGAGAAGTGTATGGTGTTTCCTGAAACATCTAAAAAACAAAGCAACAGAGCCTAGGGCACTTCCACTTATGGTCCTATAGCTTAGGGAAATTAAAATCAAAAAGACACAGCCATCCCAAAGTTTGCAACAGCTCTGTTTACAAGAACCTCGTTTACAGTACAAGTTCAACATCGCAGAAAGTGAAAAATGGATAAAGAAGTTGTGGTATTTACTTACAAAGCAATATCACTCAGCAATGAAATCTATGTCATCAGGCCCTTAGCAGCACAATGAGTGGATTCAGGTATGATGATTCTAACTGAAATAAGTCACACAGAAAAAGAAACATCATAAGATATCAGTAATACACGGAATGTAAACTTGGCTACACAGGAACTGAATTACAGAACAGAACAGGGTCTTAAATTTAGAAAACCAACTTATGCTTGCTTAAGGGTAAAGGTGAGTTGGGGTGCTGCATAAAACCAGAGACTGAAATGAGCACAGATAAAGTTCCTTAAGCCAAATATAGAATAGACAAGAGCTACTCCTTGCTCAACAAAATGGACTCAACACCGAATATTAAACGCCTAAGAATGTACCTGACTAGTAAGTATCTTAAAACCTATGGATTGCTATGTCTCCAAAAGAGAATGAAGCATGTGTACAGGGGCATAAACGCAACAGTGATAGGATTGGAGAGGTTCGGTGAGCAAATGAAGACCCTTTGAAGTCATATTGCATGGTACCCATTCCACAGGTTTCAACTACCCAGGTTTAAGGTATTCTTCCTTCAGCTAAAACATGCATGTGGAACCTAGAGTATGATCAACCATGTGATCGGGAGACGTGTTCAAATATGTCTCAGTTTTCGTACCCTGGTACTCGGGTGCAACATTCCAGACGCTTTACTAACACTCTCCCGACTTGGAGAGTCAGTCCCTTTAACCTCCTATTTGGCCCAGTTTGCAATTTCTGCGGAAGATGAACAGGAATAGCGAGAACCAATGAGAGACTAGCTGGAGGTGTCTGGACGGGCAAATTTATCTCTCATTTCCCACCAGGAAGAGGAATTAACCAAAGGCTCAGCGTGCCGTGCCGGAACCAGATTAGGGCCTGAAGCCATCCTGCGGTGTTGCGGCCAGCTCACAAGAAAGCGAGTTGAAGAAAGGAGCTCAGGGGCACTGTAATTCACAAACCTGCAGAGTTATAAATGACAGCTATCATCCAAAAATATACTGAAGTAAGGCTGCCAAGAGGACTTGAAAGCGGGGCAGAATTGCAGGAAACCGATTTCAGGAGGTAGACTGGAATTGCATTGAAAGCATAGGCAAAGAGGCAGAGCGTCCACAATGATGCACTTGGCCAAAAAGGGCGTATGCGTTTTTTCCTGAATATATTCAGGAAAAAACGCATACGCCCTTTTTGGCCAACCAAGCAAGCTTGCAAAGGAAATCTGCACTACAATGAAGTCTCACATCCCCCCGGTCAAACGGGCATCAGAAAAAAGTGTAAAATCCAGAAAGGCAGGACACGCCATGGAGAACTGGGAGCCTTGTTATGTTGATGGGTGGGATGTAAATTGCCAACAGACACTCAGGAGAAGTGTATGGTGTTTCCTGAAACATCTAAAAAACAAAGCAACAGAGCCTAGGGCACTTCCACTTATGGTTCTATAGCTTAGGGAAATTAAAATCAAAAAGACACAGCCACCCCAAAGTTTGGGACGCCTCTGTTTACAAGAACCTCATTTACCGTACAAGTTCAATATCACAGAAAGTGAAAAATGGATAAAGAACTTGTGGTACTTACGTACAATGCAGTATCACTCAGCAATGAAATCTATGTCATCAGGCCCGTAGCAGCATAATGAGTGGATTCAGGTACGATGATTCTAACTGAAATAAGTCACACAGAAAAAGAAACATCATAAGATATCACTAATACACGGAATGTAAACTTGGTTACACAGGAACTGAATTCCAAAACAGAACAGGGTCTCAAATTTAGAAAACCAACTTATGCTTGCTTAAGGGGAAAGGTGAGTTGGGATGCTGCATAAAACCAGAGATTGAAATGAGCACAGATAAAGTTCCTTAAGCCAAATATGGAATAGACAAGAGCTACACCTTGCTCAACGAAATGGACTCAACACCCCATATTAAACGCCTAAGAATGTACCTGACTAGTAAGTATCTTAAAACCTATGGATTGCTATGTCTCCAAAAGAGAATCAAGCGTGTGTACAGGGGCATAAACGCAGCAGTGATAGGATTGGAGAGGTTCGGTGAGCAAATGAAGACCCTTTGAAGTCATATTGCATGGTACCCATTCCACGGGTCTCAACTCTCCAGGTTTAAGGTATTCTTCCTTCAGCTAAAACATGCATGTGGAACCCAGAGTATGATCAACAGTGTGAACGGGAGACGTGTTCAAATATGTCTCAGTTTTCCTCCCCTGGTACTCGGGTGCAACATTCCAGACGCTTTACTAACACTCTCCCCACTTGGAGAGTCAGCGCCTTTAACCTCCTGTTTGGCCCAGTTTGCAATTTCTGCGGAAGATGAACAGGAATAGTGAGAACCAATGAGAGACTAGCTGGAGGTGTCTGGACGGGCAAATTTAACTCTCATTTCCCACCAGGAAGAGGAAATAACCAAAGGCTCAGCGTGCCGTGCCGGAACAAGATTAGGGCCTGAAGCCATCCTGCGGTGTTGCGGCCAGCTCACAAGAAAGCGAGTTGAAGAAAGGAGCTCAGGGGCACTGTAATTCACAAACCTGCAGAGTTATAAATGACAGCTATCATCCAAAAATATACTGAAGTAAGGCTGCCAAGAGGACTTGAAAGCGGGGCAGAATTGCAGGAAACCGATTTCAGGAGGTAGACTGGAATTGCATTGAAAGCATAGGCAAAGAGGCAGAGCGTCCACAATGATGCACTTGGCCAAAAAGGGCGTATGCGTTTTTTCCTGAATATATTCAGGAAAAAACGCATACGCCCTTTTTGGCCAACCAAGCAAGCTTGCAAAGGAAATCTGCACTACAATGAAGTCTCACATCCCCCCGGTCAAACGGGCATCAGAAAAAAGTGTAAAATCCAGAAAGGCAGGACATGCCATGGAGAACTGGGAGCCTTGTTATGTTGATGGGTGGGATGTAAATTGCCAACAGACACTCGGGAGAAGTGTATGGTGTTTCCTGAAACATCTAAAAATCAAAGCAACAGAGCCTAGGGCACTTCCACTTATGGTCCTATAGCTTAGAGAAATTAAAATCAAAAAGACACAGCCACCCCAAAGTTTGGGACGCCTCTGTTTACAAGAACCTCGTTTACCGTACAAGTTCAATATCACAGAAAGTGAAAAATGGATAAAGAACTTGTGGTACTTACGTACAATGCAGTATCACTCAGCAATGAAATCTATGTCATCAGGCCCATAGCAGCATAATGAGTGGATTCAGATACGATGATTCTAACTGAAATAAGTCACACAGAAAAAGAAACATCATAAGATATCACTAATACACGGAATGTAAACTTGGTTACACAGGAACTGAATTCCAAAACAGAACAGGGTCTCAAATTTAGAAAACCAACTTATGCTTGCTTAAGGGGAAAGGTGAGTTGGGATGCTGCATAAAACCAGAGATTGAAATGAGCACAGATAAAGTTCCTTAAGCCAAATATGGAATAGACAAGAGCTACACCTTGCTCAACGAAATGGACTCAACACCCCATATTAAACGCCTAAGAATGTACCTGACTAGTAAGTATCTTAAAACCTATGGATTGCTATGTCTCCAAAAGAGAATCAAGCGTGTGTACAGGGGCATAAACGCAGCAGTGATAGGATTGGAGAGGTTCGGTGAGCAAATGAAGACCCTTTGAAGTCATATTGCATGGTACCCATTCCACGGGTCTCAACTCTCCAGGTTTAAGGTATTCTTCCTTCAGCTAAAACATGCATGTGGAACCCAGAGTATGATCAACAGTGTGAACGGGAGACGTGTTCAAATATGTCTCAGTTTTCGTACCCTGGTACTCGGGTGCAACATTCCAGACGCTTTACTAACACTCTCCCCACTTGGAGAGTCAGCGCCTTTAACCTCCTGTTTGGCCCAGTTTGCAATTTCTGCGGAAGATGAACAGGAATAGTGAGAACCAATGAGAGACTAGCTGGAGGTGTCTGGACGGGCAAATTTAACTCTCATTTCCCACCAGGAAGAGGAAATAACCAAAGGCTCAGCGTGCCGTGCCGGAACCAGATTAGGGCCGAAGCCATCCTGCGGTGTTGCGGCCAGCTCACAAGAAAGCGAGTTGAAGAAAGGAGCTCAGGGGCACTGTAATTCACAAACCTGCAGAGTTATAAATGACAGCTATCATCCAAAAATATACTGAAGTAAGGCTGCCAAGAGGACTTGAATGCAGGGCAGAATTGCAGGAAACCAATTTCAGGAGGTAGACTGGAATTGCATTGAAAGCATAGGAAAAGAGGCAGAGCGTCCACAATGATGCACTTGGCCAAAAAGGGCGTATGCGTTTTTTCCTGAATATATTCAGGAAAAAACGCATACGCCCTTTTTGGCCAACCAAGCAAGCTTGCAAAGGAAATCTGCACTACAATGAAGTCTCACTTCCCCCCGGTCAAACGGGCATCTGAATAAAGTGTAAAATCCAGAAAGGCAGGACAGGCCATGGAGAACTGGAAGCCTTGTTATGCTGATGGGCGGGATGTAAATTGCCAACAGACACTCGGGAGAAGTGCATGGTGTTTCCTGAAACATCTAAAAAACAAAGCAACAGAGCCTAGGGCACTTCCACTTATGGTCCTATAGCTTAGGGAAATTAAAATCAAAAATACACAGCCACCCCAAAGTTTGGGACGCCTCTGTTTACAAGAACCTCGTTTACCGTACAAGTTCAATATCACAGAAAGTGAAAAATGGATAAAGAACTTGTGGTACTTACGTACAATGCAGTATCACTCAGCAATGAAATCTATGTCATCAGGCCCTTAGCAGCACAATGAGTGGATTCAGGTATGATGATTCTAACTGAAATAAGTCACACAGAAAAAGAAACATCATAAGATATCAGTAATACACGGAATGTAAACTTGGCTACACAGGAACTGAATTACAGAACAGAACAGGGTCTTAAATTTAGAAAACCAACTTATGCTTGCTTAAGGGTAAAGGTGAGTTGGGGTGCTGCATAAAACCAGAGACTGAAATGAGCACAGATAAAGTTCCTTAAGCCAAATATAGAATAGACAAGAGCTACTCCTTGCTCAACAAAATGGACTCAACACCGCATATTAAACGCCTAAGAATGTACCTGACTAGTAAGTATCTTAAAACCTATGGATTGCTATGTCTCCAAAAGAGAATGAAGCATGTGTACAGGGGCATAAACGCAACAGTGATAGGATTGGAGAGGTTCGGTGAGCAAATGAAGACCCTTTGAAGTCATATTGCATGGTACCCATTCCACAGGTTTCAACTACCCAGGTTTAAGGTATTCTTCCTTCAGCTAAAACATGCATGTGGAACCTAGAGTATGATCAACCATGTGATCGGGAGACGTGTTCAAATATGTCTCAGTTTTCGTACCCTGGTACTCGGGTGCAACATTCCAGACGCTTTACTAACACTCTCCCGACTTGGAGAGTCAGCGCCTTTAACCTCCTGTTTGGCCCAGTTTGCAATTTCTGCGGAAGATGAACAGGAATAGTGAGAACCAATGAGAGACTAGCTGGAGGTGTCTGGACGGGCAAATTTAACTCTCATTTCCCACCAGGAAGAGGAAATAACCAAAGGCTCAGCGTGCCGTGCCAGAACCAGATTAGGGCCTGAAGCCATCCTGCGGTGTTGCGGCCAGCTCACAAGAAAGCGAGTTGAAGAAAGGAGCTCAGGGGCACTGTAATTCACAAACCTGCAGAGTTATAAATGACAGCTATCATCCAAAAATATACTGAAGTAAGGCTGCCAAGAGGACTTGAATGCAGGGCAGAATTGCAGGAAACCAATTTCAGGAGGTAGACTGGAATTGCATTGAAAGCATAGGAAAAGAGGCAGAGCGTCCACAATGATGCACTTGGCCAAAAAGGGCGTATGCGTTTTTTCCTGAATATATTCAGGAAAAAACGCATACGCCCTTTTTGGCCAACCAAGCAAGCTTGCAAAGGAAATCTGCACTACAATGAAGTCTCACTTCCCCCTGGTCAAAAAGGCCATCTGAAAAAAGTGTAAAATCCAGAAAGGCAGGACAGGCCATGGAGAACTGGAAGCCTTGTTATGCTGATGGGCGGGATGTAAATTGCCAACAGACACTCGGGAGAAGTGCATGGTGTTTCCTGAAACATCTAAAAAACAAAGCAACAGAGCCTAGGGCACTTCCACTTATGGTCCTATAGCTTAGGGAAATTAAAATCAAAAATACACAGCCACCCCAAAGTTTGGGACGCCTCTGTTTACAAGAACCTCGTTTACCGTACAAGTTCAATATCACAGAAAGTGAAAAATGGATAAAGAACTTGTGGTACTTACGTACAATGCAGTATCACTCAGCAATGAAATCTATGTCATCAGGCCCGTAGCAGCACAATGAGTGGATTCAGGTACGATGATTCTAACTGAAATAAGTCACACAGAAAAAGAAACATCATAAGATATCACTAATACACAGAATGTAAACTTGGTTACACAGGAACTGAATTCCAAAACAGAACAGGGTCTCAAATTTAGAAAACCAACTTATGCTTGCTTAAGGGGAAAGGTGAGTTGGGATGCTGCATAAAACCAGAGATTGAAATGAGCACAGATAAAGTTCCTTAAGCCAAATATGGAATAGGCAAGAGCTACACCTTGCTCAATGAAATGGACTCAACACCCCATATTAAACGCCTAAGAATGTACCTGACTAGTAAGTATCTTAAAACCTATGGATTGCTATGTCTCCAAAAGAGAATCAAGCGTGTGTACAGGGGCATAAACGCAGCAGTGATAGGATTGGAGAGGTTCGGTGAGCAAATGAAGACCCTTTGAAGTCATATTGCATGGTACCCATTCCACGGGTCTCAACTCTCCAGGTTTAAGGTATTCTTCCTTCAGCTAAAACATGCATGTGGAACCCAGAGTATGATCAACCGTGTGAACGGGAGACGTGTTCAAATATGTCTCAGTTTTCCTCCCCTGGTACTCGGGTGCAACATTCCAGACGCTTTACTAACACTCTCCCCACTTGGAGAGTCAGCGCCTTTAACCTCCTGTTTGGCCCAGTTTGCAATTTCTGCGGAAGATGAACAGGAATAGCGAGAACCAATGAGAGACTAGCTGGAGTTGTCTGGACGGGCAAATTTAACTCTCATTTCCCACCAGGAAGAGGAAATAACCAAAGGCTCAGCGTGCCGTGCCGGAACCAGATTAGGGCCTGAAGCCATCCTGCGGTGTTGCGGCCAGCTCAAAAGAAAGCGAGTTGAAGAAAGGAGCTCAGGGGCACTGTAATTCACAAACCTGCAGAGTTATAAATGACAGCTATCGTCCAAAAATATACTGAAGTAAGGCTGCCAAGAGGACTTGAAAGCGGGGCAGAATTGCAGGAAACCGATTTCAGGAGGTAGACTGGAATTGCATTGAAAGAATAGGAAAAGAGGCAGAACGTCCACAATGATGCACTTGGCCAAAAAGGGCGTATGCGTTTTTTCCTGAATATATTCAGGAAAAAACGCATACGCCCTTTTTGGCCAACCAAGCAAGCTTGCAAAGGAAATCTGCACTACAATGAAGTCTCACTTCCCCCTGGTCAAAAAGGCCATCTGAAAAAAGTGTAAAATCCAGAAAGGCAGGACAGGCCATGGAGAACTGGGAGCCTTGTTATGCTGATGGGCGGGATGTAAATTGCCAACAGACACTCGGGAGAAGTGTATGGTGTTTCCTGAAACATCTAAAAAACAAAGCAACAGAGCCTAGGGCACTTCCACTTATGGTCCTATAGCTTAGGGAAATTAAAATCAAAAAGACACAGCCACCCCAAAGTTTGGAACGGCTCTGTTTACAAGAACCTCGTTTACAGTACAAGTTCAACATCGCAGAAAGTGAAAAATGGATAAAGAAGTTGTGGTATTTACTTACAAAGCAATATCACTCAGCAATGAAATCTATGTCATCAGGCCCTTAGCAGCACAATGAGTGGATTCAGGTATGATGATTCTAACTGAAATAAGTCACACAGAAAAAGAAACATCATAAGATATCAGTAATACACGGAATGTAAACTTGGCTACACAGGAACTGAATTACAGAACAGAACAGGGTCTTAAATTTAGAAAACCAACTTATGCTTGCTTAAGGGTAAAGGTGAGTTGGGGTGCTGCATAAAACCAGAGACTGAAATGAGCACAGATAAAGTTCCTTAAGCCAAATATAGAATAGACAAGAGCTACTCCTTGCTCAACAAAATGGACTCAACACCGCATATTAAACGCCTAAGAATGTACCTGACTAGTAAGTATCTTAAAACCTATGGATTGCTATGTCTCCAAAAGAGAATGAAGCATGTGTACAGGGGCATAAACGCAACAGTGATAGGATTGGAGAGGTTCGGTGAGCAAATGAAGACCCTTTGAAGTCATATTGCATGGTACCCATTCCACAGGTTTCAACTACCCAGGTTTAAGGTATTCTTCCTTCAGCTAAAACATGCATGTGGAACCTAGAGTATGATCAACCATGTGATCGGGAGACGTGTTCAAATATGTCTCAGTTTTCGTACCCTGGTACTCGGGTGCAACATTCCAGACGCTTTACTAACACTCTCCCGACTTGGAGAGTCAGTCCCTTTAACCTCCTGTTTGGCCCAGTTTGCAATTTCTGCGGAAGATGAACAGGAATAGCGAGAACCAATGACAGACTAGCTGGAGGTGTCTGGACGGGCAAATTTATCTCTCATTTCCCACCAGGAAGAGGAATTAACCAAAGGCTCAGCGTGCCGTGCCGGAACCAGATTAGGGCCTGAAGCCATCCTGCGGTGTTGCGGCCAGCTCACAAGAAAGCGAGTTGAAGAAAGGAGCTCAGGGGCACTGTAATTCACAAACCTGCAGAGTTATAAATGACAGCTATCATCCAAAAATATTCTGAAGTAAGGCTGCCAAGAGGACTTGAAAGCGGGGCAGAATTGCAGGAAACCGATTTCAGGAGGTAGACTGGAATTGCATTGAAAGCATAGGCAAAGAGGCAGAGCGTCCACAATGATGTACTTGGCCAAAAAGGGCGTATGCGTTTTTTCCTGAATATATTCAGGAAAAAACGCATACGCCCTTTTTGGCCAACCAAGCAAGCTTGCAAAGGAAATCTGCACTACAATGAAGTCTCACATCCCCCCGGTCAAACGGGCATCAGAAAAAAGTGTAAAATCCAGAAAGGCAGGACACGCCATGGAGAACTGGGAGCCTTGTTATGTTGATGGGTGGGATGTAAATTGCCAACAGACACTCGGGAGAAGTGTATGGTGTTTCCTGAAACATCTAAAAAACAAAGCAACAGAGCCTAGGGCACTTCCACTTATGGTCCTATAGCTTAGGGAAATTAAAATCAAAAAGACACAGCCACCCCAAAGTTTGGGACGCCTCTGTTTACAAGAACCTCGTTTACCGTACAAGTTCAATATCACAGAAAGTGAAAAATGGATAAAGAACTTGTGGTACTTACGTACAATGCAGTATCACTCAGCAATGAAATCTATGTCATCAGGCCCGTAGCAGCATAATGAGTGGATTCAGGTACGATGATTCTAACTGAAATAAGTCACACAGAAAAAGAAACATCATAAGATATCACTAATACACGGAATGTAAACTTGGTTACACAGGAACTGAATTCCAAAACAGAACAGGGTCTCAAATTTAGAAAACCAACTTATGCTTGCTTAAGGGGAAAGGTGAGTTGGGATGCTGCATAAAACCAGAGATTGAAATGAGCACAGATAAAGTTCCTTAAGCCAAATATGGAATAGACAAGAGCTACACCTTGCTCAACGAAATGGACTCAACACCCCATATTAAACGCCTAAGAATGTACCTGACTAGTAAGTATCTTAAAACCTATGGATTGCTATGTCTCCAAAAGAGAATCAAGCGTGTGTACAGGGGCATAAATGCAGCAGTGATAGGATTGGAGAGGTTCGGTGAGCAAATGAAGACCCTTTGAAGTCATATTGCATGGTACCCATTCCACGGGTCTCAACTCTCCAGGTTTAAGGTATTCTTCCTTCAGCTAAAACATGCATGTGGAACCCAGAGTATGATCAACAGTGTGAACGGGAGACGTGTTCAAATATGTCTCAGTTTTCCTCCCCTGGTACTCGGGTGCAACATTCCAGACGCTTTACTAACACTCTCCCCACTTGGAGAGTCAGCGCCTTTAACCTCCTGTTTGGCCCAGTTTGCAATTTCTGCAGAAGATGAACAGGAATAGTGAGAACCAATGAGAGACTAGCTGGAGGTGTCTGGACGGGCAAATTTAACTCTCATTTCCCACCAGGAAGAGGAAATAACCAAAGGCTCAGCGTGCCGTGCCGGAACCAGATTAGGGCCTGAAGCCATCCTGCGGTGTTGCGGCCAGCTCACAAGAAAGCGAGTTGAAGAAAGGAGCTCAGGGGCACTGTAATTCACAAACCTGCAGAGTTATAAATGACAGCTATCATCCAAAAATATACTGAAGTAAGGCTGCCAAGAGGACTTGAATGCAGGGCAGAATTGCAGGAAACCAATTTCAGGAGGTAGACTGGAATTGCATTGAAAGCATAGGAAAAGAGGCAGAGCGTCCACAATGATGCACTTGGCCAAAAAGGGCGTATGCGTTTTTTCCTGAATATATTCAGGAAAAAACGCATACGCCCTTTTTGGCCAACCAAGCAAGCTTGCAAAGGAAATCTGCACTACAATGAAGTCTCACTTCCCCCCGGTCAAACGGGCATCTGAATAAAGTGTAAAATCCAGAAAGGCAGGACAGGCCATGGAGAACTGGAAGCCTTGTTATGCTGATGGGCGGGATGTAAATTGCCAACAGACACTCGGGAGAAGTGCATGGTGTTTCCTGAAACATCTAAAAAACAAAGCAACAGAGCCTAGGGCACTTCCACTTATGGTCCTATAGCTTAGGGAAATTAAAATCAAAAATACACAGCCACCCCAAAGTTTGGGACGCCTCTGTTTACAAGAACCTCGTTTACCGTACAAGTTCAATATCACAGAAAGTGAAAAATGGATAAAGAACTTGTGGTACTTACGTACAATGCAGTATCACTCAGCAATGAAATCTATGTCATCAGGCCCGTAGCAGCACAATGAGTGGATTCAGGTACGATGATTCTAACTGAAATAAGTCACACAGAAAAAGAAACATCATAAGATATCACTAATACACAGAATGTAAACTTGGTTACACAGGAACTGAATTCCAAAACAGAACAGGGTCTCAAATTTAGAAAACCAACTTATGCTTGCTTAAGGGGAAAGGTGAGTTGGGATGCTGCATAAAACCAGAGATTGAAATGAGCACAGATAAAGTTCCTTAAGCCAAATATGGAATAGGCAAGAGCTACACCTTGCTCAACGAAATGGACTCAACACCCCATATTAAACGCCTAAGAATGTACCTGACTAGTAAGTATCTTAAAACCTATGGATTGCTATGTCTCCAAAAGAGAATCAAGCGTGTGTACAGGGGCATAAACGCAGCAGTGATAGGATTGGAGAGGTTCGGTGAGCAAATGAAGACCCTTTGAAGTCATATTGCATGGTACCCATTCCACGGGTCTCAACTCTCCAGGTTTAAGGTATTCTTCCTTCAGCTAAAACATGCATGTGGAACCCAGAGTATGATCAACCGTGTGAACGGGAGACGTGTTCAAATATGTCTCAGTTTTCCTCCCCTGGTACTCGGGTGCAACATTCCAGACGCTTTACTAACACTCTCCCCACTTGGAGAGTCAGCGCCTTTTACCTCCTGTTTGGCCCAGTTTGCAATTTCTGCGGAAGATGAACAGGAATAGCGAGAACCAATGAGAGACTAGCTGGAGTTGTCTGGACGGGCAAATTTAACTCTCATTTCCCACCAGGAAGAGGAAATAACCAAAGGCTCAGCGTGCCGTGCCGGAACCAGATTAGGGCCTGAAGCCATCCTGCGGTGTTGCGGCCAGCTCAAAAGAAAGCGAGTTGAAGAAAGGAGCTCAGGGGCACTGTAATTCACAAACCTGCAGAGTTATAAATGACAGCTATCGTCCAAAAATATACTGAAGTAAGGCTGCCAAGAGGACTTGAAAGCGGGGCAGAATTGCAGGAAACCGATTTCAGGAGGTAGACTGGAATTGCATTGAAAGAATAGGAAAAGAGGCAGAACGTCCACAATGATGCACTTGGCCAAAAAGGGCGTATGCGTTTTTTCCTGAATATATTCAGGAAAAAACGCATACGCCCTTTTTGGCCAACCAAGCAAGCTTGCAAAGGAAATCTGCACTACAATGAAGTCTCACTTCTCCCTGGTCAAAAAGGCCATCTGAAAAAAGTGTAAAATCCAGAAAGGCAGGACAGGCCATGGAGAACTGGGAGCCTTGTTATGCTGATGGGCGGGATGTAAATTGCCAACAGACACTCGGGAGAAGTGTATGGTGTTTCCTGAAACATCTAAAAAACAAAGCAACAGAGCCTAGGGCACTTCCACTTATGGTCCTATAGCTTAGGGAAATTAAAATCAAAAAGACACAGCCACCCCAAAGTTTGGAACGGCTCTGTTTACAAGAACCTCGTTTACAGTACAAGTTCAACATCGCAGAAAGTGAAAAATGGATAAAGAAGTTGTGGTATTTACTTACAAAGCAATATCACTCAGCAATGAAATCTATGTCATCAGGCCCTTAGCAGCACAATGAGTGGATTCAGGTATGATGATTCTAACTGAAATAAGTCACACAGAAAAAGAAACATCATAAGATATCAGTAATACACGGAATGTAAACTTGGCTACACAGGAACTGAATTACAGAACAGAACAGGGTCTTAAATTTAGAAAACCAACTTATGCTTGCTTAAGGGTAAAGGTGAGTTGGGTTGCTGCATAAAACCAGAGACTGAAATGAGCACAGATAAAGTTCCTTAAGCCAAATATAGAATAGACAAGAGCTACTCCTTGCTCAACAAAATGGACTCAACACCGCATATTAAACGCCTAAGAATGTACCTGACTAGTAAGTATCTTAAAACCTATGGATTGCTATGTCTCCAAAAGAGAATGAAGCATGTGTACAGGGGCATAAACGCAACAGTGATAGGATTGGAGAGGTTCGGTGAGCAAATGAAGACCCTTTGAAGTCATATTGCATGGTACCCATTCCACAGGTTTCAACTACCCAGGTTTAAGGTATTCTTCCTTCAGCTAAAACATGCATGTGGAACCTAGAGTATGATCAACCATGTGATCGGGAGACGTGTTCAAATATGTCTCAGTTTTCGTACCCTGGTACTCGGGTGCAACATTCCAGACGCTTTACTAACACTCTCCCGACTTGGAGAGTCAGTCCCTTTAACCTCCTGTTTGGCCCAGTTTGCAATTTCTGTGGAAGATGAACAGGAATAGCGAGAACCAATGACAGACTAGCTGGAGGTGTCTGGACGGGCAAATTTATCTCTCATTTCCCACCAGGAAGAGGAATTAACCAAAGGCTCAGCGTGCCGTGCCGGAACCAGATTAGGGCCTGAAGCCATCCTGCGGTGTTGCGGCCAGCTCACAAGAAAGCGAGTTGAAGAAAGGAGCTCAGGGGCACTGTAATTCACAAACCTGCAGAGTTATAAATGACAGCTATCATCCAAAAATATTCTGAAGTAAGGCTGCCAAGAGGACTTGAAAGCGGGGCAGAATTGCAGGAAACCGATTTCAGGAGGTAGACTGGAATTGCATTGAAAGCATAGGCAAAGAGGCAGAGCGTCCACAATGATGCACTTGGCCAAAAAGGGCGTATGCGTTTTATCCTGAATATATTCAGGAAAAAACGCATACGCCCTTTTTGGCCAACCAAGCAAGCTTGCAAAGGAAATCTGCACTACAATGAAGTCTCACATCCCCCCGGTCAAACGGGCATCAGAAAAAAGTGTAAAATCCAGAAAGGCAGGACACGCCATGGAGAACTGGGAGCCTTGTTATGTTGATGGGTGGGATGTAAATTGCCAACAGACACTCGGGAGAAGTGTATGGTGTTTCCTGAAACATCTAAAAAACAAAGCAACAGAGCCTAGGGCACTTCCACTTATGGTCCTATAGCTTAGGGAAATTAAAATCAAAAAGACACAGCCACCCCAAAGTTTGGGACGCCTCTGTTTACAAGAACCTCGTTTACCGTACAAGTTCAATATCACAGAAAGTGAAAAATGGATAAAGAACTTGTGGTACTTACGTACAATGCAGTATCACTCAGCAATGAAATCTATGTCATCAGGCCCGTAGCAGCATAATGAGTGGATTCAGGTACGATGATTCTAACTGAAATAAGTCACACAGAAAAAGAAACATCATAAGATATCACTAATACACGGAATGTAAACTTGGTTACACAGGAACTGAATTCCAAAACAGAACAGGGTCTCAAATTTAGAAAACCAACTTATGCTTGCTTAAGGGGAAAGGTGAGTTGGGATGCTGCATAAAACCAGAGATTGAAATGAGCACAGATAAAGTTCCTTAACCCAAATATGGAATAGACAAGAGCTACACCTTGCTCAACGAAATGGACTCAACACCCCATATTAAACGCCTAAGAATGTACCTGACTAGTAAGTATCTTAAAACCTATGGATTGCTATGTCTCCAAAAGAGAATCAAGCGTGTGTACAGGGGCATAAACGCAGCAGTGATAGGATTGGAGAGGTTCGGTGAGCAAATGAAGACCCTTTGAAGTCATATTGCATGGTACCCATTCCACGGGTCTCAACTCTCCAGGTTTAAGGTATTCTTCCTTCAGCTAAAACATGCATGTGGAACCCAGAGTATGATCAACAGTGTGAACGGGAGACGTGTTCAAATATGTCTCAGTTTTCCTCCCCTGGTACTCGGGTGCAACATTCCAGACGCTTTACTAACACTCTCCCCACTTGGAGAGTCAGCGCCTTTAACCTCCTGTTTGGCCCAGTTTGCAATTTCTGCGGAAGATGAACAGGAATAGTGAGAACCAATGAGAGACTAGCTGGAGGTGTCTGGACGGGCAAATTTAACTCTCATTTCCCACCAGGAAGAGGAAATAACCAAAGGCTCAGCGTGCCGTGCCGGAACCAGATTAGGGCCTGAAGCCATCCTGCGGTGTTGCGGCCAGCTCACAAGAAAGCGAGTTGAAGAAAGGAGCTCAGGGGCACTGTAATTCACAAAGCTGCAGAGTTATAAATGACAGCTATCATCCAAAAATATACTGAAGTAAGGCTGCCAAGAGGACTTGAATGCAGGGCAGAATTGCAGGAAACCAATTTCAGGAGGTAGACTGGAATTGCATTGAAAGCATAGGAAAAGAGGCAGAGCGTCCACAATGATGCACTTGGCCAAAAAGGGCGTATGCGTTTTTTCCTGAATATATTCAGGAAAAAACGCATACGCCCTTTTTGGCCAACCAAGCAAGCTTGCAAAGGAAATCTGCACTACAATGAAGTCTCACTTCCCCCCGGTCAAACGGGCATCTGAATAAAGTGTAAAATCCAGAAAGGCAGGACAGGCCATGGAGAACTGGAAGCCTTGTTATGCTGATGGGCGGGATGTAAATTGCCAACAGACACTCGGGAGAAGTGCATGGTGTTTCCTGAAACATCTAAAAAACAAAGCAACAGAGCCTAGGGCACTTCCACTTATGGTCCTATAGATTAGGGAAATTAAAATCAAAAATACACAGCCACCCCAAAGTTTGGGACGCCTCTGTTTACAAGAACCTCGTTTACCGTACAAGTTCAATATCACAGAAAGTGAAAAATGGATAAAGAACTTGTGGTACTTACGTACAATGCAGTATCACTCAGCAATGAAATCTATGTCATCAGGCCCGTAGCAGCACAATGAGTGGATTCAGGTACGATGATTCTAACTGAAATAAGTCACACAGAAAAAGAAACATCATAAGATATCACTAATACACAGAATGTAAACTTGGTTACACAGGAACTGAATTCCAAAACAGAACAGGGTCTCAAATTTAGAAAACCAACTTATGCTTGCTTAAGGGGAAAGGTGAGTTGGGATGCTGCATAAAACCAGAGATTGAAATGAGCACAGATAAAGTTCCTTAAGCCAAATATGGAATAGGCAAGAGCTACACCTTGCTCAACGAAATGGACTCAACACCCCATATTAAACGCCTAAGAATGTACCTGACTAGTAAGTATCTTAAAACCTATGGATTGCTATGTCTCCAAAAGAGAATCAAGCGTGTGTACAGGGGCATAAACGCAGCAGTGATAGGATTGGAGAGGTTCGGTGAGCAAATGAAGACCCTTTGAAGTCATATTGCATGGTACCCATTCCACGGGTCTCAACTCTCCAGGTTTAAGGTATTCTTCCTTCAGCTAAAACATGCATGTGGAACCCAGAGTATGATCAACCGTGTGAACGGGAGACGTGTTCAAATATGTCTCAGTTTTCCTCCCCTGGTACTCGGGTGCAACATTCCAGACGCTTTACTAACACTCTCCCCACTTGGAGAGTCAGCGCCTTTAACCTCCTGTTTGGCCCAGTTTGCAATTTCTGCGGAAGATGAACAGGAATAGCGAGAACCAATGAGAGACTAGCTGGAGTTGTCTGGACGGGCAAATTTAACTCTCATTTCCCACCAGGAAGAGGAAATAACCAAAGGCTCAGCGTGCCGTGCCGGAACCAGATTAGGGCCTGAAGCCATCCTGCGGTGTTGCGGCCAGCTCAAAAGAAAGCGAGTTGAAGAAAGGAGCTCAGGGGCACTGTAATTCACAAACCTGCAGAGTTATAAATGACAGCTATCGTCCAAAAATATACTGAAGTAAGGCTGCCAAGAGGACTTGAAAGCGGGGCAGAATTGCAGGAAACCGATTTCAGGAGGTAGACTGGAATTGCATTGAAAGAATAGGAAAAGAGGCAGAACGTCCACAATGATGCACTTGGCCAAAAAGGGCGTATGCGTTTTTTCCTGAATATATTCAGGAAAAAACGCATACGCCCTTTTTGGCCAACCAAGCAAGCTTGCAAAGGAAATCTGCACTACAATGAAGTCTCACTTCTCCCTGGTCAAAAAGGCCATCTGAAAAAAGTGTAAAATCCAGAAAGGCAGGACAGGCCATGGAGAACTGGGAGCCTTGTTATGCTGATGGGCGGGATGTAAATTGCCAACAGACACTCGGGAGAAGTGTATGGTGTTTCCTGAAACATCTAAAAAACAAAGCAACAGAGCCTAGGGCACTTCCACTTATGGTCCTATAGCTTAGGGAAATTAAAATCAAAAAGACACAGCCACCCCAAAGTTTGGAACGGCTCTGTTTACAAGAACCTCGTTTACAGTACAAGTTCAACATCGCAGAAAGTGAAAAATGGATAAAGAAGTTGTGGTATTTACTTACAAAGCAATATCACTCAGCAATGAAATCTATGTCATCAGGCCTTTAGCAGCACAATGAGTGGATTCAGGTATGATGATTCTAACTGAAATAAGTCACACAGAAAAAGAAACATCATAAGATATCAGTAATACACGGAATGTAAACTTGGCTACACAGGAACTGAATTACAGAACAGAACAGGGTCTTAAATTTAGAAAACCAACTTATGCTTGCTTAAGGGTAAAGGTGAGTTGGGGTGCTGCATAAAACCAGAGACTGAAATGAGCACAGATAAAGTTCCTTAAGCCAAATATAGAATAGACAAGAGCTACTCCTTGCTCAACAAAATGGACTCAACACCGCATATTAAACGCCTAAGAATGTACCTGACTAGTAAGTATCTTAAAACCTATGGATTGCTATGTCTCCAAAAGAGAATGAAGCATGTGTACAGGGGCATAAACGCAACAGTGATAGGATTGGAGAGGTTCGGTGAGCAAATGAAGACCCTTTGAAGTCATATTGCATGGTACCCATTCCACAGGTTTCAACTACCCAGGTTTAAGGTATTCTTCCTTCAGCTAAAACATGCATGTGGAACCTAGAGTATGATCAACCATGTGATCGGGAGACGTGTTCAAATATGTCTCAGTTTTCGTACCCTGGTACTCGGGTGCAACATTCCAGACGCTTTACTAACACTCTCCCGACTTGGAGAGTCAGTCCCTTTAACCTCCTGTTTGGCCCAGTTTGCAATTTCTGCGGAAGATGAACAGGAATAGCGAGAACCAATGACAGACTAGCTGGAGGTGTCTGGACAGGCAAATTTATCTCTCATTTCCCACCAGGAAGAGGAATTAACCAAAGGCTCAGCGTGCCGTGCCGGAACCAGATTAGGGCCTGAAGCCATCCTGCGGTGTTGCGGCCAGCTCACAAGAAAGCGAGTTGAAGAAAGGAGCTCAGGGGCACTGTAATTCACAAACCTGCAGAGTTATAAATGACAGCTATCATCCAAAAATATACTGAAGTAAGGCTGCCAAGAGGACTTGAAAGCGGGGCAGAATTGCAGGAAACCGATTTCAGGAGGTAGACTGGAATTGCATTGAAAGCATAGGCAAAGAGGCAGAGCGTCCACAATGATGCACTTGGCCAAAAAGGGCGTATGCGTTTTTTCCTGAATATATTCAGGAAAAAACGCATACGCCCTTTTTGGCCAACCAAGCAAGCTTGCAAAGGAAATCTGCACTACAATGAAGTCTCACATCCCCCCGGTCAAACGGGCATCAGAAAAAAGTGTAAAATCCAGAAAGGCAGGACACGCCATGGAGAACTGGGAGCCTTGTTATGTTGATGGGTGGGATGTAAATTGCCAACAGACACTCGGGAGAAGTGTATGGTGTTTCCTGAAACATCTAAAAAACAAAGCAACAGAGCCTAGGGCACTTCCACTTATGGTCCTATAGCTTAGGGAAATTAAAATCAAAAAGACACAGCCACCCCAAAGTTTGGGACGCCTCTGTTTACAAGAACCTCGTTTACCGTACAAGTTCAATATCACAGAAAGTGAAAAATGGATAAAGAACTTGTGGTACTTACGTACAATGCAGTATCACTCAGCAATGAAATCTATGTCATCAGGCCCGTAGCAGCATAATGAGTGGATTCAGGTACGATGATTCTAACTGAAATAAGTCACACAGAAAAAGAAACATCATAAGATATCACTAATACACGGAATGTAAACTTGGTTACACAGGAACTGAATTCCAAAACAGAACAGGGTCTCAAATTTAGAAAACCAACTTATGCTTGCTTAAGGGGAAAGGTGAGTTGGGATGCTGCATAAAACCAGAGATTGAAATGAGCACAGATAAAGTTCCTTAACCCAAATATGGAATAGACAAGAGCTACACCTTGCTCAACGAAATGGACTCAACACCCCATATTAAACGCCTAAGAATGTACCTGACTAGTAAGTATCTTAAAACCTATGGATTGCTATGTCTCCAAAAGAGAATCAAGCGTGTGTACAGGGGCATAAACGCAGCAGTGATAGGATTGGAGAGGTTCGGTGAGCAAATGAAGACCCTTTGAAGTCATATTGCATGGTACCCATTCCACGGGTCTCAACTCTCCAGGTTTAAGGTATTCTTCCTTCAGCTAAAACATGCATGTGGAACCCAGAGTATGATCAACAGTGTGAACGGGAGACGTGTTCAAATATGTCTCAGTTTTCCTCCCCTGGTACTCGGGTGCAACATTCCAGACGCTTTACTAACACTCTCCCCACTTGGAGAGTCAGCGCCTTTAACCTCCTGTTTGGCCCAGTTTGCAATTTCTGCGGAAGATGAACAGGAATAGTGAGAACCAATGAGAGACTAGCTGGAGGTGTCTGGACGGGCAAATTTAACTCTCATTTCCCACCAGGAAGAGGAAATAACCAAAGGCTCAGCGTGCCGTGCCGGAACCAGATTAGGGCCTGAAGCCATCCTGCGGTGTTGCGGCCAGCTCACAAGAAAGCGAGTTGAAGAAAGGAGCTCAGGGGCACTGTAATTCACAAACCTGCAGAGTTATAAATGACAGCTATCGTCCAAAAATATACTGAAGTAAGGCTGCCAAGAGGACTTGAAAGCGGGGCAGAATTGCAGGAAACCGATTTCAGGAGGTAGACTGGAATTGCATTGAAAGAATAGGAAAAGAGGCAGAACGTCCACAATGATGCACTTGGCCAAAAAGGGCGTATGCGTTTTTTCCTGAATATATTCAGGAAAAAACGCATACGCCCTTTTTGGCCAACCAAGCAAGCTTGCAAAGGAAATCTGCACTACAATGAAGTCTCACTTCCCCCTGGTCAAAAAGGCCATCTGAAAAAAGTGTAAAATCCAGAAAGGCAGGACAGGCCATGGAGAACTGGGAGCCTTGTTATGCTGATGGGCGGGATGTAAATTGCCAACAGACACTCGGGAGAAGTGTATGGTGTTTCCTGAAACATCTAAAAAACAAAGCAACAGAGCCTAGGGCACTTCCACTTATGGTCCTATAGCTTAGGGAAATTAAAATCAAAAAGACACAGCCACCCCAAAGTTTGGAACGGCTCTGTTTACAAGAACCTCGTTTACAGTACAAGTTCAACATCGCAGAAAGTGAAAAATGGATAAAGAAGTTGTGGTATTTACTTACAAAGCAATATCACTCAGCAATGAAATCTATGTCATCAGGCCCTTAGCAGCACAATGAGTGGATTCAGGTATGATGATTCTAACTGAAATAAGTCACACAGAAAAAGAAACATCATAAGATATCAGTAATACACGGAATGTAAACTTGGCTACACAGGAACTGAATTACAGAACAGAACAGGGTCTTAAATTTAGAAAACCAACTTATGCTTGCTTAAGGGTAAAGGTGAGTTGGGGTGCTGCATAAAACCAGAGACTGAAATGAGCACAGATAAAGTTCCTTAAGCCAAATATAGAATAGACAAGAGCTACTCCTTGCTCAACAAAATGGACTCAACACCGCATATTAAACGCCTAAGAATGTACCTGACTAGTAAGTATCTTAAAACCTATGGATTGCTATGTCTCCAAAAGAGAATGAAGCATGTGTACAGGGGCATAAACGCAACAGTGATAGGATTGGAGAGGTTCGGTGAGCAAATGAAGACCCTTTGAAGTCATATTGCATGGTACCCATTCCACAGGTTTCAACTACCCAGGTTTAAGGTATTCTTCCTTCAGCTAAAACATGCATGTGGAACCTAGAGTATGATCAACCATGTGATCGGGAGACGTGTTCAAATATGTCTCAGTTTTCGTACCCTGGTACTCGGGTGCAACATTCCAGACGCTTTACTAACACTCTCCCGACTTGGAGAGTCAGTCCCTTTAACCTCCTGTTTGGCCCAGTTTGCAATTTCTGCGGAAGATGAACAGGAATAGCGAGAACCAATGACAGACTAGCTGGAGGTGTCTGGACGGGCAAATTTATCTCTCATTTCCCACCAGGAAGAGGAATTAACCAAAGGCTCAGCGTGCCGTGCCGGAACCAGATTAGGGCCTGAAGCCATCCTGCGGTGTTGCGGCCAGCTCACAAGAAAGCGAGTTGAAGAAAGGAGCTCAGGGGCACTGTAATTCACAAACCTGCAGAGTTATAAATGACAGCTATCATCCAAAAATATACTGAAGTACGGCTGCCAAGAGGACTTGAAAGCGGGGCAGAATTGCAGGAAACCGATTTCAGGAGGTAGACTGGAATTGCATTGAAAGCATAGGCAAAGAGGCAGAGCGTCCACAATGATGCACTTGGCCAAAAAGGGCGTATGCGTTTTTTCCTGAATATATTCAGGAAAAAACGCATACGCCCTTTTTGGCCAACCAAGCAAGCTTGCAAAGGAAATCTGCACTACAATGAAGTCTCACATCCCCCCGGTCAAACGGGCATCAGAAAAAAGTGTAAAATCCAGAAAGGCAGGACACGCCATGGAGAACTGGGAGCCTTGTTATGTTGATGGGTGGGATGTAAATTGCCAACAGACACTCGGGAGAAGTGTATGGTGTTTCCTGAAACATCTAAAAAACAAAGCAACAGAGCCTAGGGCACTTCCACTTATGGTCCTATAGCTTAGGGAAATTAAAATCAAAAAGACACAGCCACCCCAAAGTTTGGGACGCCTCTGTTTACAAGAACCTCGTTTACCGTACAAGTTCAATATCACAGAAAGTGAAAAATGGATAAAGAACTTGTGGTACTTACGTACAATGCAGTATCACTCAGCAATGAAATCTATGTCATCAGGCCCTTAGCAGCATAATGAGTGGATTCAGGTACGATGATTCTAACTGAAATAAGTCACACAGAAAAAGAAACATCATAAGATATCACTAATACACGGAATGTAAACTTGGTTACACAGGAACTGAATTCCAAAACAGAACAGGGTCTCAAATTTAGAAAACCAACTTATGCTTGCTTAAGGGGAAAGGTGAGTTGGGATGCTGCATAAAACCAGAGATTGAAATGAGCACAGATAAAGTTCCTTAACCCAAATATGGAATAGACAAGAGCTACACCTTGCTCAACGAAATGGACTCAACACCCCATATTAAACGCCTAAGAATGTACCTGACTAGTAAGTATCTTAAAACCTATGGATTGCTATGTCTCCAAAAGAGAATCAAGCGTGTGTACAGGGGCATAAACGCAGCAGTGATAGGATTGGAGAGGTTCGGTGAGCAAATGAAGACCCTTTGAAGTCATATTGCATGGTACCCATTCCACGGGTCTCAACTCTCCAGGTTTAAGGTATTCTTCCTTCAGCTAAAACATGCATGTGGAACCCAGAGTATGATCAACAGTGTGAACGGGAGACGTGTTCAAATATGTCTCAGTTTTCCTCCCCTGGTACTCGGGTGCAACATTCCAGACGCTTTACTAACACTCTCCCCACTTGGAGAGTCAGCGCCTTTAACCTCCTGTTTGGCCCAGTTTGCAATTTCTGCGGAAGATGAACAGGAATAGTGAGAACCAATGAGAGACTAGCTGGAGGTGTCTGGACGGGCAAATTTAACTCTCATTTCCCACCAGGAAGAGGAAATAACCAAAGGCTCAGCGTGCCGTGCCGGAACCAGATTAGGGCCTGAAGCCATCCTGCGGTGTTGCGGCCAGCTCACAAGAAAGCGAGTTGAAGAAAGGAGCTCAGGGGCACTGTAATTCACAAACCTGCAGAGTTATAAATGACAGCTATCATCCAAAAATATACTGAAGTAAGGCTGCCAAGAGGACTTGAATGCAGGGCAGAATTGCAGGAAACCAATTTCAGGAGGTAGACTGGAATTGCATTGAAAGCATAGGAAAAGAGGCAGAGCGTCCACAATGATGCACTTGGCCAAAAAGGGCGTATGCGTTTTTTCCTGAATATATTCAGGAAAAAACGCATACGCCCTTTTTGGCCAACCAAGCAAGCTTGCAAAGGAAATCTGCACTACAATGAAGTCTCACTTCCCCCCGGTCAAACGGGCATCTGAATAAAGTGTAAAATCCAGAAAGGCAGGACAGGCCATGGAGAACTGGAAGCCTTGTTATGCTGATGGGCGGGATGTAAATTGCCAACAGACACTCGGGAGAAGTGTATGGTGTTTCCTGAAACATCTAAAAAACAAAGCAACAGAGCCTAGGGCACTTCCACTTATGGTCCTATAGATTAGGGAAATTAAAATCAAAAATACACAGCCACCCCAAAGTTTGGGACGCCTCTGTTTACAAGAACCTCGTTTACCGTACAAGTTCAATATCACAGAAAGTGAAAAATGGATAAAGAACTTGTGGTACTTACGTACAATGCAGTATCACTCAGCAATGAAATCTATGTCATCAGGCCCGTAGCAGCACAATGAGTGGATTCAGGTACGATGATTCTAACTGAAATAAGTCACACAGAAAAAGAAACATCATAAGATATCACTAATACACAGAATGTAAACTTGGTTACACAGGAACTGAATTCCAAAACAGAACAGGGTCTCAAATTTAGAAAACCAACTTATGCTTGCTTAAGGGGAAAGGTGAGTTGGGATGCTGCATAAAACCAGAGATTGAAATGAGCACAGATAAAGTTCCTTAAGCCAAATATGGAATAGGCAAGAGCTACACCTTGCTCAACGAAATGGACTCAACACCCCATATTAAACGCCTAAGAATGTACCTGACTAGTAAGTATCTTAAAACCTATGGATTGCTATGTCTCCAAAAGAGAATCAAGCGTGTGTACAGGGGCATAAACGCAGCAGTGATAGGATTGGAGAGGTTCGGTGAGCAAATGAAGACCCTTTGAAGTCATATTGCATGGTACCCATTCCACGGGTCTCAACTCTCCAGGTTTAAGGTATTCTTCCTTCAGCTAAAACATGCATGTGGAACCCAGAGTATGATCAACCGTGTGAACGGGAGACGTGTTCAAATATGTCTCAGTTTTCCTCCCCTGGTACTCGGGTGCAACATTGCAGACGCTTTATTAACACTCTCCCCACTTGGAGAGTCAGCGCCTTTAACCTCCTGTTTGGCCCAGTTTGCAATTTCTGCGGAAGATGAACAGGAATAGCGAGAACCAATGAGAGACTAGCTGGAGATGTCTGGACGGGCAAATTTAACTCTCATTTCCCACCAGGAAGAGGAAATAACCAAAGGCTCAGCGTGACGTGCCGGAACCAGATTAGGGCCTGAAGCCATCCTGCGGTGTTGCGGCCAGCTCAAAAGAAAGCGAGTTGAAGAAAGGAGCTCAGGGGCACTGTAATTCACAAACCTGCAGAGTTATAAATGACAGCTATCGTCCAAAAATATACTGAAGTAAGGCTGCCAAGAGGACTTGAAAGCGGGGCAGAATTGCAGGAAACCGATTTCAGGAGGTAGACTGGAATTGCATTGAAAGAATAGGAAAAGAGGCAGAACGTCCACAATGATGCACTTGGCCAAAAAGGGCGTATGCGTTTTTTCCTGAATATATTCAGGAAAAAACGCATACGCCCTTTTTGGCCAACCAAGCAAGCTTGCAAAGTAAATCTGCACTACAATGAAGTCTCACTTCCCCCTGGTCAAAAAGGCCATCTGAAAAAAGTGTAAAATCCAGAAAGGCAGGACAGGCCATGGAGAACTGGGAGCCTTGTTATGCTGATGGGCGGGATGTAAATTGCCAACAGACACTCGGGAGAAGTGTATGGTGTTTCCTGAAACATCTAAAAAACAAAGCAACAGAGCCTAGGGCACTTCCACTTATGGTCCTATAGCTTAGGGAAATTAAAATCAAAAAGACACAGCCACCCCAAAGTTTGGAACGGCTCTGTTTACAAGAACCTCGTTTACAGTACAAGTTCAACATCGCAGAAAGTGAAAAATAGATAAAGAAGTTGTGGTATTTACTTACAAAGCAATATCACTCAGCAATGAAATCTATGTCATCAGGCCCTTAGCAGCACAATGAGTGGATTCAGGTATGATGATTCTAACTGAAATAAGTCACACAGAAAAAGAAACATCATAAGATATCAGTAATACACGGAATGTAAACTTGGCTACACAGGAACTGAATTACAGAACAGAACAGGGTCTTAAATTTAGAAAACCAACTTATGCTTGCTTAAGGGTAAAGGTGAGTTGGGGTGCTGCATAAAACCAGAGACTGAAATGAGCACAGATAAAGTTCCTTAAGCCAAATATAGAATAGAAAAGAGCTACTCCTTGCTCAACAAAATGGACTCAACACCGCATATTAAACGCCTAAGAATGTACCTGACTAGTAAGTATCTTAAAACCTATGGATTGCTATGTCTCCAAAAGAGAATGAAGCATGTGTACAGGGGCATAAACGCAACAGTGATAGGATTGGAGAGGTTCGGTGAGCAAATGAAGACCCTTTGAAGTCATATTGCATGGTACCCATTCCACAGGTTTCAACTACCCAGGTTTAAGGTATTCTTCCTTCAGCTAAAACATGCATGTGGAACCTAGAGTATGATCAACCATGTGATCGGGAGACGTGTTCAAATATGTCTCAGTTTTCGTACCCTGGTACTCGGGTGCAACATTCCAGACGCTTTACTAACACTCTCCCGACTTGGAGAGTCAGTCCCTTTAACCTCCTGTTTGGCCCAGTTTGCAATTTCTGCGGAAGATGAACAGGAATAGCGAGAACCAATGACAGACTAGCTGGAGGTGTCTGGACGGGCAAATTTATCTCTCATTTCCCACCAGGAAGAGGAATTAACCAAAGGCTCAGCGTGCCGTGCCGGAACCAGATTAGGGCCTGAAGCCATCCTGCGGTGTTGCGGCCAGCTCACAAGAAAGCGAGTTGAAGAAAGGAGCTCAGGGGCACTGTAATTCACAAACCTGCAGAGTTATAAATGACAGCTATCATCCAAAAATATACTGAAGTAAGGCTGCCAAGAGGACTTGAAAGCGGGGCAGAATTGCAGGAAACCGATTTCAGGAGGTAGACTGGAATTGCATTGAAAGCATAGGCAAAGAGGCAGAGCGTCCACAATGATGCACTTGGCCAAAAAGGGCGTATGCGTTTTTTCCTGAATATATTCAGGAAAAAACGCATACGCCCTTTTTGGCCAACCAAGCAAGCTTGCAAAGGAAATCTGCACTACAATGAAGTCTCACTTCCCCCCGGTCAAACGGGCATCTGAATAAAGTGTAAAATCCAGAAAGGCAGGACAGGCCATGGAGAACTGGAAGCCTTGTTATGCTGATGGGCGGGATGTAAATTGCCAACAGACACTCGGGAGAAGTGCATGGTGTTTCCTGAAACATCTAAAAAACAAAGCAACAGAGCCTAGGGCACTTCCACTTATGGTCCTATAGCTTAGGGAAATTAAAATCAAAAAGACACAGCCACCCCAAAGTTTGGGACGCCTCTGTTTACAAGAACCTCGTTTACCGTACAAGTTCAATATCACAGAAAGTGAAAAATGGATAAAGAACTTGTGGTACTTACGTACAATGCAGTATGACTCAGCAATGAAATCTATGTCATCAGGCCCGTAGCAGCACAATGAGTGGATTCAGGTACGATGATTCTAACTGAAATAAGTCACACAGAAAAAGAAACATCATAAGATATCACTAATACACGGAATGTAAACTTGGCTACACAGGAACTGAATTCCAAAACAGAACAGGGTCTCAAATTTAGAAAACCAACTTATGCTTGCTTAAGGGGAAAGGTGAGTTGGGATGCTGCATAAAACCAGAGATTGAAATGAGCACAGATAAAGTTCCTTAAGCCAAATATGGAATAGACTAGAGCTACTCCTTACTCAACGAAATGGTCTCAACACCCCATATTAAACGCCTAAGAATGTACCTGACTAGTAAGTATCTTAAAACCTATGGATTGCTATGTCTCCAAAAGAGAATCAAGCGTGTGTACAGGGGCATAAACGCAGCAGTGATAGGATTGGAGAGGTTCGGTGAGCAAATGAAGACCCTTTGAAGTCATATTGCATGGTACCCATTCCACGGGTCTCAACTCTCCAGGTTTAAGGTATTCTTCCTTCAGCTAAAACATGCATGTGGAACCCAGAGTATGATCAACCGTGTGAACGGGAGACGTGTTCAAATATGTCTCAGTTTTCATCCCCTGGTACTCGGGTGCAACATTCCAGACTCTTTACTAACACTCTCCCCACTTGGAGAGTCAGCGCCTTTAACCTCCTGTTTGGCCCAGTTTGCAATTTCTGCGGAAGATGAACAGGAATAGCGAGAACCAATGAGAGACTAGCTGGAGGTGTCTGGACGGGCAAATTTAACTCTCATTTCCCACCAGGAAGAGGAATTAACCAAAGGCTCAGTGTGCCGTGCCGGAACAAGATTAGGGCCTGAAGCCATCCTGCGGTGTTGCGGCCAGCTCACAAGAAAGCGAGTTGAAGAAAGGAGCTCAGGGGCACTGTAATTCACAAACCTGCAGAGTTATAAATGACAGCTATCGTCCAAAAATATACTGAAGTAAGGCTGCCAAGAGGACTTGAAAGCGGGGCAGAATTGCAGGAAACCGATTTCAGGAGGTAGACTGGAATTGCATTGAAAGCATAGGCAAAGAGGCAGAACGTCCACAATGATGCACTTGGCCAAAAAGTGCGTATGCGTTTTTTCCTGAATATATTCAGGAAAAAACGCATACGCCCTTTTTGGCCAACCAAGCAAGCTTGCAAAGGAAATCTGCACTACAATGAAGTCTCACTTCCCCCCGGTCAAAAGGGCCATCTGAAAAAAGTGTAAAATCCAGAAAGGCAGGACAGGCCATGGAGAACTGGGAGCCTTGTTATGCTGATGGGCGGGATGTAAATTGCCAACAGACACTCGGGAGAAGTGTATGGTGTTTCCTGAAACATCTAAAAAACAAAGCAACAGAGCCTAGGGCACTTCCACTTATGGTCCTATAGCTTAGGGAAATTAAAATCAAAAATACACAGCCACCCCAAAGTTTGGGACGCCTCTGTTTACAAGAACCTCGTTTACCGTACAAGTTCAGTATCACAGAAAGTGAAAAATGGATAAAGAAGTTGTGGTATTTACTTACAAAGCAATATCACTCAGCAATGAAATCTATGTCATCAGGCCCTTAGCAGCATAATGAGTGGATTCAGGTACGATGATTCTAACTGAAATAAGTCAAACAGAAAAAGAAACATCATAAGATATCACTAATACACGGAATGTAAACTTGGTTACACAGGAACTGAATTCCAAAACAGAACAGGGTCTCAAATTTAGAAAACCAACTTATGCTTGCTTAAGGGGAAAGGTGAGTTCGGGTGCTGCATAAAACCAGAGATTGAAATGAGCACAGATAAAGTTCCTTAAGCCAAATATGGAATAGACAAGAGCTACTCCTTGCTCAACGAAATGGACTCAACACCCCATATTAAACGCCTAAGAATGTACCTGACTAGTAAGTATCTTAAAACCTATGGATTGCTATGTCTCCGAAAGAGAATCAAGCGTGTGTACAGGGGCATAAATGCAGCAGTGATAGGATTGGAGAGGTTCGGTGAGCAAATGAAGACCCTTTGAAGTCATATTGCATGGTACCCATTACACGGGTCTCAACTCTCCAGGTTTAAGGTATTCTTCCTTCAGCTAAAACATGCATGTGGAACCCAGAGTATGATCAACCGTGTGATCGGGAGACGTGTTCAAATATGTCTCAGTTTTCCTCCCCTGGTACTCGGGTGCAACATTCCACATGCTTTACTAACACTCTCCCCACTTGGAGAGTCAGCGCCTTTAACCTCCTGTTTGGCCCAATTTGCAATTTTGTGTGGAAGATGAACAGGAATAGGGAGAACCAATGAGAGACTAGCTGGAGGTGTCTGGACGGGCAAATTTAACTCTCATTTCCCACCAGGAAGAGGAATTAACCAAAGGCTCAGCGTGCCATGCCGGAACCAGATTAGGGCCTGTAGCCATCCTGCGGTGTTGCGGCCAGGTCACAAGAAAGCGAGTTAAAGAAAGGAGCTCAGGGGCACTGTAATTCACAAACCTGCAGAGTTATAAATGACAGCTATCGTCCAAAAATATACTGAAGTAAGGCTGCCAAGAGGACTTGAAAGCGGGTCAGAATTGCAGGAAACCGATTTCAGGAGGTAGACTCGAATTGCATTGAAAGCATAGGAAAAGAGGCAGAACGTCCACAATGATGCACTTGGCCAAAAAGGGCATATGCGTTTTTTCCTGAATATATTCAGGAAAAAACGCATACGCCCTTTTTGGCCAACCAAGCAAGCTTGAAAAGGAAATCTGCACTACAATGAAGTCTCACTTCCCCCCGGTCAAAAGGGCCATCTGAAAAAAGTGTAAAATCCAGAAAGGCAGCACAGGCCATGGAGAACTGGGAGCCTTGCTATGCTGATGGGCGGGATGTAAATTGCCAACAGACACTCGGGAGAAGTGTATGGTGTTTCTTGAAACATCTAAAAAACAAAGCAACAGAGCCTAGGGCACTTCCACTTATGGTCCTATAGCTTAGGGAAATTAAAATCAAAAAGACACAGCCACCCCAAAGTTTGGGACGCCTCTGTTAACAAGAACTTCGTTTACAGTACAAGTTCAACATCGCAGAAAGTGAAAAATGGATAAAGAAGTTGTGGTATTTACTTACAAAGCAATATCACTCAGCAATGAAATCTATGTCATCAGGCCCTTAGCAGCATAATGAGTGGATTCAGGTACGATGATTCTAACTGAAATAAGTCACACAGAAAAAGAAACATCATAAGATATCAGTAATACACGGAATGTAAACTTGTTTACACAGGAACTGAATTCCAAAACAGAACAGGGTCTCAAATTAAGAAAACCAACTTATGCTTGCTTAAGGGGAAAGGTGAGTTGGGGTGTTGCATAAAACCAGAGATTGAAATGAGCACAGATAAAGTTCCTTAAGCCAAATATGGAATAGACAAGAGCTACTCCTTGCTCAACGAAATGGACTCAACCCCGCATATTAAACGCCTAAGAATGTACCTGACTAGTAAGTATCTTAAAACCTATGGATTGCTATGTCTCCAAAAGAGAATCAAGCGTGTGTACAGGGGCATAAACGCAGCAGTGATAGGATTGGAGAGGTTCGGTGAGCAAATGAAGACCCTTTGAAGTCATATTGCATGGTACCCATTACACGGGTCTCAACTCTCCAGGTTTAAGGTATTCTTCCTTCAGCTAAAACATGCATGTGGAACCCAGAGTATGATCAACCGTGTGAACGGGAGACGTGTTCAAATATGTCTCAGTTTTCCTCCCCTGGTACTCGGGTGCAACATACCAGATATTTACTAACACTCTCCCCACTTGGAGAGTCAGCGCCTTTAACCTCCTGTTTGGCCCAGTTTGCAATTTCTGCGTAAGATGAACAGGAATAGGGAGAACCAATGAGAGACTAGCTGGAGGTGTCTGGACGGGCAAATTTAACTCTCATTTCCCACCAGGAAGAGGAAATAACCAAAGGCTCAGCGTGCCGTGCCGGAACCAGATTAGGGCCTGAAGCCATCCTGCGGTGTTGCGGCCAGCTCACAAGAAAGCGAGTTGAAGAAAGGAGCTCAGGGGCACTGTAATTCACAAACCTGCAGAGTTATAAATGACAGCTATGGTCCAAAAATATACTGAAGTAAGGCTGCCAAGAGGACTTGAAAGCGGGGCAGAATTGCAGGAAACCGATTTCAGGAGGTAGACTGGAATTGCATTGAAAGCATAGGAAAAGAGGCAGAACGTCCACAATGATGCACTTGGCCAAAAAGGGCGTATGCGTTTTTTCCTGAATATATTCAGGAAAAAACGCATACGCCCTTTTTGGCCAACCAAGCAAGCTTGCAAAGGAAATCTGCACTACAATGAAGTCTCACTTCCCCCAGGTCAAAAGGGCAATCTGAAAAAAGTGTAAAATCCAGAAAGGCAGGACAGGCCATGGAGAACTGGGAGCCTTGTTATGCTGATGGGCGGGATGTAAATTGCCAACAGACACTCGGGAGAAGTGTATGGTGTTTCCTGAAACATCTAAAAAACAAAGCAACAGAGCCTAGGGCACTTCCACTTATGGTCCTATAGCTTAGGGAAATTAAAATCAAAAAGACACAGCCACCCCAAAGTTTGGGACGCCTCTGTTTACAAGAACCTCATTTACCGTACAAGTTCAATATCACAGAAAGTGAAAAATGGATAAAGAACTTGTGGTACTTACGTACAATGCAGTATGACTCAGCAATGAAATCTATGTCATCAGGCCCGTAGCAGCACAATGAGTGGATTCAGGTACGATGATTCTAACTGAAATAAGTCACACAGAAAAAGAAACATCATAAGATATCACTAATACACGGAATGTAAACTTGGCTACACAGGAACTGAATTCCAAAACAGAACAGGGTCTCAAATTTAGAAAACCAACTTATGCTTGCTTAAGGGGAAAGGTGAGTTGGGATGCTGCATAAAACCAGAGATTGAAATGAGCACAGATAAAGTTCCTTAAGCCAAATATGGAATAGACTAGAGCTACTCCTTACTCAACGAAATGGTCTCAACACCCCATATTAAACGCCTAAGAATGTACCTGACTAGTAAGTATCTTAAAACCTATGGATTGCTATGTCTCCAAAAGAGAATCAAGCGTGTGTACAGGGGCATAAACGCAGCAGTGATAGGATTGGAGAGGTTCGGTGAGCAAATGAAGACCCTTTGAAGTCATATTGCATGGTACCCATTCCACGGGTCTCAACTCTCCAGGTTTAAGGTATTCTTCCTTCAGCTAAAACATGCATGTGGAACCCAGAGTATGATCAACCGTGTGAACGGGAGACGTGTTCAAATATGTCTCAGTTTTCATCCCCTGGTACTCGGGTGCAACATTCCAGACTCTTTACTAACACTCTCCCCACTTGGAGCGTCAGCGCCTTTAACCTCCTGTTTGGCCCAGTTTGCAATTTCTGCGGAAGATGAACAGGAATAGCGAGAACCAATGAGAGACTAGCTGGAGGTGTCTGGACGGGCAAATTTAACTCTCATTTCCCACCAGGAAGAGGAATTAACCAAAGGCTCAGTGTGCCGTGCCGGAACAAGATTAGGGCCTGAAGCCATCCTGCGGTGTTGCGGCCAGCTCACAAGAAAGCGAGTTGAAGAAAGGAGCTCAGGGGCACTGTAATTCACAAACCTGCAGAGTTATAAATGACAGCTATTGTCCAAAAATATACTGAAGTAAGGCTGCCAAGAGGACTTGAAAGCGGGGCAGAATTGCAGGAAACCGATTTCAGGAGGTAGACTGGAATTGCATTGAAAGCATAGGCAAAGAGGCAGAACGTCCACAATGATGCACTTGGCCAAAAAGTGCGTATGCGTTTTTTCCTGAATATATTCAGGAAAAAACGCATACGCCCTTTTTGGCCAACCAAGCAAGCTTGCAAAGGAAATCTGCACTACAATGAAGTCTCACTTCCCCCCGGTCAAAAGGGCCATCTGAAAAAAGTGTAAAATCCAGAAAGGCAGGACAGGCCATGGAGAACTGGGAGCCTTGTTATGCTGATGGGCGGGATGTAAATTGCCAACAGACACTCGGGAGAAGTGTATGGTGTTTCCTGAAACATCTAAAAAACAAAGCAACAGAGCCTAGGGCACTTCCACTTATGGTCCTATAGCTTAGGGAAATTAAAATCAAAAAGACACAGCCACCCCAAAGTTTGGAACGGCTCTGTTTACAAGAACCTCGTTTACAGTACAAGTTCAACATCGCAGAAAGTGAAAAATGGATAAAGAAGTTGTGGTATTTACTTACAAAGCAATATCACTCAGCAATGAAATCTATGTCATCAGGCCCTTAGCAGCACAATGAGTGGATTCAGGTATGATGATTCTAACTGAAATAAGTCACACAGAAAAAGAAACATCATAAGATATCAGTAATACACGGAATGTAAACTTGGCTACACAGGAACTGAATTACAGAACAGAACAGGGTCTTAAATTTAGAAAACCAACTTATGCTTGCTTAAGGGTAAAGGTGAGTTGGGGTGCTGCATAAAACCAGAGACTGAAATGAGCACAGATAAAGTTCCTTAAGCCAAATATAGAATAGACAAGAGCTACTCCTTGCTCAACAAAATGGACTCAACACCGCATATTAAACGCCTAAGAATGTACCTGACTAGTAAGTATCTTAAAACCTATGGATTGCTATGTCTCCAAAAGAGAATGAAGCATGTGTACAGGGGCATAAACGCAACAGTGATAGGATTGGAGAGGTTCGGTGAGCAAATGAAGACCCTTTGAAGTCATATTGCATGGTACCCATTCCACAGGTTTCAACTACCCAGGTTTAAGGTATTCTTCCTTCAGCTAAAACATGCATGTGGAACCTAGAGTATGATCAACCATGTGATCGGGAGACGTGTTCAAATATGTCTCAGTTTTCGTACCCTGGTACTCGGGTGCAACATTCCAGACGCTTTACTAACACTCTCCCGACTTGGAGAGTCAGTCCCTTTAACCTCCTGTTTGGCCCAGTTTGCAATTTCTGCGGAAGATGAACAGGAATAGCGAGAACCAATGACAGACTAGCTGGAGGTGTCTGGACGGGCAAATTTATCTCTCATTTCCCACCAGGAAGAGGAATTAACCAAAGGCTCAGCGTGCCGTGCCGGAACCAGATTAGGGCCTGAAGCCATCCTGCGGTGTTGCGGCCAGCTCACAAGAAAGCGAGTTGAAGAAAGGAGCTCAGGGGCACTGTAATTCACAAACCTGCAGAGTTATAAATGACAGCTATCATCCAAAAATATACTGAAGTAAGGCTGCCAAGAGGACTTGAAAGCGGGGCAGAATTGCAGGAAACCGATTTCAGGAGGTAGACTGGAATTGCATTGAAAGCATAGGCAAAGAGGCAGAGCGTCCACAATGATGCACTTGGCCAAAAAGGGCGTATGCGTTTTTTCCTGAATATATTCAGGAAAAAACGCATACGCCCTTTTTGGCCAACCAAGCAAGCTTGCAAAGGAAATCTGCACTACAATGAAGTCTCATATCCCCCCGGTCAAACGGGCATCAGAAAAAAGTGTAAAATCCAGAAAGGCAGGACACGCCATGGAGAACTGGGAGCCTTGTTATGTTGATGGGTGGGATGTAAATTGCCAACAGACACTCGGGAGAAGTGTATGGTGTTTCCTGAAACATCTAAAAAACAAAGCAACAGAGCCTAGGGCACTTCCACTTATGGTCCTATAGCTTAGGGAAATTAAAATCAAAAAGACACAGCCACCCCAAAGTTTGGGACGCCTCTGTTTACAAGAACCTCGTTTACCGTACAAGTTCAATATCACAGAAAGTGAAAAATGGATAAAGAACTTGTGGTACTTACGTACAATGCAGTATCACTCAGCAATGAAATCTATGTCATCAGGCCCTTAGCAGCATAATGAGTGGATTCAGGTACGATGATTCTAACTGAAATAAGTCACACAGAAAAAGAAACATCATAAGATATCACTAATACACGGAATGTAAACTTGGTTACACAGGAACTGAATTCCAAAACAGAACAGGGTCTCAAATTTAGAAAACCAACTTATGCTTGCTTAAGGGGAAAGGTGAGTTGGGATGCTGCATAAAACCAGAGATTGAAATGAGCACAGATAAAGTTCCTTAACCCAAATATGGAATAGACAAGAGCTACACCTTGCTCAACGAAATGGACTCAACACCCCATATTAAACGCCTAAGAATGTACCTGACTAGTAAGTATCTTAAAACCTATGGATTGCTATGTCTCCAAAAGAGAATCAAGCGTGTGTACAGGGGCATAAACGCAGCAGTGATAGGATTGGAGAGGTTCGGTGAGCAAATGAAGACCCTTTGAAGTCATATTGCATGGTACCCATTCCACGGGTCTCAACTCTCCAGGTTTAAGGTATTCTTCCTTCAGCTAAAACATGCATGTGGAACCCAGAGTATGATCAACAGTGTGAACGGGAGACGTGTTCAAATATGTCTCAGTTTTCCTCCCCTGGTACTCGGGTGCAACATTCCAGACGCTTTACTAACACTCTCCCCACTTGGAGAGTCAGCGCCTTTAACCTCCTGTTTGGCCCAGTTTGCAATTTCTGCGGAAGATGAACAGGAATAGTGAGAACCAATGAGAGACTAGCTGGAGGTGTCTGGACGGGCAAATTTAACTCTCATTTCCCACCAGGAAGAGGAAATAACCAAAGGCTCAGCGTGCCGTGCCGGAACCAGATTAGGGCCTGAAGCCATCCTGCGGTGTTGCGGCCAGCTCACAAGAAAGCGAGTTGAAGAAAGGAGCTCAGGGGCACTGTAATTCACAAACCTGCAGAGTTATAAATGACAGCTATCATCCAAAAATATACTGAAGTAAGGCTGCCAAGAGGACTTGAATGCAGGGCAGAATTGCAGGAAACCAATTTCAGGAGGTAGACTGGAATTGCATTGAAAGCATAGGAAAAGAGGCAGAGCGTCCACAATGATGCACTTGGCCAAAAAGGGCGTATGCGTTTTTTCCTGAATATATTCAGGAAAAAACGCATACGCCCTTTTTGGCCAACCAAGCAAGCTTGCAAAGGAAATCTGCACTACAATGAAGTCTCACTTCCCCCCGGTCAAACGGGCATCTGAATAAAGTGTAAAATCCAGAAAGGCAGGACAGGCCATGGAGAACTGGAAGCCTTGTTATGCTGATGGGCGGGATGTAAATTGCCAACAGACACTCGGGAGAAGTGTATGGTGTTTCCTGAAACATCTAAAAAACAAAGCAACAGAGCCTAGGGCACTTCCACTTATGGTCCTATAGATTAGGGAAATTAAAATCAAAAATACACAGCCACCCCAAAGTTTGGGACGCCTCTGTTTACAAGAACCTCGTTTACCGTACAAGTTCAATATCACAGAAAGTGAAAAATGGATAAAGAACTTGTGGTACTTACGTACAATGCAGTATCACTCAGCAATGAAATCTATGTCATCAGGCCCGTAGCAGCACAATGAGTGGATTCAGGTACGATGATTCTAACTGAAATAAGTCACACAGAAAAAGAAACATCATAAGATATCACTAATACACAGAATGTAAACTTGGTTACACAGGAACTGAATTCCAAAACAGAACAGGGTCTCAAATTTAGAAAACCAACTTATGCTTGCTTAAGGGGAAAGGTGAGTTGGGATGCTGCATAAAACCAGAGATTGAAATGAGCACAGATAAAGTTCCTTAAGCCAAATATGGAATAGGCAAGAGCTACACCTTGCTCAACGAAATGGACTCAACACCCCATATTAAACGCCTAAGAATGTACCTGACTAGTAAGTATCTTAAAACCTATGGATTGCTATGTCTCCAAAAGAGAATCAAGCGTGTGTACAGGGGCATAAACGCAGCAGTGATAGGATTGGAGAGGTTCGGTGAGCAAATGAAGACCCTTTGAAGTCATATTGCATGGTACCCATTCCACGGGTCTCAACTCTCCAGGTTTAAGGTATTCTTCCTTCAGCTAAAACATGCATGTGGAACCCAGAGTATGATCAACCGTGTGAACGGGAGACGTGTTCAAATATGTCTCAGTTTTCCTCCCCTGGTACTCGGGTGCAACATTCCAGACGCTTTATTAACACTCTCCCCACTTGGAGAGTCAGCGCCTTTAACCTCCTGTTTGGCCCAGTTTGCAATTTCTGCGGAAGATGAACAGGAATAGCGAGAACCAATGAGAGACTAGCTGGAGATGTCTGGACGGGCAAATTTAACTCTCATTTCCCACCAGGAAGAGGAAATAACCAAAGGCTCAGCGTGCCGTGCCGGAACCAGATTAGGGCCTGAAGCCATCCTGCGGTGTTGCGGCCAGCTCAAAAGAAAGCGAGTTGAAGAAAGGAGCTCAGGGGCACTGTAATTCACAAACCTGCAGAGTTATAAATGACAGCTATCGTCCAAAAATATACTGAAGTAAGGCTGCCAAGAGGACTTGAAAGCGGGGCAGAATTGCAGGAAACCGATTTCAGGAGGTAGACTGGAATTGCATTGAAAGAATAGGAAAAGAGGCAGAACGTCCACAATGATGCACTTGGCCAAAAAGGGCGTATGCGTTTTTTCCTGAATATATTCAGGAAAAAACGCATACGCCCTTTTTGGCCAACCAAGCAAGCTTGCAAAGGAAATCTGCACTACAATGAAGTCTCACTTCCCCCTGGTCAAAAAGGCCATCTGAAAAAAGTGTAAAATCCAGAAAGGCAGGACAGGCCATGGAGAACTGGGAGCCTTGTTATGCTGATGGGCGGGATGTAAATTGCCAACAGACACTCGGGAGAAGTGTATGGTGTTTCCTGAAACATCTAAAAAACAAAGCAACAGAGCCTAGGGCACTTCCACTTATGGTCCTATAGCTTAGGGAAATTAAAATCAAAAAGACACAGCCACCCCAAAGTTTGGAACAGCTCTGTTTACAAGAACCTCGTTTACAGTACAAGTTCAACATCGCAGAAAGTGAAAAATGGATAAAGAAGTTGTGGTATTTACTTACAAAGCAATATCACTCAGCAATGAAATCTATGTCATCAGGCCCTTAGCAGCACAATGAGTGGATTCAGGTATGATGATTCTAACTGAAATAAGTCACACAGAAAAAGAAACATCATAAGATATCAGTAATACACGGAATGTAAACTTGGCTACACAGGAACTGAATTACAGAACAGAACAGGGTCTTAAATTTAGAAAACCAACTTATGCTTGCTTAAGGGTAAAGGTGAGTTGGGGTGCTGCATAAAACCAGAGACTGAAATGAGCACAGATAAAGTTCCTTAAGCCAAATATAGAATAGACAAGAGCTACTCCTTGCTCAACAAAATGGACTCAACACCGCATATTAAACGCCTAAGAATGTACCTGACTAGTAAGTATCTTAAAACCTATGGATTGCTATGTCTCCAAAAGAGAATGAAGCATGTGTACAGGGGCATAAACGCAGCAGTGATAGGGTTGGAGAGGTTCGGTGAGCAAATGAAGACCCTTTGAAGTCATATTGCATGGTACCCATTCCACAGGTTTCAACTACCCAGGTTTAAGGTATTCTTCCTTCAGCTAAAACATGCATGTGGAACCTAGAGTATGATCAACCATGTGATCGGGAGACGTGTTCAAATATGTCTCAGTTTTCGTACCCTGGTACTCGGGTGCAACATTCCAGACGCTTTACTAACACTCTCCCGACTTGGAGAGTCAGTCCCTTTAACCTCCTGTTTGGCCCAGTTTGCAATTTCTGCGGAAGATGAACAGGAATAGCGAGAACCAATGAGAGACTAGCTGGAGGTGTCTGGACGGGCAAATTTATCTCTCATTTCCCACCAGGAAGAGGAATTAACCAAAGGCTCAGCGTGCCGTGCCGGAACCAGATTAGGGCCTGAAGCCATCCTGCGGTGTTGCGGCCAGCTCACAAGAAAGCGAGTTGAAGAAAGGAGCTCAGGGGCACTGTAATTCACAAACCTGCAGAGTTATAAATGACAGCTATCATCCAAAAATATACTGAAGTAAGGCTGCCAAGAGGACTTGAAAGCGGGGCAGAATTGCAGGAAACCGATTTCAGGAGGTAGACTGGAATTGCATTGAAAGCATAGGCAAAGAGGCAGAGCGTCCACAATGATGCACTTGGCCAAAAAGGGCGTATGCGTTTTTTCCTGAATATATTCAGGAAAAAACGCATACGCCCTTTTTGGCCAACCAAGCAAGCTTGCAAAGGAAATCTGCACTACAATGAAGTCTCACTTCCCCCCGGTCAAACGGGCATCTGAATAAAGTGTAAAATCCAGAAAGGCAGGACAGGCCATGGAGAACTGGAAGCCTTGTTATGCTGATGGGCGGGATGTAAATTGCCAACAGACACTCGGGAGAAGTGCATGGTGTTTCCTGAAACATCTAAAAAACAAAGCAACAGAGCCTAGGGCACTTCCACTTATGGTCCTATAGCTTAGGGAAATTAAAATCAAAAAGACACAGCCACCCCAAAGTTTGGGACGCCTCTGTTTACAAGAACCTCGTTTACCGTACAAGTTCAATATCACAGAAAGTGAAAAATGGATAAAGAACTTGTGGTACTTACGTACAATGCAGTATGACTCAGCAATGAAATCTATGTCATCAGGCCCGTAGCAGCACAATGAGTGGATTCAGGTACGATGATTCTAACTGAAATAAGTCACACAGAAAAAGAAACATCATAAGATATCACTAATACACGGAATGTAAACTTGGCTACACAGGAACTGAATTCCAAAACAGAACAGGGTCTCAAATTTAGAAAACCAACTTATGCTTGCTTAAGGGGAAAGGTGAGTTGGGATGCTGCATAAAACCAGAGATTGAAATGAGCACAGATAAAGTTCCTTAAGCCAAATATGGAATAGACTAGAGCTACTCCTTACTCAACGAAATGGTCTCAACACCCCATATTAAACGCCTAAGAATGTACCTGACTAGTAAGTATCTTAAAACCTATGGATTGCTATGTCTCCAAAAGAGAATCAAGCGTGTGTACAGGGGCATAAACGCAGCAGTGATAGGATTGGAGAGGTTCGGTGAGCAAATGAAGACCCTTTGAAGTCATATTGCATGGTACCCATTCCACGGGTCTCAACTCTCCAGGTTTAAGGTATTCTTCCTTCAGCTAAAACATGCATGTGGAACCCAGAGTATGATCAACCGTGTGAACGGGAGACGTGTTCAAATATGTCTCAGTTTTCATCCCCTGGTACTCGGGTGCAACATTCCAGACTCTTTACTAACACTCTCCCCACTTGGAGAGTCAGCGCCTTTAACCTCCTGTTTGGCCCAGTTTGCAATTTCTGCGGAAGATGAACAGGAATAGCGAGAACCAATGAGAGACTAGCTGGAGGTGTCTGGACGGGCAAATTTAACTCTCATTTCCCACCAGGAAGAGGAATTAACCAAAGGCTCAGTGTGCCGTGCCGGAACAAGATTAGGGCCTGAAGCCATCCTGCGGTGTTGCGGCCAGCTCACAAGAAAGCGAGTTGAAGAAAGGAGCTCAGGGGCACTGTAATTCACAAACCTGCAGAGTTATAAATGACAGCTATCGTCCAAAAATATACTGAAGTAAGGCTGCCAAGAGGACTTGAAAGCGGGGCAGAATTGCAGGAAACCGATTTCAGGAGGTAGACTGGAATTGCATTGAAAGCATAGGCAAAGAGGCAGAACGTCCACAATGATGCACTTGGCCAAAAAGTGCGTATGCGTTTTTTCCTGAATATATTCAGGAAAAAACGCATACGCCCTTTTTGGCCAACCAAGCAAGCTTGCAAAGGAAATCTGCACTACAATGAAGTCTCACTTCCCCCCGGTCAAAAGGGCCATCTGAAAAAAGTGTAAAATCCAGAAAGGCAGGACAGGCCATGGAGAACTGGGAGCCTTGTTATGCTGATGGGCGGGATGTAAATTGCCAACAGACACTCGGGAGAAGTGTATGGTGTTTCCTGAAACATCTAAAAAACAAAGCAACAGAGCCTAGGGCACTTCCACTTATGGTCCTATAGCTTAGGGAAATTAAAATCAAAAATACACAGCCACCCCAAAGTTTGGGACGCCTCTGTTTACAAGAACCTCGTTTACCGTACAAGTTCAGTATCACAGAAAGTGAAAAATGGATAAAGAAGTTGTGGTATTTACTTACAAAGCAATATCACTCAGCAATGAAATCTATGTCATCAGGCCCTTAGCAGCATAATGAGTGGATTCAGGTACGATGATTCTAACTGAAATAAGTCAAACAGAAAAAGAAACATCATAAGATATCACTAATACACGGAATGTAAACTTGGTTACACAGGAACTGAATTCCAAAACAGAACAGGGTCTCAAATTTAGAAAACCAACTTATGCTTGCTTAAGGGGAAAGGTGAGTTCGGGTGCTGCATAAAACCAGAGATTGAAATGAGCACAGATAAAGTTCCTTAAGCCAAATATGGAATAGACAAGAGCTACTCCTTGCTCAACGAAATGGACTCAACACCCCATATTAAACGCCTAAGAATGTACCTGACTAGTAAGTATCTTAAAACCTATGGATTGCTATGTCTCCGAAAGAGAATCAAGCGTGTGTACAGGGGCATAAATGCAGCAGTGATAGGATTGGAGAGGTTCGGTGAGCAAATGAAGACCCTTTGAAGTCATATTGCATGGTACCCATTACACGGGTCTCAACTCTCCAGGTTTAAGGTATTCTTCCTTCAGCTAAAACATGCATGTGGAACCCAGAGTATGATCAACCGTGTGAACGGGAGACGTGTTCAAATATGTCTCAGTTTTCCTCCCCTGGTACTCGGGTGCAACATTCCACATGCTTTACTAACACTCTCCCCACTTGGAGAGTCAGCGCCTTTAACCTCCTGTTTGGCCCAATTTGCAATTTTGTGTGGAAGATGAACAGGAATAGGGAGAACCAATGAGAGACTAGCTGGAGGTGTCTGGACGGGCAAATTTAACTCTCATTTCCCACCAGGAAGAGGAATTAACCAAAGGCTCAGCGTGCCATGCCGGAACCAGATTAGGGCCTGTAGCCATCCTGCGGTGTTGCGGCCAGGTCACAAGAAAGCGAGTTAAAGAAAGGAGCTCAGGGGCACTGTAATTCACAAACCTGCAGAGTTATAAATGACAGCTATCGTCCAAAAATATACTGAAGTAAGGCTGCCAAGAGGACTTGAAAGCGGGTCAGAATTGCAGGAAACCGATTTCAGGAGGTAGACTCGAATTGCATTGAAAGCACAGGAAAAGAGGCAGAACGTCCACAATGATGCACTTGGCCAAAAAGGGCATATGCGTTTTTTCCTGAATATATTCAGGAAAAAACGCATACGCCCTTTTTGGCCAACCAAGCAAGCTTGAAAAGGAAATCTGCACTACAATGAAGTCTCACTTCCCCCCGGTCAAAAGGGCCATCTGAAAAAAGTGTAAAATCCAGAAAGGCAGCACAGGCCATGGAGAACTGGGAGCCTTGCTATGCTGATGGGCGGGATGTAAATTGCCAACAGACACTCGGGAGAAGTGTATGGTGTTTCTTGAAACATCTAAAAAACAAAGCAACAGAGCCTAGGGCACTTCCACTTATGGTCCTATAGCTTAGGGAAATTAAAATCAAAAAGACACAGCCACCCCAAAGTTTGGGACGCCTCTGTTAACAAGAACTTCGTTTACAGTACAAGTTCAACATCGCAGAAAGTGAAAAATGGATAAAGAAGTTGTGGTATTTACTTACAAAGCAATATCACTCAGCAATGAAATCTATGTCATCAGGCCCTTAGCAGCATAATGAGTGGATTCAGGTACGATGATTCTAACTGAAATAAGTCACACAGAAAAAGAAACATCATAAGATATCAGTAATACACGGAATGTAAACTTGGTTACACAGGAACTGAATTCCAAAACAGAACAGGGTCTCAAATTAAGAAAACCAACTTATGCTTGCTTAAGGGGAAAGGTGAGTTGGGGTGTTGCATAAAACCAGAGATTGAAATGAGCACAGATAAAGTTCCTTAAGCCAAATATGGAATAGACAAGAGCTACTCCTTGCTCAACGAAATGGACTCAACCCCGCATATTAAACGCCTAAGAATGTACCTGACTAGTAAGTATCTTAAAACCTATGGATTGCTATGTCTCCAAAAGAGAATCAAGCGTGTGTACAGGGGCATAAACGCAGCAGTGATAGGATTGGAGAGGTTCGGTGAGCAAATGAAGACCCTTTGAAGTCATATTGCATGGTACCCATTACACGGGTCTCAACTCTCCAGGTTTAAGGTATTCTTCCTTCAGCTAAAACATGCATGTGGAACCCAGAGTATGATCAACCGTGTGAACGGGAGACGTGTTCAAATATGTCTCAGTTTTCCTCCCCTGGTACTCGGGTGCAACATACCAGATATTTACTAACACTCTCCCCACTTGGAGAGTCAGCGCCTTTAACCTCCTGTTTGGCCCAGTTTGCAATTTCTGCGTAAGATGAACAGGAATAGGGAGAACCAATGAGAGACTAGCTGGAGGTGTCTGGACGGGCAAATTTAACTCTCATTTCCCACCAGGAAGAGGAAATAACCAAAGGCTCAGCGTGCCGTGCCGGAACCAGATTAGGGCCTGAAGCCATCCTGCGGTGTTGCGGCCAGCTCACAAGAAAGCGAGTTGAAGAAAGGAGCTCAGGGGCACTGTAATTCACAAACCTGCAGAGTTATAAATGACAGCTATCGTCCAAAAATATACTGAAGTAAGGCTGCCAAGAGGACTTGAAAGCGGGGCAGAATTGCAGGAAACCGATTTCAGGAGGTAGACTGGAATTGCATTGAAAGCATAGGAAAAGAGGCAGAACGTCCACAATGATGCACTTGGCCAAAAAGGGCGTATGCGTTTTTTCCTGAATATATTCAGGAAAAAACGCATACGCCCTTTTTGGCCAACCAAGCAAGCTTGCAAAGGAAATCTGCACTACAATTAAGTCTCACTTCCCCCAGGTCAAAAGGGCCATCTGAAAAAAGTGTAAAATCCAGAAAGGCAGGACAGGCCATGGAGAACTGGGAGCCTTGTTATGCTGATGGGCGGGATGTAAATTGCCAACAGACACTCGGGAGAAGTGTATGGTGTTTCCTGAAACATCTAAAAAACAAAGCAACAGAGCCTAGGGCACTTCCACTTATGGTCCTATAGCTTAGGGAAATTAAAATCAAAAAGACACAGCCACCCCAAAGTTTGGGACGCCTCTGTTTACAAGAACCTCGTTTACCGTACAAGTTCAATATCACAGAAAGTGAAAAATGGATAAAGAACTTGTGGTACTTACGTACAATGCAGTATGACTCAGCAATGAAATCTATGTCATCAGGCCCGTAGCAGCACAATGAGTGGATTCAGGTACGATGATTCTAACTGAAATAAGTCACACAGAAAAAGAAACATCATAAGATATCACTAATACACGGAATGTAAACTTGGCTACACAGGAACTGAATTCCAAAACAGAACAGGGTCTCAAATTTAGAAAACCAACTTATGCTTGCTTAAGGGGAAAGGTGAGTTGGGATGCTGCATAAAACCAGAGATTGAAATGAGCACAGATAAAGTTCCTTAAGCCAAATATGGAATAGACTAGAGCTACTCCTTACTCAACGAAATGGTCTCAACACCCCATATTAAACGCCTAAGAATGTACCTGACTAGTAAGTATCTTAAAACCTATGGATTGCTATGTCTCCAAAAGAGAATCAAGCGTGTGTACAGGGGCATAAACGCAGCAGTGATAGGATTGGAGAGGTTCGGTGAGCAAATGAAGACCCTTTGAAGTCATATTGCATGGTACCCATTCCACGGGTCTCAACTCTCCAGGTTTAAGGTATTCTTCCTTCAGCTAAAACATGCATGTGGAACCCAGAGTATGATCAACCGTGTGAACGGGAGACGTGTTCAAATATGTCTCAGTTTTCATCCCCTGGTACTCGGGTGCAACATTCCAGACTCTTTACTAACACTCTCCCCACTTGGAGAGTCAGCGCCTTTAACCTCCTGTTTGGCCCAGTTTGCAATTTCTGCGGAAGATGAACAGGAATAGCGAGAACCAATGAGAGACTAGCTGGAGGTGTCTGGACGGGCAAATTTAACTCTCATTTCCCACCAGGAAGAGGAATTAACCAAAGGCTCAGTGTGCCGTGCCGGAACAAGATTAGGGCCTGAAGCCATCCTGCGGTGTTGCGGCCAGCTCACAAGAAAGCGAGTTGAAGAAAGGAGCTCAGGGGCACTGTAATTCACAAACCTGCAGAGTTATAAATGACAGCTATCGTCCAAAAATATACTGAAGTAAGGCTGCCAAGAGGACTTGAAAGCGGGGCAGAATTGCAGGAAACCGATTTCAGGAGGTAGACTGGAATTGCATTGAAAGCATAGGCAAAGAGGCAGAACGTCCACAATGATGCACTTGGCCAAAAAGTGCGTATGCGTTTTTTCCTGAATATATTCAGGAAAAAACGCATACGCCCTTTTTGGCCAACCAAGCAAGCTTGCAAAGGAAATCTGCACTACAATGAAGTCTCACTTCCCCCCGGTCAAAAGGGCCATCTGAAAAAAGTGTAAAATCCAGAAAGGCAGGACAGGCCATGGAGAACTGGGAGCCTTGTTATGCTGATGGGCGGGATGTAAATTGCCAACAGACACTCGGGAGAAGTGTATGGTGTTTCCTGAAACATCTAAAAAACAAAGCAACAGAGCCTAGGGCACTTCCACTTATGGTCCTATAGCTTAGGGAAATTAAAATCAAAAATACACAGCCACCCCAAAGTTTGGGACGCCTCTGTTTACAAGAACCTCGTTTACCGTACAAGTTCAGTATCACAGAAAGTGAAAAATGGATAAAGAAGTTGTGGTATTTACTTACAAAGCAATATCACTCAGCAATGAAATCTATGTCATCAGGCCCTTAGCAGCATAATGAGTGGATTCAGGTACGATGATTCTAACTGAAATAAGTCAAACAGAAAAAGAAACATCATAAGATATCACTAATACACGGAATGTAAACTTGGTTACACAGGAACTGAATTCCAAAACAGAACAGGGTCTCAAATTTAGAAAACCAACTTATGCTTGCTTAAGGGGAAAGGTGAGTTCGGGTGCTGCATAAAACCAGAGATTGAAATGAGCACAGATAAAGTTCCTTAAGCCAAATATGGAATAGACAAGAGCTACTCCTTGCTCAACGAAATGGACTCAACACCCCATATTAAACGCCTAAGAATGTACCTGACTAGTAAGTATCTTAAAACCTATGGATTGCTATGTCTCCGAAAGAGAATCAAGCGTGTGTACAGGGGCATAAACGCAGCAGTGATAGGATTGGAGAGGTTCGGTGAGCAAATGAAGACCCTTTGAAGTCATATTGCATGGTACCCATTACACGGGTCTCAACTCTCCAGGTTTAAGGTATTCTTCCTTCAGCTAAAACATGCATGTGGAACCCAGAGTATGATCAACCGTGTGAACGGGAGACGTGTTCAAATATGTCTCAGTTTTCCTCCCCTGGTACTCGGGTGCAACATTCCACATGCTTTACTAACACTCTCCCCACTTGGAGAGTCAGCGCCTTTAACCTCCTGTTTGGCCCAATTTGCAATTTTGTGTGGAAGATGAACAGGAATAGGGAGAACCAATGAGAGACTAGCTGGAGGTGTCTGGACGGGCAAATTTAACTCTCATTTCCCACCAGGAAGAGGAATTAACCAAAGGCTCAGCGTGCCATGCCGGAACCAGATTAGGGCCTGTAGCCATCCTGCGGTGTTGCGGCCAGGTCACAAGAAAGCGAGTTAAAGAAAGGAGCTCAGGGGCACTGTAATTCACAAACCTGCAGAGTTATAAATGACAGCTATCGTCCAAAAATATACTGAAGTAAGGCTGCCAAGAGGACTTGAAAGCGGGTCAGAATTGCAGGAAACCGATTTCAGGAGGTAGACTCGAATTGCATTGAAAGCACAGGAAAAGAGGCAGAACGTCCACAATGATGCACTTGGCCAAAAAGGGCATATGCGTTTTTTCCTGAATATATTCAGGAAAAAACGCATACGCCCTTTTTGGCCAACCAAGCAAGCTTGAAAAGGAAATCTGCACTACAATGAAGTCTCACTTCCCCCCGGTCAAAAGGGCCATCTGAAAAAAGTGTAAAATCCAGAAAGGCAGCACAGGCCATGGAGAACTGGGAGCCTTGCTATGCTGATGGGCGGGATGTAAATTGCCAACAGACACTCGGGAGAAGTGTATGGTGTTTCTTGAAACATCTAAAAAACAAAGCAACAGAGCCTAGGGCACTTCCACTTATGGTCCTATAGCTTAGGGAAATTAAAATCAAAAAGACACAGCCACCCCAAAGTTTGGGACGCCTCTGTTAACAAGAACTTCGTTTACAGTACAAGTTCAACATCGCAGAAAGTGAAAAATGGATAAAGAAGTTGTGGTATTTACTTACAAAGCAATATCACTCAGCAATGAAATCTATGTCATCAGGCCCTTAGCAGCATAATGAGTGGATTCAGGTACGATGATTCTAACTGAAATAAGTCACACAGAAAAAGAAACATCATAAGATATCAGTAATACACGGAATGTAAACTTGGTTACACAGGAACTGAATTCCAAAACAGAACAGGGTCTCAAATTAAGAAAACCAACTTATGCTTGCTTAAGGGGAAAGGTGAGTTGGGGTGTTGCATAAAACCAGAGATTGAAATGAGCACAGATAAAGTTCCTTAAGCCAAATATGGAATAGACAAGAGCTACTCCTTGCTCAACGAAATGGACTCAACCCCGCATATTAAACGCCTAAGAATGTACCTGACTAGTAAGTATCTTAAAACCTATGGATTGCTATGTCTCCAAAAGAGAATCAAGCGTGTGTACAGGGGCATAAACGCAGCAGTGATAGGATTGGAGAGGTTCGGTGAGCAAATGAAGACCCTTTGAAGTCATATTGCATGGTACCCATTACACGGGTCTCAACTCTCCAGGTTTAAGGTATTCTTCCTTCAGCTAAAACATGCATGTGGAACCCAGAGTATGATCAACCGTGTGAACGGGAGACGTGTTCAAATATGTCTCAGTTTTCCTCCCCTGGTACTCGGGTGCAACATACCAGATATTTACTAACACTCTCCCCACTTGGAGAGTCAGCGCCTTTAACCTCCTGTTTGGCCCAGTTTGCAATTTCTGCGTAAGATGAACAGGAATAGGGAGAACCAATGAGAGACTAGCTGGAGGTGTCTGGACGGGCAAATTTAACTCTCATTTCCCACCAGGAAGAGGAAATAACCAAAGGCTCAGCGTGCCGTGCCGGAACCAGATTAGGGCCTGAAGCCATCCTGCGGTGTTGCGGCCAGCTCACAAGAAAGCGAGTTGAAGAAAGGAGCTCAGGGGCACTGTAATTCACAAACCTGCAGAGTTATAAATGACAGCTATCGTCCAAAAATATACTGAAGTAAGGCTGCCAAGAGGACTTGAAAGCGGGGCAGAATTGCAGGAAACCGATTTCAGGAGGTAGACTGGAATTGCATTGAAAGCATAGGAAAAGAGGCAGAACGTCCACAATGATGCACTTGGCCAAAAAGGGCGTATGCGTTTTTTCCTGAATATATTCAGGAAAAAACGCATACGCCCTTTTTGGCCAACCAAGCAAGCTTGCAAAGGAAATCTGCACTACAATGAAGTCTCACTTCCCCCAGGTCAAAAGGGCCATCTGAAAAAAGTGTAAAATCCAGAAAGGCAGGACAGGCCATGGAGAACTGGGAGCCTTGTTATGCTGATGGGCGGGATGTAAATTGCCAACAGACACTCGGGAGAAGTGTATGGTGTTTCCTGAAACATCTAAAAAACAAAGCAACAGAGCCTAGGGCACTTCCACTTATGGTCCTATAGCTTAGGGAAATTAAAATCAAAAAGACACAGCCACCCGAATGTTTGGGACGCCTCTGTTTACAAGAACCTCGTTTACCATACAAGTTCAATATCACAGCAAGTGAAAAATGGATAAAGAACTTGTGGTACTTACGTACAATGCAGTATCACTCAGCAATGAAATCTATGTCATCAGGCCCGTAGCAGCATAATGAGTGGATTCAGGTACGATGATTCTAACTGAAATAAGTCACACAGAAAAAGAAACATCATAAGATATCACTAATACACGGAATGTAAACTTGGTTACACAGAAACTGAATTCCAAAACAGAACAGGGTCTCAAATTTAGAAAACCAACTTATGCTTGCTTAAGGGGAAAGGTGAGTTGGGGTGCTGCATAAAACCAGAGATTGAAATGAGCACAGATAAAGTTCCTTAAGCCAAATATGGAATAGACAAGAGCTACTCCTTGCTCAACGAAATGGACTCAACCCCGCATATTAAACGCCTAAGAATGTACCTGACTAGTAAGTATCTTAAAACCTATGGATTGCTATGTCTCCGAAAGAGAATCAAGCGTGTGTACAGGGGCATAAACGCAGCAGTGATAGGATTGGAGAGGTTCGGTGAGCAAATGAAGACCCTTTGAAGTCATATTGCATGGTACCCATTCCACGGGTCTCAACTCTCCAGGTTTAAGGTATTCTTCCTTCAGCTACAACATGCAGGTGGAACCTAGAGTATGATCAACCGTGTGAACGGGAGACGTGTTCAAATATGTCTCAGTTTTCCTCCCCTGGTACTCGGGTGCAACATTCCAGACGCTTTATTAACACTCTCCCCACTTGGAGAGTCAGCGCCTTTAACCTCCTGTTTGGCCCAGTTTGCAATTTCTGCGGAAGATGAACAGGAATAGCGAGAACCAATGAGAGACTAGCTGGAGGTGTCTGGACGGGCAAATTTAACTCTCATTTCCCACCAGGAAGAGGAATTAACCAAAGGCTCAGTGTGCCGTGCCGGAACAAGATTAGGGCCTGAAGCCATCCTGCGGTGTTGCGGCCAGCTCACAAGAAAGCGAGTTGAAGAAAGGAGCTCAGGGGCACTGTAATTCACAAACCTGCAGAGTTATAAATGACAGCTATCGTCCAAAAATATACTGAAGTAAGGCTGCCAAGAGGACTTGAAAGCGGGGCAGAATTGCAGGAAACCGATTTCAGGAGGTAGACTGGAATTGCATTGAAAGCATAGGCAAAGAGGCAGAACGTCCACAATGATGCACTTGGCCAAAAAGTGCGTATGCGTTTTTTCCTGAATATATTCAGGAAAAAACGCATACGCCCTTTTTGGCCAACCAAGCAAGCTTGCAAAGGAAATCTGCACTACAATGAAGTCTCACTTCCCCCCGGTCAAAAGGGCCATCTGAAAAAAGTGTAAAATCCAGAAAGGCAGGACAGGCCATGGAGAACTGGGAGCCTTGTTATGCTGATGGGCGGGATGTAAATTGCCAACAGACACTCGGGAGAAGTGTATGGTGTTTCCTGAAACATCTAAAAAACAAAGCAACAGAGCCTAGGGCACTTCCACTTATGGTCCTATAGCTTAGGGAAATTAAAATCAAAAATACACAGCCACCCCAAAGTTTGGGACGCCTCTGTTTACAAGAACCTCGTTTACCGTACAAGTTCAGTATCACAGAAAGTGAAAAATGGATAAAGAAGTTGTGGTATTTACTTACAAAGCAATATCACTCAGCAATGAAATCTATGTCATCAGGCCCTTAGCAGCATAATGAGTGGATTCAGGTACGATGATTCTAACTGAAATAAGTCAAACAGAAAAAGAAACATCATAAGATATCACTAATACACGGAATGTAAACTTGGTTACACAGGAACTGAATTCCAAAACAGAACAGGGTCTCAAATTTAGAAAACCAACTTATGCTTGCTTAAGGGGAAAGGTGAGTTCGGGTGCTGCATAAAACCAGAGATTGAAATGAGCACAGATAAAGTTCCTTAAGCCAAATATGGAATAGACAAGAGCTACTCCTTGCTCAACGAAATGGACTCAACACCCCATATTAAACGCCTAAGAATGTACCTGACTAGTAAGTATCTTAAAACCTATGGATTGCTATGTCTCCGAAAGAGAATCAAGCGTGTGTACAGGGGCATAAATGCAGCAGTGATAGGATTGGAGAGGTTCGGTGAGCAAATGAAGACCCTTTGAAGTCATATTGCATGGTACCCATTACACGGGTCTCAACTCTCCAGGTTTAAGGTATTCTTCCTTCAGCTAAAACATGCATGTGGAACCCAGAGTATGATCAACCGTGTGAACGGGAGACGTGTTCAAATATGTCTCAGTTTTCCTCCCCTGGTACTCGGGTGCAACATTCCACATGCTTTACTAACACTCTCCCCACTTGGAGAGTCAGCGCCTTTAACCTCCTGTTTGGCCCAATTTGCAATTTTGTGTGGAAGATGAACAGGAATAGGGAGAACCAATGAGAGACTAGCTGGAGGTGTCTGGACGGGCAAATTTAACTCTCATTTCCCACCAGGAAGAGGAATTAACCAAAGGCTCAGCGTGCCATGCCGGAACCAGATTAGGGCCTGTAGCCATCCTGCGGTGTTGCGGCCAGGTCACAAGAAAGCGAGTTAAAGAAAGGAGCTCAGGGGCACTGTAATTCACAAACCTGCAGAGTTATAAATGACAGCTATCGTCCAAAAATATACTGAAGTAAGGCTGCCAAGAGGACTTGAAAGCGGGTCAGAATTGCAGGAAACCGATTTCAGGAGGTAGACTCGAATTGCATTGAAAGCACAGGAAAAGAGGCAGAACGTCCACAATGATGCACTTGGCCAAAAAGGGCATATGCGTTTTTTCCTGAATATATTCAGGAAAAAACGCATACGCCCTTTTTGGCCAACCAAGCAAGCTTGAAAAGGAAATCTGCACTACAATGAAGTCTCACTTCCCCCCGGTCAAAAGGGCCATCTGAAAAAAGTGTAAAATCCAGAAAGGCAGCACAGGCCATGGAGAACTGGGAGCCTTGCTATGCTGATGGGCGGGATGTAAATTGCCAACAGACACTCGGGAGAAGTGTATGGTGTTTCTTGAAACATCTAAAAAACAAAGCAACAGAGCCTAGGGCACTTCCACTTATGGTCCTATAGCTTAGGGAAATTAAAATCAAAAAGACACAGCCACCCCAAAGTTTGGGACGCCTCTGTTAACAAGAACTTCGTTTACAGTACAAGTTCAACATCGCAGAAAGTGAAAAATGGATAAAGAAGTTGTGGTATTTACTTACAAAGCAATATCACTCAGCAATGAAATCTATGTCATCAGGCCCTTAGCAGCATAATGAGTGGATTCAGGTACGATGATTCTAACTGAAATAAGTCACACAGAAAAAGAAACATCATAAGATATCAGTAATACACGGAATGTAAACTTGGTTACACAGGAACTGAATTCCAAAACAGAACAGGGTCTCAAATTAAGAAAACCAACTTATGCTTGCTTAAGGGGAAAGGTGAGTTGGGGTGTTGCATAAAACCAGAGATTGAAATGAGCACAGATAAAGTTCCTTAAGCCAAATATGGAATAGACAAGAGCTACTCCTTGCTCAACGAAATGGACTCAACCCCGCATATTAAACGCCTAAGAATGTACCTGACTAGTAAGTATCTTAAAACCTATGGATTGCTATGTCTCCAAAAGAGAATCAAGCGTGTGTACAGGGGCATAAACGCAGCAGTGATAGGATTGGAGAGGTTCGGTGAGCAAATGAAGACCCTTTGAAGTCATATTGCATGGTACCCATTACACGGGTCTCAACTCTCCAGGTTTAAGGTATTCTTCCTTCAGCTAAAACATGCATGTGGAACCCAGAGTATGATCAACCGTGTGAACGGGAGACGTGTTCAAATATGTCTCAGTTTTCCTCCCCTGGTACTCGGGTGCAACATACCAGATATTTACTAACACTCTCCCCACTTGGAGAGTCAGCGCCTTTAACCTCCTGTTTGGCCCAGTTTGCAATTTCTGCGTAAGATGAACAGGAATAGGGAGAACCAATGAGAGACTAGCTGGAGGTGTCTGGACGGGCAAATTTAACTCTCATTTCCCACCAGGAAGAGGAAATAACCAAAGGCTCAGCGTGCCGTGCCGGAACCAGATTAGGGCCTGAAGCCATCCTGCGGTGTTGCGGCCAGCTCACAAGAAAGCGAGTTGAAGAAAGGAGCTCAGGGGCACTGTAATTCACAAACCTGCAGAGTTATAAATGACAGCTATCGTCCAAAAATATACTGAAGTAAGGCTGCCAAGAGGACTTGAAAGCGGGGCAGAATTGCAGGAAACCGATTTCAGGAGGTAGACTGGAATTGCATTGAAAGCATAGGAAAAGAGGCAGAACGTCCACAATGATGCACTTGGCCAAAAAGGGCGTATGCGTTTTTTCCTGAATATATTCAGGAAAAAACGCATACGCCCTTTTTGGCCAACCAAGCAAGCTTGCAAAGGAAATCTGCACTACAATGAAGTCTCACTTCCCCCAGGTCAAAAGGGCCATCTGAAAAAAGTGTAAAATCCAGAAAGGCAGGACAGGCCATGGAGAACTGGGAGCCTTGTTATGCTGATGGGCGGGATGTAAATTGCCAACAGACACTCGGGAGAAGTGTATGGTGTTTCCTGAAACATCTAAAAAACAAAGCAACAGAGCCTAGGGCACTTCCACTTATGGTCCTATAGCTTAGGGAAATTAAAATCAAAAAGACACAGCCACCCGAATGTTTGGGACGCCTCTGTTTACAAGAACCTCGTTTACCATACAAGTTCAATATCACAGCAAGTGAAAAATGGATAAAGAACTTGTGGTACTTACGTACAATGCAGTATCACTCAGCAATGAAATCTATGTCATCAGGCCCGTAGCAGCATAATGAGTGGATTCAGGTACGATGATTCTAACTGAAATAAGTCACACAGAAAAAGAAACATCATAAGATATCACTAATACACGGAATGTAAACTTGGTTACACAGAAACTGAATTCCAAAACAGAACAGGGTCTCAAATTTAGAAAACCAACTTATGCTTGCTTAAGGGGAAAGGTGAGTTGGGGTGCTGCATAAAACCAGAGATTGAAATGAGCACAGATAAAGTTCCTTAAGCCAAATATGGAATAGACAAGAGCTACTCCTTGCTCAACGAAATGGACTCAACACCCCATATTAAACGCCTAAGAATGTACCTGACTAGTAAGTATCTTAAAACCTATGGATTGCTATGTCTCTGAAAGAGAATCAAGCGTGTGTACAGGGGCATAAACGCAGCAGTGATAGGATTGGAGAGGTTCGGTGAGCAAATGAAGACCCTTTGAAGTCATATTGCATGGTACCCATTCCACGGGTCTCAACTCTCCAGGTTTAAGGTATTCTTCCTTCAGCTACAACATGCAGGTGGAACCTAGAGTATGATCAACCGTGTGAACGGGAGACGTGTTCAAATATGTCTCAGTTTTCCTCCCCTGGTACTCGGGTGCAACATTCCAGACGCTTTATTAACACTCTCCCCACTTGGAGAGTCAGCGCCTTTAACCTCCTGTTTGGCCCAGTTTGCAATTTCTGCGGAAGATGAACAGGAATAGCGAGAACCAATGAGAGACTAGCTGGAGATGTCTGGACGGGCAAATTTAACTCTCATTTCCCACCAGGAAGAGGAAATAACCAAAGGCTCAGCGTGCCGTGCCGGAACCAGATTAGGGCCTGAAGCCATCCTGCGGTGTTGCGGCCAGCTCAAAAGAAAGCGAGTTGAAGAAAGGAGCTCAGGGGCACTGTAATTCACAAACCTGCAGAGTTATAAATGACAGCTATCGTCCAAAAATATACTGAAGTAAGGCTGCCAAGAGGACTTGAAAGCGGGGCAGAATTGCAGGAAACCGATTTCAGGAGGTAGACTGGAATTGCATTGAAAGAATAGGAAAAGAGGCAGAACGTCCACAATGATGCACTTGGCCAAAAAGGGCGTATGCGTTTTTTCCTGAATATATTCAGGAAAAAACGCATACGCCCTTTTTGGCCAACCAAGCAAGCTTGCAAAGGAAATCTGCACTACAATGAAGTCTCACTTCCCCCTGGTCAAAAAGGCCATCTGAAAAAAGTGTAAAATCCAGAAAGGCAGGACAGGCCATGGAGAACTGGGAGCCTTGTTATGCTGATGGGCGGGATGTAAATTGCCAACAGACACTCGGGAGAAGTGTATGGTGTTTCCTGAAACATCTAAAAAACAAAGCAACAGAGCCTAGGGCACTTCCACTTATGGTCCTATAGCTTAGGGAAATTAAAATCAAAAAGACACAGCCACCCCAAAGTTTGGAACGGCTCTGTTTACAAGAACCTCGTTTACAGTACAAGTTCAACATCGCAGAAAGTGAAAAATGGATAAAGAAGTTGTGGTATTTACTTACAAAGCAATATCACTCAGCAATGAAATCTATGTCATCAGGCCCTTAGCAGCACAATGAGTGGATTCAGGTATGATGATTCTAACTGAAATAAGTCACACAGAAAAAGAAACATCATAAGATATCAGTAATACACGGAATGTAAACTTGGCTACACAGGAACTGAATTACAGAACAGAACAGGGTCTTAAATTTAGAAAACCAACTTATGCTTGCTTAAGGGTAAAGGTGAGTTGGGGTGCTGCATAAAACCAGAGACTGAAATGAGCACAGATAAAGTTCCTTAAGCCAAATATAGAATAGACAAGAGCTACTCCTTGCTCAACAAAATGGACTCAACACCGCATATTAAACGCCTAAGAATGTACCTGACTAGTAAGTATCTTAAAACCTATGGATTGCTATGTCTCCAAAAGAGAATGAAGCATGTGTACAGGGGCATAAACGCAACAGTGATAGGATTGGAGAGGTTCGGTGAGCAAATGAAGACCCTTTGAAGTCATATTGCATGGTACCCATTCCACAGGTTTCAACTACCCAGGTTTAAGGTATTCTTCCTTCAGCTAAAACATGCATGTGGAACCTAGAGTATGATCAACCATGTGATCGGGAGACGTGTTCAAATATGTCTCAGTTTTCGTACCCTGGTACTCGGGTGCAACATTCCAGACGCTTTACTAACACTCTCCCGACTTGGAGAGTCAGTCCCTTTAACCTCCTGTTTGGCCCAGTTTGCAATTTCTGCGGAAGATGAACAGGAATAGCGAGAACCAATGAGAGACTAGCTGGAGGTGTCTGGACGGGCAAATTTATCTCTCATTTCCCACCAGGAAGAGGAATTAACCAAAGGCTCAGCGTGCCGTGCCGGAACCAGATTAGGGCCTGAAGCCATCCTGCGGTGTTGCGGCCAGCTCACAAGAAAGCGAGTTGAAGAAAGGAGCTCAGGGGCACTGTAATTCACAAACCTGCAGAGTTATAAATGACAGCTATCATCCAAAAATATACTGAAGTAAGGCTGCCAAGAGGACTTGAAAGCGGGGCAGAATTGCAGGAAACCGATTTCAGGAGGTAGACTGGAATTGCATTGAAAGCATAGGCAAAGAGGCAGAGCGTCCACAATGATGCACTTGGCCAAAAAGGGCGTATGCGTTTTTTCCTGAATATATTCAGGAAAAAACGCATACGCCCTTTTTGGCCAACCAAGCAAGCTTGCAAAGGAAATCTGCACTACAATGAAGTCTCACTTCCCCCCGGTCAAACGGGCATCTGAATAAAGTGTAAAATCCAGAAAGGCAGGACAGGCCATGGAGAACTGGAAGCCTTGTTATGCTGATGGGCGGGATGTAAATTGCCAACAGACACTCGGGAGAAGTGCATGGTGTTTCCTGAAACATCTAAAAAACAAAGCAACAGAGCCTAGGGCACTTCCACTTATGGTCCTATAGCTTAGGGAAATTAAAATCAAAAAGACACAGCCACCCCAAAGTTTGGGACGCCTCTGTTTACAAGAACCTCGTTTACCGTACAAGTTCAATATCACAGAAAGTGAAAAATGGATAAAGAACTTGTGGTACTTACGTACAATGCAGTATGACTCAGCAATGAAATCTATGTCATCAGGCCCGTAGCAGCACAATGAGTGGATTCAGGTACGATGATTCTAACTGAAATAAGTCACACAGAAAAAGAAACATCATAAGATATCACTAATACACGGAATGTAAACTTGGCTACACAGGAACTGAATTCCAAAACAGAACAGGGTCTCAAATTTAGAAAACCAACTTATGCTTGCTTAAGGGGAAAGGTGAGTTGGGATGCTGCATAAAACCAGAGATTGAAATGAGCACAGATAAAGTTCCTTAAGCCAAATATGGAATAGACTAGAGCTACTCCTTACTCAACGAAATGGTCTCAACACCCCATATTAAACGCCTAAGAATGTACCTGACTAGTAAGTATCTTAAAACCTATGGATTGCTATGTCTCCAAAAGAGAATCAAGCGTGTGTACAGGGGCATAAACGCAGCAGTGATAGGATTGGAGAGGTTCGGTGAGCAAATGAAGACCCTTTGAAGTCATATTGCATGGTACCCATTCCACGGGTCTCAACTCTCCAGGTTTAAGGTATTCTTCCTTCAGCTAAAACATGCATGTGGAACCCAGAGTATGATCAACCGTGTGAACGGGAGACGTGTTCAAATATGTCTCAGTTTTCATCCCCTGGTACTCGGGTGCAACATTCCAGACTCTTTACTAACACTCTCCCCACTTGGAGAGTCAGCGCCTTTAACCTCCTGTTTGGCCCAGTTTGCAATTTCTGCGGAAGATGAACAGGAATAGCGAGAACCAATGAGAGACTAGCTGGAGGTGTCTGGACGGGCAAATTTAACTCTCATTTCCCACCAGGAAGAGGAATTAACCAAAGGCTCAGTGTGCCGTGCCGGAACAAGATTAGGGCCTGAAGCCATCCTGCGGTGTTGCGGCCAGCTCACAAGAAAGCGAGTTGAAGAAAGGAGCTCAGGGGCACTGTAATTCACAAACCTGCAGAGTTATAAATGACAGCTATCGTCCAAAAATATACTGAAGTAAGGCTGCCAAGAGGACTTGAAAGCGGGGCAGAATTGCAGGAAACCGATTTCAGGAGGTAGACTGGAATTGCATTGAAAGCATAGGCAAAGAGGCAGAACGTCCACAATGATGCACTTGGCCAAAAAGTGCGTATGCGTTTTTTCCTGAATATATTCAGGAAAAAACGCATACGCCCTTTTTGGCCAACCAAGCAAGCTTGCAAAGGAAATCTGCACTACAATGAAGTCTCACTTCCCCCCGGTCAAAAGGGCCATCTGAAAAAAGTGTAAAATCCAGAAAGGCAGGACAGGCCATGGAGAACTGGGAGCCTTGTTATGCTGATGGGCGGGATGTAAATTGCCAACAGACACTCGGGAGAAGTGTATGGTGTTTCCTGAAACATCTAAAAAACAAAGCAACAGAGCCTAGGGCACTTCCACTTATGGTCCTATAGCTTAGGGAAATTAAAATCAAAAATACACAGCCACCCCAAAGTTTGGGACGCCTCTGTTTACAAGAACCTCGTTTACCGTACAAGTTCAGTATCACAGAAAGTGAAAAATGGATAAAGAAGTTGTGGTATTTACTTACAAAGCAATATCACTCAGCAATGAAATCTATGTCATCAGGCCCTTAGCAGCATAATGAGTGGATTCAGGTACGATGATTCTAACTGAAATAAGTCAAACAGAAAAAGAAACATCATAAGATATCACTAATACACGGAATGTAAACTTGGTTACACAGGAACTGAATTCCAAAACAGAACAGGGTCTCAAATTTAGAAAACCAACTTATGCTTGCTTAAGGGGAAAGGTGAGTTCGGGTGCTGCATAAAACCAGAGATTGAAATGAGCACAGATAAAGTTCCTTAAGCCAAATATGGAATAGACAAGAGCTACCCCTTGCTCAACGAAATGGACTCAACACCCCATATTAAACGCCTAAGAATGTACCTGACTAGTAAGTATCTTAAAACCTATGGATTGCTATGTCTCCGAAAGAGAATCAAGCGTGTGTACAGGGGCATAAATGCAGCAGTGATAGGATTGGAGAGGTTCGGTGAGCAAATGAAGACCCTTTGAAGTCATATTGCATGGTACCCATTACACGGGTCTCAACTCTCCAGGTTTAAGGTATTCTTCCTTCAGCTAAAACATGCATGTGGAACCCAGAGTATGATCAACCGTGTGAACGGGAGACGTGTTCAAATATGTCTCAGTTTTCCTCCCCTGGTACTCGGGTGCAACATTCCACATGCTTTACTAACACTCTCCCCACTTGGAGAGTCAGCGCCTTTAAACTCCTGTTTGGCCCAATTTGCAATTTTGTGTGGAAGATGAACAGGAATAGGGAGAACCAATGAGAGACTAGCTGGAGGTGTCTGGACGGGCAAATTTAACTCTCATTTCCCACCAGGAAGAGGAATTAACCAAAGGCTCAGCGTGCCATGCCGGAACCAGATTAGGGCCTGTAGCCATCCTGCGGTGTTGCGGCCAGGTCACAAGAAAGCGAGTTAAAGAAAGGAGCTCAGGGGCACTGTAATTCACAAACCTGCAGAGTTATAAATGACAGCTATCGTCCAAAAATATACTGAAGTAAGGCTGCCAAGAGGACTTGAAAGCGGGTCAGAATTGCAGGAAACCGATTTCAGGAGGTAGACTCGAATTGCATTGAAAGCACAGGAAAAGAGGCAGAACGTCCACAATGATGCACTTGGCCAAAAAGGGCATATGCGTTTTTTCCTGAATATATTCAGGAAAAAACGCATACGCCCTTTTTGGCCAACCAAGCAAGCTTGAAAAGGAAATCTGCACTACAATGAAGTCTCACTTCCCCCCGGTCAAAAGGGCCATCTGAAAAAAGTGTAAAATCCAGAAAGGCAGCACAGGCCATGGAGAACTGGGAGCCTTGCTATGCTGATGGGCGGGATGTAAATTGCCAACAGACACTCGGGAGAAGTGTATGGTGTTTCTTGAAACATCTAAAAAACAAAGCAACAGAGCCTAGGGCACTTCCACTTATGGTCCTATAGCTTAGGGAAATTAAAATCAAAAAGACACAGCCACCCCAAAGTTTGGGACGCCTCTGTTAACAAGAACTTCGTTTACAGTACAAGTTCAACATCGCAGAAAGTGAAAAATGGATAAAGAAGTTGTGGTATTTACTTACAAAGCAATATCACTCAGCAATGAAATCTATGTCATCAGGCCCTTAGCAGCATAATGAGTGGATTCAGGTACGATGATTCTAACTGAAATAAGTCACACAGAAAAAGAAACATCATAAGATATCAGTAATACACGGAATGTAAACTTGGTTACACAGGAACTGAATTCCAAAACAGAACAGGGTCTCAAATTAAGAAAACCAACTTATGCTTGCTTAAGGGGAAAGGTGAGTTGGGGTGTTGCATAAAACCAGAGATTGAAATGAGCACAGATAAAGTTCCTTAAGCCAAATATGGAATAGACAAGAGCTACTCCTTGCTCAACGAAATGGACTCAACCCCGCATATTAAACGCCTAAGAATGTACCTGACTAGTAAGTATCTTAAAACCTATGGATTGCTATGTCTCCAAAAGAGAATCAAGCGTGTGTACAGGGGCATAAACGCAGCAGTGATAGGATTGGAGAGGTTCGGTGAGCAAATGAAGACCCTTTGAAGTCATATTGCATGGTACCCATTACACGGGTCTCAACTCTCCAGGTTTAAGGTATTCTTCCTTCAGCTAAAACATGCATGTGGAACCCAGAGTATGATCAACCGTGTGAACGGGAGACGTGTTCAAATATGTCTCAGTTTTCCTCCCCTGGTACTCGGGTGCAACATACCAGATATTTACTAACACTCTCCCCACTTGGAGAGTCAGCGCCTTTAACCTCCTGTTTGGCCCAGTTTGCAATTTCTGCGTAAGATGAACAGGAATAGGGAGAACCAATGAGAGACTAGCTGGAGGTGTCTGGACGGGCAAATTTAACTCTCATTTCCCACCAGGAAGAGGAAATAACCAAAGGCTCAGCGTGCCGTGCCGGAACCAGATTAGGGCCTGAAGCCATCCTGCGGTGTTGCGGCCAGCTCACAAGAAAGCGAGTTGAAGAAAGGAGCTCAGGGGCACTGTAATTCACAAACCTGCAGAGTTATAAATGACAGCTATCGTCCAAAAATATACTGAAGTAAGGCTGCCAAGAGGACTTGAAAGCGGGGCAGAATTGCAGGAAACCGATTTCAGGAGGTAGACTGGAATTGCATTGAAAGCATAGGAAAAGAGGCAGAACGTCCACAATGATGCACTTGGCCAAAAAGGGCGTATGCGTTTTTTCCTGAATATATTCAGGAAAAAACGCATACGCCCTTTTTGGCCAACCAAGCAAGCTTGCAAAGGAAATCTGCACTACAATTAAGTCTCACTTCCCCCAGGTCAAAAGGGCCATCTGAAAAAAGTGTAAAATCCAGAAAGGCAGGACAGGCCATGGAGAACTGGGAGCCTTGTTATGCTGATGGGCGGGATGTAAATTGCCAACAGACACTCGGGAGAAGTGTATGGTGTTTCCTGAAACATCTAAAAAACAAAGCAACAGAGCCTAGGGCACTTCCACTTATGGTCCTATAGCTTAGGGAAATTAAAATCAAAAAGACACAGCCACCCCAAAGTTTGGGACGCCTCTGTTTACAAGAACCTCGTTTACCGTACAAGTTCAATATCACAGAAAGTGAAAAATGGATAAAGAACTTGTGGTACTTACGTACAATGCAGTATGACTCAGCAATGAAATCTATGTCATCAGGCCCGTAGCAGCACAATGAGTGGATTCAGGTACGATGATTCTAACTGAAATAAGTCACACAGAAAAAGAAACATCATAAGATATCACTAATACACGGAATGTAAACTTGGCTACACAGGAACTGAATTCCAAAACAGAACAGGGTCTCAAATTTAGAAAACCAACTTATGCTTGCTTAAGGGGAAAGGTGAGTTGGGATGCTGCATAAAACCAGAGATTGAAATGAGCACAGATAAAGTTCCTTAAGCCAAATATGGAATAGACTAGAGCTACTCCTTACTCAACGAAATGGTCTCAACACCCCATATTAAACGCCTAAGAATGTACCTGACTAGTAAGTATCTTAAAACCTATGGATTGCTATGTCTCCAAAAGAGAATCAAGCGTGTGTACAGGGGCATAAACGCAGCAGTGATAGGATTGGAGAGGTTCGGTGAGCAAATGAAGACCCTTTGAAGTCATATTGCATGGTACCCATTCCACGGGTCTCAACTCTCCAGGTTTAAGGTATTCTTCCTTCAGCTAAAACATGCATGTGGAACCCAGAGTATGATCAACCGTGTGAACGGGAGACGTGTTCAAATATGTCTCAGTTTTCATCCCCTGGTACTCGGGTGAAACATTCCAGACTCTTTACTAACACTCTCCCCACTTGGAGAGTCAGCGCCTTTAACCTCCTGTTTGGCCCAGTTTGCAATTTCTGCGGAAGATGAACAGGAATAGCGAGAACCAATGAGAGACTAGCTGGAGGTGTCTGGACGGGCAAATTTAACTCTCATTTCCCACCAGGAAGAGGAATTAACCAAAGGCTCAGCGTGCCATGCCGGAACCAGATTAGGGCCTGTAGCCATCCTGCGGTGTTGCGGCCAGGTCACAAGAAAGCGAGTTAAAGAAAGGAGCTCAGGGGCACTGTAATTCACAAACCTGCAGAGTTATAAATGACAGCTATCGTCCAAAAATATACTGAAGTAAGGCTGCCAAGAGGACTTGAAAGCGGGTCAGAATTGCAGGAAACCGATTTCAGGAGGTAGACTCGAATTGCATTGAAAGCACAGGAAAAGAGGCAGAACGTCCACAATGATGCACTTGGCCAAAAAGGGCATATGCGTTTTTTCCTGAATATATTCAGGAAAAAACGCATACGCCCTTTTTGGCCAACCAAGCAAGCTTGAAAAGGAAATCTGCACTACAATGAAGTCTCACTTCCCCCCGGTCAAAAGGGCCATCTGAAAAAAGTGTAAAATCCAGAAAGGCAGCACAGGCCATGGAGAACTGGGAGCCTTGCTATGCTGATGGGCGGGATGTAAATTGCCAACAGACACTCGGGAGAAGTGTATGGTGTTTCTTGAAACATCTAAAAAACAAAGCAACAGAGCCTAGGGCACTTCCACTTATGGTCCTATAGCTTAGGGAAATTAAAATCAAAAAGACACAGCCACCCCAAAGTTTGGGACGCCTCTGTTAACAAGAACTTCGTTTACAGTACAAGTTCAACATCGCAGAAAGTGAAAAATGGATAAAGAAGTTGTGGTATTTACTTACAAAGCAATATCACTCAGCAATGAAATCTATGTCATCAGGCCCTTAGCAGCATAATGAGTGGATTCAGGTACGATGATTCTAACTGAAATAAGTCACACAGAAAAAGAAACATCATAAGATATCAGTAATACACGGAATGTAAACTTGGTTACACAGGAACTGAATTCCAAAACAGAACAGGGTCTCAAATTAAGAAAACCAACTTATGCTTGCTTAAGGGGAAAGGTGAGTTGGGGTGTTGCATAAAACCAGAGATTGAAATGAGCACAGATAAAGTTCCTTAAGCCAAATATGGAATAGACAAGAGCTACTCCTTGCTCAACGAAATGGACTCAACCCCGCATATTAAACGCCTAAGAATGTACCTGACTAGTAAGTATCTTAAAACCTATGGATTGCTATGTCTCCAAAAGAGAATCAAGCGTGTGTACAGGGGCATAAACGCAGCAGTGATAGGATTGGAGAGGTTCGGTGAGCAAATGAAGACCCTTTGAAGTCATATTGCATGGTACCCATTACACGGGTCTCAACTCTCCAGGTTTAAGGTATTCTTCCTTCAGCTAAAACATGCATGTGGAACCCAGAGTATGATCAACCGTGTGAACGGGAGACGTGTTCAAATATGTCTCAGTTTTCCTCCCCTGGTACTCGGGTGCAACATACCAGATATTTACTAACACTCTCCCCACTTGGAGAGTCAGCGCCTTTAACCTCCTGTTTGGCCCAGTTTGCAATTTCTGCGTAAGATGAACAGGAATAGGGAGAACCAATGAGAGACTAGCTGGAGGTGTCTGGACGGGCAAATTTAACTCTCATTTCCCACCAGGAAGAGGAAATAACCAAAGGCTCAGCGTGCCGTGCCGGAACCAGATTAGGGCCTGAAGCCATCCTGCGGTGTTGCGGCCAGCTCACAAGAAAGCGAGTTGAAGAAAGGAGCTCAGGGGCACTGTAATTCACAAACCTGCAGAGTTATAAATGACAGCTATCGTCCAAAAATATACTGAAGTAAGGCTGCCAAGAGGACTTGAAAGCGGGGCAGAATTGCAGGAAACCGATTTCAGGAGGTAGACTGGAATTGCATTGAAAGCATAGGAAAAGAGGCAGAACGTCCACAATGATGCACTTGGCCAAAAAGGGCGTATGCGTTTTTTCCTGAATATATTCAGGAAAAAACGCATACGCCCTTTTTGGCCAACCAAGCAAGCTTGCAAAGGAAATCTGCACTACAATTAAGTCTCACTTCCCCCAGGTCAAAAGGGCCATCTGAAAAAAGTGTAAAATCCAGAAAGGCAGGACAGGCCATGGAGAACTGGGAGCCTTGTTATGCTGATGGGCGGGATGTAAATTGCCAACAGACACTCGGGAGAAGTGTATGGTGTTTCCTGAAACATCTAAAAAACAAAGCAACAGAGCCTAGGGCACTTCCACTTATGGTCCTATAGCTTAGGGAAATTAAAATCAAAAAGACACAGCCACCCCAAAGTTTGGGACGCCTCTGTTTACAAGAACCTCGTTTACCGTACAAGTTCAATATCACAGAAAGTGAAAAATGGATAAAGAACTTGTGGTACTTACGTACAATGCAGTATGACTCAGCAATGAAATCTATGTCATCAGGCCCGTAGCAGCACAATGAGTGGATTCAGGTACGATGATTCTAACTGAAATAAGTCACACAGAAAAAGAAACATCATAAGATATCACTAATACACGGAATGTAAACTTGGCTACACAGGAACTGAATTCCAAAACAGAACAGGGTCTCAAATTTAGAAAACCAACTTATGCTTGCTTAAGGGGAAAGGTGAGTTGGGATGCTGCATAAAACCAGAGATTGAAATGAGCACAGATAAAGTTCCTTAAGCCAAATATGGAATAGACTAGAGCTACTCCTTACTCAACGAAATGGTCTCAACACCCCATATTAAACGCCTAAGAATGTACCTGACTAGTAAGTATCTTAAAACCTATGGATTGCTATGTCTCCAAAAGAGAATCAAGCGTGTGTACAGGGGCATAAACGCAGCAGTGATAGGATTGGAGAGGTTCGGTGAGCAAATGAAGACCCTTTGAAGTCATATTGCATGGTACCCATTCCACGGGTCTCAACTCTCCAGGTTTAAGGTATTCTTCCTTCAGCTAAAACATGCATGTGGAACCCAGAGTATGATCAACCGTGTGAACGGGAGACGTGTTCAAATATGTCTCAGTTTTCATCCCCTGGTACTCGGGTGCAACATTCCAGACTCTTTACTAACACTCTCCCCACTTGGAGAGTCAGCGCCTTTAACCTCCTGTTTGGCCCAGTTTGCAATTTCTGCGGAAGATGAACAGGAATAGCGAGAACCAATGAGAGACTAGCTGGAGGTGTCTGGACGGGCAAATTTAACTCTCATTTCCCACCAGGAAGAGGAATTAACCAAAGGCTCAGTGTGCCGTGCCGGAACAAGATTAGGGCCTGAAGCCATCCTGCGGTGTTGCGGCCAGCTCACAAGAAAGCGAGTTGAAGAAAGGAGCTCAGGGGCACTGTAATTCACAAACCTGCAGAGTTATAAATGACAGCTATCGTCCAAAAATATACTGAAGTAAGGCTGCCAAGAGGACTTGAAAGCGGGGCAGAATTGCAGGAAACCGATTTCAGGAGGTAGACTGGAATTGCATTGAAAGCATAGGCAAAGAGGCAGAACGTCCACAATGATGCACTTGGCCAAAAAGTGCGTATGCGTTTTTTCCTGAATATATTCAGGAAAAAACGCATACGCCCTTTTTGGCCAACCAAGCAAGCTTGCAAAGGAAATCTGCACTACAATGAAGTCTCACTTCCCCCCGGTCAAAAGGGCCATCTGAAAAAAGTGTAAAATCCAGAAAGGCAGGACAGGCCATGGAGAACTGGGAGCCTTGTTATGCTGATGGGCGGGATGTAAATTGCCAACAGACACTCGGGAGAAGTGTATGGTGTTTCCTGAAACATCTAAAAAACAAAGCAACAGAGCCTAGGGCACTTCCACTTATGGTCCTATAGCTTAGGGAAATTAAAATCAAAAATACACAGCCACCCCAAAGTTTGGGACGCCTCTGTTTACAAGAACCTCGTTTACCGTACAAGTTCAGTATCACAGAAAGTGAAAAATGGATAAAGAAGTTGTGGTATTTACTTACAAAGCAATATCACTCAGCAATGAAATCTATGTCATCAGGCCCTTAGCAGCATAATGAGTGGATTCAGGTACGATGATTCTAACTGAAATAAGTCAAACAGAAAAAGAAACATCATAAGATATCACTAATACACGGAATGTAAACTTGGTTACACAGGAACTGAATTCCAAAACAGAACAGGGTCTCAAATTTAGAAAACCAACTTATGCTTGCTTAAGGGGAAAGGTGAGTTCGGGTGCTGCATAAAACCAGAGATTGAAATGAGCACAGATAAAGTTCCTTAAGCCAAATATGGAATAGACAAGAGCTACTCCTTGCTCAACGAAATGGACTCAACACCCCATATTAAACGCCTAAGAATGTACCTGACTAGTAAGTATCTTAAAACCTATGGATTGCTATGTCTCCGAAAGAGAATCAAGCGTGTGTACAGGGGCATAAATGCAGCAGTGATAGGATTGGAGAGGTTCGGTGAGCAAATGAAGACCCTTTGAAGTCATATTGCATGGTACCCATTACACGGGTCTCAACTCTCCAGGTTTAAGGTATTCTTCCTTCAGCTAAAACATGCATGTGGAACCCAGAGTATGATCAACCGTGTGAACGGGAGACGTGTTCAAATATGTCTCAGTTTTCCTCCCCTGGTACTCGGGTGCAACATTCCACATGCTTTACTAACACTCTCCCCACTTGGAGAGTCAGCGCCTTTAACCTCCTGTTTGGCCCAATTTGCAATTTTGTGTGGAAGATGAACAGGAATAGGGAGAACCAATGAGAGACTAGCTGGAGGTGTCTGGACGGGCAAATTTAACTCTCATTTCCCACCAGGAAGAGGAATTAACCAAAGGCTCAGCGTGCCATGCCGGAACCAGATTAGGGCCTGTAGCCATCCTGCGGTGTTGCGGCCAGGTCACAAGAAAGCGAGTTAAAGAAAGGAGCTCAGGGGCACTGTAATTCACAAACCTGCAGAGTTATAAATGACAGCTATCGTCCAAAAATATACTGAAGTAAGGCTGCCAAGAGGACTTGAAAGCGGGTCAGAATTGCAGGAAACCGATTTCAGGAGGTAGACTCGAATTGCATTGAAAGCACAGGAAAAGAGGCAGAACGTCCACAATGATGCACTTGGCCAAAAAGGGCATATGCGTTTTTTCCTGAATATATTCAGGAAAAAACGCATACGCCCTTTTTGGCCAACCAAGCAAGCTTGAAAAGGAAATCTGCACTACAATGAAGTCTCACTTCCCCCCGGTCAAAAGGGCCATCTGAAAAAAGTGTAAAATCCAGAAAGGCAGCACAGGCCATGGAGAACTGGGAGCCTTGCTATGCTGATGGGCGGGATGTAAATTGCCAACAGACACTCGGGAGAAGTGTATGGTGTTTCTTGAAACATCTAAAAAACAAAGCAACAGAGCCTAGGGCACTTCCACTTATGGTCCTATAGCTTAGGGAAATTAAAATCAAAAAGACACAGCCACCCCAAAGTTTGGGACGCCTCTGTTAACAAGAACTTCGTTTACAGTACAAGTTCAACATCGCAGAAAGTGAAAAATGGATAAAGAAGTTGTGGTATTTACTTACAAAGCAATATCACTCAGCAATGAAATCTATGTCATCAGGCCCTTAGCAGCATAATGAGTGGATTCAGGTACGATGATTCTAACTGAAATAAGTCACACAGAAAAAGAAACATCATAAGATATCAGTAATACACGGAATGTAAACTTGGTTACACAGGAACTGAATTCCAAAACAGAACAGGGTCTCAAATTAAGAAAACCAACTTATGCTTGCTTAAGGGGAAAGGTGAGTTGGGGTGTTGCATAAAACCAGAGATTGAAATGAGCACAGATAAAGTTCCTTAAGCCAAATATGGAATAGACAAGAGCTACTCCTTGCTCAACGAAATGGACTCAACCCCGCATATTAAACGCCTAAGAATGTACCTGACTAGTAAGTATCTTAAAACCTATGGATTGCTATGTCTCCAAAAGAGAATCAAGCATGTGTACAGGGGCATAAACGCAGCAGTGATAGGATTGGAGAGGTTCGGTGAGCAAATGAAGACCCTTTGAAGTCATATTGCATGGTACCCATTACACGGGTCTCAACTCTCCAGGTTTAAGGTATTCTTCCTTCAGCTAAAACATGCATGTGGAACCCAGAGTATGATCAACCGTGTGAACGGGAGACGTGTTCAAATATGTCTCAGTTTTCCTCCCCTGGTACTCGGGTGCAACATACCAGATATTTACTAACACTCTCCCCACTTGGAGAGTCAGCGCCTTTAACCTCCTGTTTGGCCCAGTTTGCAATTTCTGCGTAAGATGAACAGGAATAGGGAGAACCAATGAGAGACTAGCTGGAGGTGTCTGGACGGGCAAATTTAACTCTCATTTCCCACCAGGAAGAGGAAATAACCAAAGGCTCAGCGTGCCGTGCCGGAACCAGATTAGGGCCTGAAGCCATCCTGCGGTGTTGCGGCCAGCTCACAAGAAAGCGAGTTGAAGAAAGGAGCTCAGGGGCACTGTAATTCACAAACCTGCAGAGTTATAAATGACAGCTATCGTCCAAAAATATACTGAAGTAAGGCTGCCAAGAGGACTTGAAAGCGGGGCAGAATTGCAGGAAACCGATTTCAGGAGGTAGACTGGAATTGCATTGAAAGCATAGGAAAAGAGGCAGAACGTCCACAATGATGCACTTGGCCAAAAAGGGCGTATGCGTTTTTTCCTGAATATATTCAGGAAAAAACGCATACGCCCTTTTTGGCCAACCAAGCAAGCTTGCAAAGGAAATCTGCACTACAATGAAGTCTCACTTCCCCCAGGTCAAAAGGGCCATCTGAAAAAAGTGTAAAATCCAGAAAGGCAGGACAGGCCATGGAGAACTGGGAGCCTTGTTATGCTGATGGGCGGGATGTAAATTGCCAACAGACACTCGGGAGAAGTGTATGGTGTTTCCTGAAACATCTAAAAAACAAAGCAACAGAGCCTAGGGCACTTCCACTTATGGTCCTATAGCTTAGGGAAATTAAAATCAAAAAGACACAGCCACCCGAATGTTTGGGACGCCTCTGTTTACAAGAACCTCGTTTACCATACAAGTTCAATATCACAGCAAGTGAAAAATGGATAAAGAACTTGTGGTACTTACGTACAATGCAGTATCACTCAGCAATGAAATCTATGTCATCAGGCCCGTAGCAGCATAATGAGTGGATTCAGGTACGATGATTCTAACTGAAATAAGTCACACAGAAAAAGAAACATCATAAGATATCACTAATACACGGAATGTAAACTTGGTTACACAGAAACTGAATTCCAAAACAGAACAGGGTCTCAAATTTAGAAAACCAACTTATGCTTGCTTAAGGGGAAAGGTGAGTTGGGGTGCTGCATAAAACCAGAGATTGAAATGAGCACAGATAAAGTTCCTTAAGCCAAATATGGAATAGACAAGAGCTACTCCTTGCTCAACGAAATGGACTCAACACCCCATATTAAACGCCTAAGAATGTACCTGACTAGTAAGTATCTTAAAACCTATGGATTGCTATGTCTCCGAAAGAGAATCAAGCGTGTGTACAGGGGCATAAACGCAGCAGTGATAGGATTGGAGAGGTTCGGTGAGCAAATGAAGACCCTTTGAAGTCATATTGCATGGTACCCATTCCACGGGTCTCAACTCTCCAGGTTTAAGGTATTCTTCCTTCAGCTACAACATGCAGGTGGAACCTAGAGTATGATCAACCATGTGATCGGGAGACGTGTTCAAATATGTCTCAGTTTTCATACCCTGGTACTCGGGTGCAACATTCCAGACGCTTTACTAACACTCTCCCGACTTGGAGAGTCAGTCCCTTTAACCTCCTGTTTGTCCCAGTTTGCAATTTCTGCGGAAGATGAACAGGAATAGCGAGAACCAATGAGAGACTAGCTGGAGGTGTCTGGACGGGCAAATTTAACTCTCATTTCCCACCAGGAAGAGGAATTAACCAAAGGTTCAACGTGCCGTGCCGGAACCAGATTAGGGCCTGAAGCCATCCTGCGGTGTTGCGGCCAGCTCACAAGAAAGTGAGTTGAAGAAAGGAGCTCAGGGGCACTGTAATTCACAAACCTGCAGAGTTATAAATCAGAGCTATCGTCCAAAAATATACTGAAGTAAGGCTGCCAAGAGGACTTGAAAGCGGGGCAGAATTGCAGGAAACCGATTTCAGGAGGTAGACTGGAATTGCATTGAAAGCATAGGAAAAGAGGCAGAACGTCCACAATGATGCACTTGGCAAAATAGGGCGTATGCGTTTTTTCCTGAATATATTCAGGAAAAAACGCATACGCCCTTTTTGGCCAACCAAGCAAGCTTGCAAAGGAAACCTGCACTACAATGAAGTCTCACTTCCCCCAGGTCAAAAGGGCCATCTGAAAAAAGTGTAAAATCCAGAAAGGCAGGACAGGCCATGGAGAACTGGGAGCCTTGTTATGCTGATGGGCGGGATGTAAATTGCCAACAGACACTCGGGAGAAGTGTATGGTGTTTCCTGAAACATCTAAAAAACAAAGCAACAGAGCCTAGGGCACTTCCACTTATGGTCCTATAGCTTAGGGAAATTAAAATCAAAAAGACACAGCCACCCCAAAGTTTGGGACGCTTCTGTTTACAAGAACCTCGTTTACCGTACAAGTTCAATATCACAGAAAGTGAAAAATGGATAAAGAAGTTGTGGTATTTCCTTACAAAGCAATATCACTCAGCAATGAAATCTATGTCATCAGGCCCCTAGTAGCACAATGAGTGGATTCAGGTATGATGATTCTAACTGAAATAAGTCACACAGAAAAAGAAACATCATAAGATCTCAGTAATACACGGAATGTAAACTTGGCTACACAGGAACTGAATTACAGAACAGAACAGGGTCTCAAATTTAGAAAACCAACTTATGCTTGCTTAAGGGGAAAGGTGAGTTGGGGTGCTGCATAAAACCAGAGATTGAAATGAGCACAGATAAAGTTCCTTAAGCCAAATATGGAATAGACAAGAGCTACTCCTTGCTCAACAAAATGGACTCAACACCGCATATTAAACGCCTAAGAATGTACCTGACTAGTAAGTATCTTAAAACCTATGGATTGCTATGTCTCCGAAAGAGAATCAAGCATGTGTACAGGGACATAAACGCAGCAGTGATAGGATTGGATAGGTTCGGTGAGCAAATTAAGACCCTTTGAAGTCATATTGCATGGTACCCATTACACGGGTTTCAACTACACAGCTTTAAGGTATTCTTCCTTCAGCTAAAACATGCATGTGGAACCTAGAGTATGATCAACCATGAGATCGGGAGACGTGTTCAAATATGTCTCAGTTTTCGTACCCTGGTACTCGAGTGCAACATTCCAGACGCTTTACTAACACTCTCCCGACTTAGAGAGTCAGTCCCTTTAACCTCCTGTTTGACCCAGTTTGCAATTTCTGCGGAAGATGAACAGGAATAGCGAGAACCAATGAGAGACTAGCTGGAGGTGTCTGGACGGGCAAATTTAACTCTCATTTCCCACCAGGAAGAGGAAATAACCAAAGGCTCAGCGTGCCGTGCCAGAACCACATTAGGGCCTGAAGCCATCCTGCGGTGTTGCGGCCAGCTCAAAAGAAAGCGAGATGAAGAAAGGAGCTCTGGGGCACTGTAATTCACAAACCTGCAGAGTTATAAATGACAGTTATCGTCCAAAAATATACTGAAGTAAGGCTGCCAAGAGGACTTGAAAGCACGGCAGAATTGCAGGAAATCAATTTCAGGAGGTAGACTGGAATTGCATTGAAAGCATAGGAAAAGAGGCAGAACGTCCACAATGATGCACTTGGCCAAAAAGGGCGTATGCGTTTTTTCCTGAATATATTCAGGAAAAAACGCATACGCCCTTTTTGGCCAACCAAGCAAGCTTGCAAAGGAAATCTGCACTACAATGAAGTCTCACTTCCCCCCCGGTCAAAAGGGCCATCTGAAAAAAGTGTAAAATCCAGAAAGGCAGGACAGGCCATGGAGAACTGGGAGCCTTGTTATGCTGATGGGCGGGATGTAAATTGCCAACAGACACTCGGGAGAAGTGTATGGTGTTTCCTTAAACATCTAAAAAACAAAGCAACAGAGCCTAGGGCACTTCCACTTATGGTCCTATAGCTTAGGGAAATTAAAATCAAAAAGACACAGCCACCCCAAAGTTTGGAACGGCTCTGTTTACAAGAACCTCGTTTACAGTACAAGTTCAACATCGCAGAAAGTGAAAAATGGATAAAGAAGTTGTGGTATTTCCTTACAAAGCAATATCACTCAGCAATGAAATCTATGTCATCAGGCCCTTAGCAGCACAATGAGTGGATTCAGGTAGATGATTCTAACTGAAATAAGTCACACAGAAAAAGAAACTTCATAAGATATCAGTAATACACGGAATGTAAACTTGGCTACACAGGAAATGAATTACAGAACAGAACAGGGTCTCAAATTTAGAAAACCAACTTATGCTTGCTTAAGGGTAAAGGTGAGTTGGGGTGCTGCATAAAACCAGAGATTGAAATGAACACAGATAAAGTTCCTTAAGCCAAATATGGAATAGACAAGAGCTACTCCTTGCTCAATGAAATGGACTCAACACCGCATATTAAACGCCTAAGAATGTACCTGACTAGTAAGTATCTTAAAACCTACGGATTGCTATGTCTCCGAAAGAGAATCAAGCATGTGTACAGGGGCATGAACGCAGCAGTGATAGGATTGGAGAGGTTCGGTGAGCAAATGAAGACCCTTTGAAGTCATGTTGCATGGTACCCATTCCACGGGTTTCAACTACCCAGGTTTAAGGTATTCTTCCTTCAGCTAAAACATGCATGTGGAACCTAGAGTATGATCAACCATGTGATCGGGAGACGTGTTCAAATATGTCTCAGTTTTCGTACCCTGGTTCTCGGGTGCAACATTCCAGACGCTTTACTAACACTCTCCCCACTTGGAGAGTCAGCGCCTTTAACCTCCTGTATGGCCCAGTTTGCAAATTCTGCAGAAGATGAACAGGAACAGCGAGAACCAATGAGAGACTAGCTGGAGGTGTCTGGACGGGCAAATTTAACTCTCATTTCCCACCAGGAAGAGGAAATAACCAAAGGCTCAGCGTGCCTTGCCAGAACCACATTAGGGCCTGAAGCCATCATATGGTGTTGCGGCCAGCTCAAAAGAAAGCGAGTTGAAGAAAGGAGCTCAGGGGCACTGTAATTCACAAACCTGCAGAGTTATAAATGACAGCTATCGTCCAAAAATATACTGAAGTAAGGCTGCCAAGAGGACTTGAAAGCGGGGCAGAATTGCAGGAAACCGATTTCAGGAGGTAGACTGGAATTGCATTGAAAGCATAGGAAAAGAGGCAGAACGTCCACAATGATGCACTTGGCCAAAAAGGGCGTATGCGTTTTTTACTGAATATATTCAGGAAAAAACGCATACGCCCTTTTTGCCCAACCAAGCAACTTTGCAAAGGAAATCTGCACTACAATGAAGTCTCACTTCCCCCCGGTCAAAAGGGCCATCTGAAAAATGTGTAAAATCCAGAAAGGCAGGACAGGCCATGGAGAACTGGGAGCCTTGTTATGCTGATGGGCGGGATGTAAATTGCCAACAGACACTCGGGAGAAGTGTATGGTGTTTCCTGAAACATCTAAAAAACAAAGCAACAGAGCCTAGGGCACTTCCACTTATGGTCCTATAGCTTAGGGAAATTAAAATGAAAAAGACACAGCCACCCCAAAGTTTGCAACAGCTCTGTATACAAGAACCTCGTTTACAGCAGAAGTTCAACATCGCAGAAAGTGAAAAATGGATAAAGAAGTTGTGGTATTTACTTACAAAGCAATATCACTCAGCAATGAAATCTATGTCATCAGGCCCATAGCAGCATAATGAGTGGATTCAGGTACGATGATTCTAACTGAAATAAGTCACACAGAAAAAGAAACATCATAAGATATCACTAATACACGGAATGTAAACTTGGCTACACAGGAACTGAATTCCAAAACAGAACAGGGTCTCAAATTTAGAAAACCAACTTATGCTTGCTTAAGGGGAAAGGTGAGTTGGGGTGTTGCATAAAACCAGAGATTGAAATGAGCACAGATAAAGTTCCTTAAGCCAAATATGGAATAGACAAGAGCTACTCCTTGCTCAACGAAATGGACTCAACACCCCATATTAAACGCATAAGAATGTACCTGACTAGTAAGTATCTTAAAACCTATGGATTGCTATGTCTCCAAAAGAGAATCAAGCGTGTGTACAGGGACATAAACGCAGCAGTGATAGGATTGGAGAGGTTCGGTGAGCAAATGAAGACCCTTGGAAGTCATATTGCATGGTACCCATTCCACAGGTTTCAACTACCCAGGTTTAAGGTATTCTTCCTTCAGCTAGAACATGCATGTGGAACCCAGAGTATGATCAACCATGTGATCGGGAGACGTGTTCAAATATGTCTCAGTTTTCCTCCCCTGGTACTCGGGTGCAACATTCCAGACGCTTTACTAACACTTTCCCCACTTGGAGAGTCAGCGCCTTTAACCTCCTGTTTGGGCCAGTTTGCAATTTCTGTGGAAGATGAACAGGAATAGGGAGAACCAATGAGAGACTAGCTGGAGGTGTCTGGACGGGCAAATTTAACTCTCATTTCCCACCAGGAAGAGGAAATAACCAAAGGCTGAGCGTGCCGTGCCGGAACCAGATTAGGGCCTGAAGCCATTCTGCGGTGTTGCGGCCAGCTCACAAGAAAGCGAGTTGAAGAAAGGAGCTCAGGGGCACTGTAATTCACAAACCTGCAGAGTTATAAATGACAGCTATCGTCCAAAAATATACTGAAGTAAGGCTGCCAAGAGGACTTGAAAGCGGGGCAGAATTGCAGGAAACCGATTTCAGGAGGTAGACTGCAATTGCATTGAAAGCATAGGAAAAGAGGCAGAACGTCCACAATGATGCACTTGGCCAAAAAGGGCGTATGCGTTTTTTCCTGAATATATTCAGGAAAAAACGCATACGCCCTTTTTGGCCAACCAAGCAAGCTTGCAAAGGAAATCTGCACTACAATGAAGTCTCACTTCTCCCCGGTCAAAAGGGCCATCTGAAAAAAGTGTAAAATCCAGAAACGCAGGACAGGCCATGGAGAACTGGGAGCCTTGTTATGCTGATGGGCGGGATGTAAATTGCCAACAGACACTCGGGAGAAGTGTATGGTGTTTCCTGAAACATCTAAAAAACAAAGCAACAGAGCCTAGGGCACTTCCAATTATGGTCCTATAGCTTAGGGAAATTAAAATCAAAAAGACACAGCCACCCCAAAGTTTGGAATGGCTCTGTTAACAAGAACCTCATTTACAGTACAACTTCAACACCGCAGAAAGTGAAAAATGGATAAAGAAGTTGTGGTATTTACTTACAAAGCAATATCACTCAGCAATGAAATCTATGTCATCAGGCCCTTAGCAGCACAATGAGTGGATTCAGGTATGATGATTCTAACTGAAATAAGTCACACAGAAAAAGAAACATCATAAGATATCAGTAATACACGGAATGTAAACTTGGCTACACAGGACCTGAATTCCAAAACAGAACAGGGTCTCAAATTTAGAAAACCAACTTATGCTTGCTTAAGGGGAAAGGTGAGTTGGGGTGCTGCATAAAACCAGAGATTGAGATGAGCACAGATAAAGTTCCTTAAGCCAAATATGGAATAGACAAGAGCTACTCCTTGCTCAACGAAATGGACTCAACACCCCATATTAAACGCCTAAGAATGTACCTGACTAGTAAGTATCTTAAAACCTATGGATTGCTATGTCTCCAAAAGAGAATCAAGCGTGTGTACAGGGGCATAAACGCAGCAGTGATAGGATTGGAGAGGTTCGGTGAGCAAATGAAGACCCTTTGAAGTCATATTGCATGGTACCCATTACACAGGTCTCAACTCTCCAGGTTTAAGTTATTCTTCCTTCAGCTAAAACATGCATGTGGAACCCAGAGTATGATCAACCGTGTGAATGGGAGACGTGTTCAAATATGTTTCAGGTTTCCTCCCCTGGTACTTGGGTGCAACATTCCAGACGCTTTACTAACCCTCTCCACACTTGGAGAGTCAGCACCTTTAACGTCCTGTTTGGCCCAGTTTGCAATTTCTGCGGAAGATGAACAGGAATAGCGAGAACCAATGAGAGACTAGCTGGAGGTGTCTGAACGGGCAAATTTAACTCTCATTTCCCACCAGGAAGAGGAATTAACCAAAGGCTCAGCGTGCCGTGCCGGAACCAGATTAGGGCCTGAAGCCATCCTGCTGTGTTGCGGCCAGCTCAAAAGAAAGCGAGTTGAAGAAAGGAGCTCAGGGGCACTTTAATTCACAAACCTGCAGAGTTATAAATGACAGCTATCGTCCAAAAATATACTGAAGTAAGGCTGCCAAGAGGACTTGAAAGCGGGGCAGAATTGCAGGAAACCGATTTCAGGAGGTAGACTGGAATTGCATTGAAAGCATAGGAAAAGAGGCAGAACGTCCACAATGATGCACTTGGCCAAAAAGGGCATATGCGTTTTTTCCTGAATATATTCAGGAAAAAACGCATACGCCCTTTTTTGCCAAACAAGCAAGCTTGCAAAGGAAATCTGCACTACAATGAAGTCTCACTTCCCCTCGGTCAAAAGGGCCATCTGAAAAAAGTGTAAAATCCAGAAAGGCAGGACAGGCCATGGAGAACTGGGAGCCTTGTTATGCTGATGGGCGGGATGTAAATTGCCAACAGACACTCGGGAGAAGTGTATGGTGTTTCCTGAAACATCTAAAAAACAAAGCAACAGAGCCTAGGGCACTTCCACTTATGGTACTATAGCTTAGGGAAATTAAAATCAAAAAGACACAGCCACCCCAAAGTTCGCAACGGGTCTGTTTACAAGAACCTCGTTTACAGTGCAAGTTCAACATCGCAGAAAGTGAAAAATGGATAAAGAAGTTGTGGTATTTACTTACAAAGCAATATCACTCAGCAATGAAATCTATGTCATCAGGCCCTTAGCAGCACAATGAGTGGATTCAGGTACGATGATTCTAACTGAAATAAGTCACACAGAAAAAGAAACATCATAAGATATCAGTAATACACGGAATGTAAACTTGGCTACACAGGAACTGAATTACAGAACAGAACAGTGTCTCAAATTTAGAAAACCAACTTTTGCTTGCTTAAGGGGAAAGGTGAGTTGGGGTGCTGCATAAAACCAGAGATTGAAATGAGCACAGATAAAGTTCCTTAAGCTAAATATGGAATAGACAAGAGCTACTCCTTGCTCAATGAAATGGACTCAACACCGCATATTAAACGCCTAAGAATGTACCTGACTAGTAAGTATCTTAAAACCTATGGATTGCTTTGTCTCCGGAAGAGAATCAACCATGTGTACAGGGGCATAAACGCAGCAGTGATAGGATTGGAGAGGTTCGGTGAGCAAATGAAGACCCTTTGAAGTCATATTGCATGGTACCCATTCCACAGGTTTCAACTACCCAGGTTTAAGGTATTCTTCCTTCAGCTAGAACATGCATGTGGAACCCAGAGTATGATCAACCATGTGATCGGGAGACGTGTTCAAATATGTCTCAGTTTTCATACCCTGGTACTCGGATGCAACATTCCAGACGCTTTACTAACACTCTCCCCATTTGGAGAGTCAGCGCCTTTAACCTCCTGTTTGGCCCAGTTTGCAATTTCTGCGGAAGATGAACAGGAATAGCGAGAACCAATGAGAGACTAGCTGGAGGTGTCTGGACGGGCAAATTTAACTCTCATTTCCCACCAGGAAGAGGAAATAACCAAAGGCTGAGCATGCCGTCCTGGAACCAAATTAGGGCCTGAAGCCATCCTGCGGTGTTGCGGCCAGCTCACAAGAAAGCGAGTTGAAGAAAGGAGCTCAGGGACACTGTAATTCCCAAACCTGCAGAGTTATAAATGACAGCTATCGTCCAAAAATATACTGAAGTAAGGCTGCCAAGAGGACTTGAAAGCGGGGCAGAATTGCAGGAAACCGATTTCAGGAGGTAGACTGGAATTGCATTGAAAGCATAGGAAAAGAGGCAGAACGTCCACAATGATGCACTTGGCCAAAAAGGGCGTATGCGTTTTTTCCTGAATATATTCAGGAAAAAACGCATACGCCCTTTTTGGCCAACCAAGCAAGCTTACAAAGGAAATCTGCACTACAATGAAGTCTCACTTCCCCCAGGTCAAAAGGGCCATCTGAATAAAGTGTAAAATCCAGAAAGGCAGGACAGGCCATGGAGAACTGGGAGCCTTGTTATGCTGATGGGCGGGATGTAAATTGCCAACAGACACTCGGGAGAAGTGTATGGTGTTTCCTGAAACATCTAAAAAACAAAGCAACAGAGCCTAGGGCACTTCCACTTATGGTCCTATAGCTTAGGGAAATTAAAATCAAAAAGACACAGCCACCCCAAAGTTTGCAACGGCTCTGTTTACAAGAACCTCGTTTACAGTACAAGTTCAACATCGCAGAAAGTGAAAAATGGATAAAGAAGTTGTGGTATTTACTTACAAAGCAATATCACTCAGCAATGAAATCTATGTCATCAGGCCCTTAGCAGCACAATGAGTGGATTCAGGTATGATGATTCTGACTGAAATAAGTCACACAGAAAAAGAAACATCATAAGATATCAGTAATACACAGAATGTAAACTTGGCTACACAGGAACTGAATTACAGAACAGAACAGGGTCTCAAATTTAGAAAACCAACTTATGCTTGCTTAAGGGGAAAGGTGAGTTGGGGTGCTGCATAAAACCAGAGATTGAAATGAGCACAGATAAAGTTCCTTAAGCCAAATATGGAATAGACAAGAGCTACTCCTTGCTCAACGAAATGGACTCAACACCGCATATTAAACGCCTAAGAATGTAGCTGACTAGTAAGTATCTTAAAACCTATGGATTGCTTTGTCACCGGAAGAGAATCAAGCATGTGTACAGGGGCATAAACGCAGCAGTGATAGGATTGGAGAGGTTCGGTGAGCAAATGAAGACCCTTTGAAGTCATATTGCATGGTACCCATACCACAGGTTTCAACTACCCAGCTTTAAGGTATTCTTCCTTCAGCTAGAACATGCATGTGGAACCCAGAGTATGATCAACCATGTGATCGGGAGACGTGTTCAAATATGTCTCAGTTTTCATACCCTGGTACTCGGGTGCAACATTCCAGACGCTTTACTAACACTCTCCCGACTTGGAGAGTCAGTCCCTTTAACCTCCTGTTTGGCCCAGTTTGCAATTTCTGCGGAAGATGAACAGTAATAGCGAGAACCAATGAGAGAATAGCTGGAGGTGTCTGGACGGGCAAATTTAACTCTCATTTCCCACCAGGAAGAGGAAATAACCAAAGGCTGAGCGTGCCGTGCCGGAACCAGATTAGGGCCTGAAGCCATCCTGCGGTGTTGCGGCCAGGTCACAAGAAAGCGAGTTGAAGAAAGGAGCTCTGGGGCACTGTAATTCACAAAACTGCAGAGTTATAAATGACAGCTATCATCCAAAAATATACTGAAGTAAGGCTGCCAAGAGGACTTGAAAGCGGAGCAGAATTGCAGGAAACCGATTTCAGGAGGTAGACTGGAATTGCATTGAAAGCATAGGAAAAGAGGCAGAACGTCCACAATGATGCACTTGGCCAAAAAGGGCGTATGCGTTTTTTCCTATTCAGGAAAAAACGCATACGCCCTTTTTGGCCAACCAAGCAAGCTTGCAAAGGAAATCTGCACTACAATGAAGTCTCACTTCCCCCCGGTCAAAAGGGCCATCTGAAAAAAGTGTAAAATCCAGAAAGGCAGGACAGGCCATGGAGAACTGGGAGCCTTGTTATGCTGATGGGCGGGATGTAAATTGCCAACAGACACTCGGGAGAAGTGTATGGTGTTTCCTGAAACATCTAAAAAACAAAGCAACAGAGCCTAGGGCACTTCCACTTATGGTACTATAGCTTAGGGAAATTAAAATCAAAAAGACACAGCCACCCCAAAGTTTGGGACGCCTCTGTTTACAAGAACCTCGTTTACCGTACAAGTTCAATATAACAGAAAGAGAAAAATGGATAAAGAACTTGTGGTACTTACGTACAATGCAGTATCACTCAGCAATGAAATCTATGTCATCAGGCCCGTAGCAGCATAATGAGTGGATTCAGGTACGATGATTCTAACTGAAATAAGTCACACAGAAAAAGAAACATCATAAGATATCACTAATACACGGAATGTAGACTTGGCTACACAGGAACTGAATTCCAAAACAGAACAGGGTCTCAAATTTAGAAAACCAACTTATGCTTGCTTAAGGGGAAAGGTGAGTTGGGGTGCTGCATAAAACCAGAGATTGAAATGAGCACAGATAAAGTTCCTTAAGCCAAATATTGAATAGACAAGAGCTGCTCCTTACTCAACGAAATGGACTCAACACACCATATTAAACGCCTAAGAATGTACCTGACTAGTAAGTATCTTAAAACCTATGGATTGCTATGTCTCCAAAAGAGAATCAAGCGTGTGTACAGGGGCATAAACGCAGCAGTGATAGGATTGGAGAGGTTCGGTGAGCAAATGAAGACCCTTTGAAGTCATATTGCATGGTACCCATTACACGGGTCTCAACTCTCCAGGTTTAAGGTATTCTTCCTTCAGCTAAAACATGCATGTGGACCCCAGAGTATGATCATCCGTGTGAACGAGAGACGTGTTCAAATATGTCTCAGTTTTCCTCCCCTGATACTCGGGTGCAACATTCCAGACGCTTTACTAACACTCTCCCCACTTGGAGAGTCAGCGCCTTTAACCTCCTGTTTGGCCCAGTTTGCAATTTCTGCGGAAGATGAACAGGAATAGCGAGAACCAATGAGAGACTAGCTGGAGGTGTCTGGACGGGCAAATTTAACTCTCATTTCCCACCGGGAAGAGGAAATAACCAAAGGCTCAGCGTGCCATGCCAGAACCACATTAGGGCCTGAAGCCATCCTGTGGTGTTGCGGCCAGCTCAACAGAAAGCGAGTTGAAGAAAGGAGCTCAGGGGCACTGTAATTCACAAACCTGCAGAGTTATCAATGACAGCTATCGTCCAAAAATATACTGAAGTAAGGCTGCCAAGAGGACTTGAAAGCGGGGCAGAATTGCAGGAAACCGATTTCAGGAGGTAGACTGGAATTGCATTGAAAGCATAGGAAAAGAGGCAGAACGTCCACAATGATGCACTTGGCCAAAAAGGGCGTATGCATTTTTTCCTGAATATATTCAGGAAAAAACGCATACGCCCTTTTTGGCCAAGCAAGCAAACTTGCAAAGGAAATCTGCACTGCAATGAAGTCTCACTTCCCCCAGGTCAAAAGGGCCATCTGAAAAAAGTGTAAAATCCAGAAAGGCAGGACAGGCCATGGAGAACTGGGAGCCTTGTTATGCTGATGGGCGGGATGTAAATTGCCAACAGACACTCGGGAGAAGTGTATGGTGTTTCCTGAAACATCTAAAAAACAAAGCAACAGAGCCTAGGGCACTCCCACTTATGGTCCTATAGCTTAGGGAAATTAAAATCAAAAAGACACAGCCACCCCAATGTTTCGGACGCCTCTGTTTACAAGAACCTCGTTTATCGTACAAGTTCAATATCACAGAAAGTGAAAAATGGATAAAGAACTTGTGGTACTTACGTACAATGCAGTATCACTCAGCAATGAAATCTATGTCATCAGGCCCATAGCAGCATAATGAGTGGATTCAGGTACGATGATTCTAACTGAAATAAGTCACACAGAAAAAGAAACATCATAAGATATCACTAATACACGGAATGTAGACTTGGCTACACAGGAACTGAATTCCAAAACAGAACAGGGTCTCATATTTAGAAAACCAACTTATGCTTGCTTAAGGGGAAAGGTGAGTTGGGGTGCTGCATAAAACCAGAGATTGAAATGAGCACAGATAAAGTTCCTTAAGCCAAATATGGAATAGACAAGAGCTACTCCTTACTCAACGAAATGGACTCAACACACCATATTAAACGCCTAAGAATGTACCTGACTAGTAAGTATCTTAAAACCTATGGATTGCTTTGTCTCCAAAAGAGAATCAAGCGTGTGTACAGGGGCATAAACGCAGCAGTGATAGGATTGGAGAGGTTCGGTGAGCAAATGAAGACCCTTTGAAGTCATATTGCATGGTACCCATTACACGGGTCTCAACTCTCCAGGTTTAAGGTATTCTTCCTTCAGCTAAAACATGCATGTGGAACCCAGAGTATGATCAACCGTGTGAACGGGAGACGTGTTCAAATATGTCTCAGTTTTCCTCCCCTGGTACTCGGGTGCAACATTCCAGATGCTTTACTAACACTCTCCCCATTTGGAGAGTCAGCGCCTTTAACCTCCTGTTTGGCCCAGTTTGCAATTTCTGCGGAAGATGAACAGGAATAGCGAGAACCAATGAGAGACTAGCTGGAGGTGTCTGGACGGGCAAATTTAACTCTCATTTCCCACCAGGAAGAGGAAATAACCAAAGGCTCAGCGTGCCGTGCCAGAACCAGATTAGGGCCTGAAGCAATCCTGTGGTGTTGCGGCCAGCTCAAAAGAAAGCGAGTTGAAGAAAGGAGCTCAGGGGCACTGTAATTCACAAACCTGCAGAGTTATAAATGACAGCTATCGTCCAAAAATATACTGAAGTAAGGCTGCCAAGAAGACTTGAAAGCGGGGCAGAATTGCAGGAAACCGATTTCAGGAGGTAGACTGGAATTGCATTGAAAGCATAGGAAAAGAGGCAGAACGTCCACAATGATGCACTTGGCCAAAAAGGGCGTATACGGTTTTTCCTGAATATATTCAGGAAAAAACGCATACGCCCCTTTTGGCCAACCAAGCAAGCTTGCAAAGGAAATCTGCACTACAATGAAGTCTCACTTCCCCCCGGTCAAAAGGGCCATCTGAAAAAAGTATAAAATCCAGAAAGGCAGGACAGGCCATGGAGAACTGGGAGCCTTGTTACGCTGATGGGCGGGATGTAAATTGCCAACAGACACTCGGGAGAAGTGTATGGTGTTTCCAGAAACATCTAAAAAACAAAGCAACAGAGCCTAGGGCACTTCCACTTATGGTCCTATAGCTTAGGGAAATTAAAATCAAAAAGACACAGGCACCCCAAAGTTTGGAACGGCTCTGTTTACAAGAACCGCGTTTACAGTACAAGTTCAACATCGCAGAAAGTGAAAAATGGATAAAGAAGTTGTGGTATTTACTTACAAAGCAATATCACTCAGCAATGAAATCTATGTCTTCAGGCCCTTAGCAGCACAATGAGTGGATTCAGGTACGATGATTCTAACTGAAATAAGTCACACAGAAAAAGAAACATCACAAGATTTCACTAATACACGGAATGTAAACTTGGCTACACAGGAACTGAATTACAGAACAGAACTCGGTCTCAAATTTAGAAAACCAACTTATGCTTGCTTAAGCGGAAAGGTGAGTTGGGGTGCTACATAAAACCAGAGATTGAAATGAGAACAGATAAAGTTCCTTAAGCCAAATATGGAATAGACAAGAGGTACTCCTTGCTCAACGAAATGGACTCAACACCACATATTAAACGCCTAAGAATGTACCTGACTAGTAAGTATCTTAAAACCTATGGATTGCTATGTCTCCGAAAGAGAATCAAGCATGTGTACAGGGGCATAAACGCAGCAGTGATAGGATTGGAGAGGTTCGGTGAGCAAATGAAGACCCTTTGAAGTCATATTGCATGGTACCCATTCCAAAGGTTTCAACTACCCAGGTTTAAGGTATTCTTCCTTCAGCTAAAACATGCATGTGGAACCTAGAGTATGATCAACCATGTGATCGGGAGACGTGTTCAAATATGTCTCAGTTTTCATACCCTGGTACTCGGGTGCAACATTCCAGACGCTTTACTAGCACTCTCCCGACTTGGAGAGTCAGTCCCTTTAACCTCCTGTATGGCCTAGTTTGCAATTTCTGCGGAAGATGAACAGGAATAGCGAGAACCAATGAGAGACTAGCTGGAGGTGTCTGGACGGGCAAATTTATCTCTCATTTCCCACAAGGTAGAGGAATTAACCAAAGGCTCAGCGTGCCGTGCCGGAAACAGATTAGGGCCTGAAGCCATCCTGTGCTGTTGCGGCCAGCTCACAAGAAAGCGAGTTGAAGAAAGGAGCTCAGGGGCACTGTAATTCACAAACCTGCAGAGTTATAAATGACAGCTATCGTCCAAAAATATACTGAAGTAAGGCTGCCAAGAGGACTTGAAAGCGCGGCAGAATTGCAGGAAACTGATTTCAGGAGGTAGACTGGAATTGCATTGAAAGCATAGGAAAACAGGCAGAACGTCCACAATGATGCACTTGGCCAAAAAGGGCGTATGCGTTTTTTCCTGAATATATTCAGGAAAAAACGCATACGCCCTTTATGGCCAACCAAGCAAGCTTGCAAAGGAAATCTGCACTACAATGAAGTCTCACTTCCCCCAGGTCAAAAGGGCCATCTGAAAAAAGTGTAAAATCCAGAAAGGCAGGACAGGCCATGGAGAACTGGGAGCCTTGTTATGCTGATGGGCGGGATGTAAATTGCCAACAGACACTCGGGAGAAGTGTATGGTGTTTCCTGAAACATCTAAAAAACAAAGCAACAGAGCCTAGGGCACTTCCACTTATGGTCTTATAGCTTAGGAAAATTAAAATCAAAAAGACACAGCCACCCCAAAGATTGGGACGCCTCTGTTTACAAGAACCTCGTTTACAGTACAAGTTCAACATCGCAGAAAGTGAAAAATGGATAAAGAAGTTGTGGTATTTACTTACAAAGCAATATCACTCAGCAATGAAATCTATGTCATCAGGCACTTAGCAGCACAATGAGTGGATTCAGGTATGATGATTCTAACTGAAATAAGTCACACAGAAAAAGAAACATCATAAGATATCACTAATACACGGAATGTAAACTTGGCTACACACAAACTGAATTACAGAACAGAACAGGGTCTCAAATTTAGAACACCAACTTATGCTTGCTTAAGGGTAAAGGTGAGTTGGGCTGCTGCATAAAACCAGAGATTGAAATGAACACAGATAAAGTTCCTTAAGCCAAATATGGAATAGACAAGAGCTACTCCTTGCTCAACGAAATGGACTCAACACCGCATATTAAACGCCTAAGAATGTACCTGACTAGTAAGTATCTTAAAACCTATGGATTGCTATGTCTCCGAAAGAGAATCAAGCATGTGTACAGGGGCATAAACGCAGCAGTGATAGGATTGGAGAGGTTCGGTGAGCAAATGAAGACCCTTTGAAGTCATATTGCATGGTACCCATTACACGGGTCTCAACTCTCCAGGTTTAAGGTATTCTTCCTTCAGCTAAAACATGCATATGGAACCCAGAGTATGATCAACCGTGTGAACGGGAGACGTGTTCAAATATGTCTCAGTTTTCATACCCTGGTACTCGGGTGCAACATTCCAGACGCTTTACTAACACTCTCCCCACTTGGAGAGTCAGCGCCTTTAACCTCCTGTTTGGCCCAGTTTGCAATTTCTGCGGAAGATGAACAGGAATAGCGAGAACCAATGAGAGACTAGCTGGAGGTGTCTTGACGGGCAAATTTAACTCTCATTTCCCACCAGGAAGAGGAAATAACCAAAGGCTCAGCGTGCCGTGCCGGAACAAGATTAGGGGCTGAAGCTATCCTGCGATGTTGCGGCCAGCTCACAAGAAAGCGAGTTGAAGAAAGGAGCTCAGGGGCACTGTAATTCACAAACCTGCAGAGTTATAAATGACAGCTATCGTCCAAAAATATACTGAAGTAAGGCTGCCAAGAGGACTTGAAAGTGCGGCAGAATTGCAGGAAACCGATTTCAGGAGGTAGACTGGAATTGCATTGAAAGCATAGGAAAAGAGGCAGAACGTCCACAATGATGCACTTGGCCAAAAAGGGCGTATGCGTTTTTTCCTGAATATATTCAGGAAAAAACGCATACGCCCTTTTTGGCCAACCAAGCAAGCTTGCAAAGGAAATCTGCACTACAATGAAGTCTCACTTCCCCCCGGTCAAAAGGGCCATCTGAAAAAAGTGTAAAATCCAGAAAGGCAGGACAGGCCATGGAGAACTGGGAGCCTTGTTATGCTGATGGGCGGGATGTAAATTGCCAACAGACACTTGGGAGAAGTGTATGGTGTTTCCTGAAACATCTAAAAAACAAAGCAACAGAGCATAGGGCACTTCCACTTATGGTCCTATAGCTTAGGAAAATTAAAATCAAAAAGACACAGCCACCCCAAAGTTTGGGACGCCTCTGTTTACAAGAACCTCGTTTACCGTACAAGTTCAATATCACAGAAAGTGAAAAATGGATAAAGAACTTGTGGTACTTACGTACAATGCAGTATCACTCAGCAATGAAATCTATGTCATCAGGCCCGTAGCCGCACAATGAGTGGATTCAGGTACGATGATTCTAACTGAAATAAGTCACACAGAAATAGAAACATCATAAGATATCACTAATACACGGAATGTAAACTTGGCTACACAGGAACTGAATTCCAAAACAGAACAGGGTCTCAAATTTAGAAAACCAACTTATGCTTGCTTAAGGGGAAAGGTGAGTTGGGGTGCTGCATAAAACCAGAGATTGAAATGAGCACAGATAAAGTTCCTTAAGCCAAATATGGAATAGACAAGAGCTACTCCTTACTCAACGAAATGGACTCAACACCCCATATTAAATGCCTAAGAATGTACCTGACTAGTAAGTATCTTAAAACCTATGGATTGCTATGTCTCCAAAAGAGAATCAAGCATGTGTACAGGGGCATAAACGCAGCAGTGATAGGATTGGAGAGGTTCGGTGAACAAATGAAGACCCTTTGAAGTCATATTGCATGGTACCCATTACACGGGTCTCAACTCTCCACGTTTAAGGTATTCTTCCTTCAGCTAAAACATGCATGTGGAACCCAGAGTATGATCAACCATGTGAACAGGAGACGTGTTCAAATATGTCTCAGTTTTCCTCCCCTGGTACTCGGGTGCAACATTCCAGACGCTTTACTAACACTCTCCCCACTTGGAGAGTCAGCGCCTTTAACCTCCTGTTTGGCCCAGTTTGCATTTTCTACGGAAGATGAACAGGAATAGCGAGAACCAGTGAGAGACTAGCTGGAGGTGTCTGGACGGGCAAATTTAACTCTCATTTCCCACCAGGAAGAGGAAATAACCAAAGGCTCAGCGTGCCGTGCCGGAACCAGATTAGGGCCTGAAGCCATCATGCGGTGTTGCGGCCAGCTCACAAGAAAGCGAGTTGAAGAAAGGAGCTCAGGGGCACTGTAATTCACAAACCTGCAGAGTTATAAATGACAGCTATCGTCCAAAAATATACTGAAGTAAGGCTGCCAAGAGGACTTGAAAGCGGGGCAGAATTGCAGGAAACCGATTTCAGGAGGTAGACTGGAATTGCATTGAAAGCATAGGAAAAGAGGCAGAACGTCCACAATGATGCACTTGGCCAAAAAGGGCGTATGCGTTTTTTCCTGAATATATTCAGGAAAAAACGCATACGCCCTTTTTGGCCAAGCAAGCAAGCTTGCAAAGGAAATCTGCACTACAATGAAGTCTCACTTCTCCCCGGTCAAAAAGGCCATCTGAAAAAAGTGTAAAATCCAGAAAGGCAGGACAGGCCATGGAGAACTGGGAGCCTTGTTATGCTGATGGGCGGGATGTAAATTGCCAACAGACACTCGGGAGAAGTGTATGGTGTTTCCTGAAACATCTAAAAAACAAAGCAACAGAGCCTAGGGCACTTCCACTTATGGTCCTATAGCTTAGGGAAATTAAAATCAAAAAGACACAGCCACCCCAAAGTTTGGGATGCCTCTGTTTACAAGAACCTCGTTTACCGTACAAGTTCAATATCACAGAAAGTGAAAAATGGATAAAGAACTTGTGGTACTTACGTACAATGCAGTATCACTCAGCAATGAAATCTATGTCATCAGGCCCGTAGCAGCATAATGAGTGGATTCAGGTACGATGATTCTAACTGAAATAAGTCACACAGAAAAAGAAACATCATAAGATATCACTAATACATGGAATGTAAACTTGGCTACAGAGGAACTGAATTCCAAAACAGAACAGGGTCTCAAATTTAGAAAACCAACTTATGCTCGCTTAAGGGGAAAGGTGAGTTGGGGTGCTGCATAAAACCAGAGATTGAAATGAGCACAGATAATGTTCCTTAAGCCAAATATGGAATAGACAAGAGGTACTCCTTGCTCAACGAAATGGACTCAACACCGCATATTAAACGCCTAAGAATGTACCTGACTAGTAAGTATCTTAAAACCTATGGATTGCTATGTCTCCGAAAGAGAATCAAGCATGTTTACAGGGGCATAAACGCAGCAGTGATAGGATTGGAGAGGTTCGGTGAGCAAATGAAGACCCTTTGAAGTCATATTGCATGGTACCCATTCCAGAGGTATCAACTACCAAGGTTTAAGGTATTCTTCCTTCAGCTAAAACATGCATGTGGAACCTAGAGTATGATCAACCATGTGATCGGGAGACGTGTTCAAATATGTCTCAGTTTTCGTACCCTGGTACTCGGGTGCAACATTCCAGACGCTTTACTAACACTCTCCCGACTTGGAGAGTCAGTCCCTTTAACCTCCTGTTTGGCCTAGTTTGCAATTTCTGCGGAAGATGAACAGGAATAGTGAGAACCAATGAGAGACTAGCTGGAGGTGTCTGGAAGGGCAAATTTATCTCTCATTTCCCACCAGGAAGAGGAATTAACCAAAGGCTCAGCGTGCCGTGCCGGAACAAGATTAGGGCCTGAAGCCATCCTGTGGTGTTGCGGCCAGCTCACAAGAAAGCGAGTTGAAGAAAGGAGCTCAGGGGCACTGTAATTCACAAACCTGCAGAGTTATAAATGACAGCTATCGTCCAAAAATATACTGAAGTAAGGCTGCCAAGAGGCCTTGAAAGCGGGGCAGAATTGCAGGAAACCGATTTCAGGAGGTAGACTGGAATTGCATTGAAAGCATAGGAAAAGAGGCAGAACGTCCACAATGATGCACTTGGCCAAAAAGGGCGTATGCGTTTTTTCCTGAATATATTCAGGAAAAAACGCATACGCCCTTTTTGGCCAACCAATCAAGCTTGCAGAGGAAATCTGCACTACAATGAAGTCTCACTTCCCCCCGGTCAAAAGGGCCATCTGAAAAAAGTGTAAAATCCAGAAAGGCAGGACAGGCCATGGAGAACTGGGAGCCTTGTTATGCTGATGGGCGGGATGTAAATTGCCAACAGACACTCGGGAGAAGTGTATGGTGTTTCCTGAAACATCTAAAAAACAAAGCAACAGAGTCTAGGGCACTTCCACTTATGGTCCTATAGTTTAGGGAAATTAAAATAAAAAAGACACAGCCACCCCAAAGTTTGGGACGCCTCTGTTTACAAGAACCTCGTTTACAGTACAAGTTCAACATCGCAGAAAGTGAAAAATGGATAAAGAATTTGTGGTATTTACTTACAAAGCAATATCACTCAGCAATGAAATCTATGTCATCAGGCCCTTAGCAGCACAATGAGTGGATTCAGGTACGAATATTCTAACTGAAATAAGTCACACAGAAAAAGAAACATCATAAGATATCAGTAATACACGGAATGTAAACTTGGCTACACAGGAACTGAATTACAGAACAGAACAGGGTCTCAAATTTAGAAAACCAACTTATGCTTGCTTAAGGGGAAAGGTGAGTTGGGGTGCTGCATAAAACCAGAGATTGAAATGAGCACAGATAAAGTTCCTTAAGCTAAATATGGAATAGACAAGAGCTACTCCTTGCTCAACGAAATGGACTCAACACCGCATATTAAACGCCTAAGAATGTACCTGACTAGTAAGTATCTTAAAACCTATGGATTGCTTTGTCTCCGGAAGAGAATCAAGCATGTGTACAGGGGCATAAACGCAGCAGTGATAGGATTGGAGAGGTTCGGTGAGCAAATGAAGACCCTTTGAAGTCATATTGCATGGTACCCATTCCACAGGTTTCAACTACCCAGGTTTAAGGTATTCTTCCTTCAGCTAAAACATGCATGTGGAACCCAGAGTATGATCAACCATGTGATCGGGAGACGTGTTCAAATATGTCTCAGTTTTCATACCCTGGTACTCGGATGCAACATTCCAGACGCTTTACTAACACTCTCCCGACTTGGAGAGTCAGTCCCTTTAACCTCCTGTTTGGCCCAGTTTGCAATTTCTGCGGAAGATGAACAGGAATAGCGAGAACCAATGAGAGACTAGCTGGAGGTGTCTGGACGGGCAAATTTAACTCTCATTTCCCACCAGGAAGAGGAAATAACCAAAGGCTGAACATGCCGTGCTGGAAACAAATTAGGGCCTGAAGCCATCCTGCGGTGTTGCGGTCAGCTCACAAGAAAGCGAGTTGAAGAAAGGAGCTCAGGGACACTGTAATTCACAAACCTGCAGAGTTATAAATGACAGCTATCGTCCAAAAATATACTGAAGTAAGGCTGCCAAGAGGACTTGAAAGCGGGGCAGAATTGCAGGAAACCGATTTCAGGAGGTAGACTGGAATTGCATTGAAAGCATAGGAAAAGAGGCAGAACGTCCACAATGATGCACTTGGCCAAAAAGGGCGTATGCGTTATTTCCTGAATATATTCAGGAAAAAACGCATACGCCCTTTTTGGCCAACCAAGCAAGCTTGCAAAGGAAATCTGCACTACAATGAAGTCTCACTTCCCCCAGGTCAAAAGGGCCATCTGAAAAAAGTGTAAAATCCAGAAAGGCAGGACAGGCCATGGAGAACTGGGAGCCTTGTTATGCTGATGGGCGGGATGTAAATTGCCAACAGACACTCGGGAGAAGTGTATGGTGTTTCCTGAAACATCTAAAAAACAAAGCAACAGAGCCTAGGGCACTTCCACTTATGGTCCTATAGCTTAGGGAAATTAAAATCAAAAAGACACAGCCACCCCAAAGTTTGCAACGGCTCTGTTTACAAGAACCTCGTTTACAGTACAAGTTCAACATCGCAGAAAGTGAAAAATGGATAAAGAAGTTGTGGTATTTACTTACAAAGCAATATCACTCAGCAATGAAATCAATGTCATCAGGCCCTTAGCAGCACAATGAGTGGATTCAGGTATGATGATTCTAACTGAAATAAGTCACACAGAAAAAGAAACATCATAAGATATCAGTAATACACGGAATGTAAACTTGGCTACACAGGAGCTGAATTACAGAACAGAACAGGGTCTCAAATTTAGAAAACCAACTTATGCTTGCTTAAGGGGAAAGGTGAGTTGGGGTGCTGCATAAAACCAGAGATTGAAATGAGCACAGATAAAGTTCCTTAAGCCAAATATGGAATAGACAAGAGCTACTCCATGCTCAACGAAATGGACTCAACACCGCATATTAAACGCCTAAGAATGTACCTGACTAGTAAGTATCTTAAAACCTATGGATTGCTTTGTCTCCGGAAGAGAATCAAGCATGTGTACAGGGGCATAAACGCAGCAGTGATAGGATTGGAGAGGTTCGGTGAGCAAATGAAGACCCTTTGAAGTCATATTGCATGGTACCCATTCCACAGGTTTCAACTACCCAGGTTTAAGGTATTCTTCCTTCAGCTAAAACATGCATGTGGAACCCAGAGTATGATCAACCATGTGATCGGGAGACGTGTTCAAATATGTCTCAGTTTTCATACCCTGGTACTCGGATGCAACATTCCAGACGCTTTACTAACACTCTCCCGACTTGGAGAGTCAGTCCCTTTAACCTCCTGTTTGGCCCAGTTTGCAATTTCTGCGGAAGATGAACAGGAATAGCGAGAACCAATGAGAGACTAGCTGGAGGTGTCTGGACGGGCAAATTTAACTCTCATTTCCCACCAGGAAGAGGAAATAACCAAAGGCTGAGCATGCCGTGCTGGAAACAAATTAGGGCCTGAAGCCATCCTGTGGTGTTGCGGTCAGCTCACAAGAAAGCGAGTTGAAGAAAGGAGCTCAGGGACACTGTAATTCACAAACCTGCAGAGTTATAAATGACAGCTATCGTCCAAAAATATACTGAAGTAAGGCTTCCAAGAGGACTTGAAAGCGGGGCAGAATTGCAGGAAACCGATTTCAGGAGGTAGACTGGAATTGCATTGAAAGCATAGGAAAAGAGGCAGAACGTCCACAATGATGCACTTGGCCAAAAAGGGCGTATGCGTTATTTCCTGAATATATTCAGGAAAAAACGCATACGCCCTTTTTGGCCAAGCAAGCAAGCTTGCAAAGGAAATCTGCACTACAATGAAGTCTCACTTCTCCCCGGTCAAAAGGGCCATCTGAAAAAAGTGTAAAATCCAGAAAGGCAGGACAGGCCATGGAGAACTGGGAGCCTTGTTATGCTGATGGGCGGGATGTAAATTGCCAACAGACACTCGGGAGAAGTGTATGGTGTTTCCTGAAACATCTAAAAAACAAAGCAACAGAGCCTAGGGCACTTCCACTTATGGTCCTATAGCTTAGGGAAATTAAAATCAAAAAGACACAGCCACCCCAAAGTTTGCAACGGCTCTGTTTACAAGAACCTCGTTTACAGTACAAGTTCAACACCGCAGAAAGTGAAAAATGGATAAAGAAGTTGTGGTATTTACTTACAAAGCAATATCACTCAGCAATGAAATCTATGTCATCAGGCCCTTAGCAGCACAATGAGTGGATTCAGGTATGATGATTCTAACTGAAATAAGTCACACAGAAAAAGAAACATCATAAGATATCAGTAATACACGGAATGTAAACTTGGCTACACAGGAGGTGAATTACAGAACAGAACAGGGTCTCAAATTTAGAAAACCAACTTATGCTTGCTTAAGGGGAAAGGTGAGTTGGGGTGCTGCATAAAACCAGAGATTGAAATGAGCACAGATAAAGTTCCTTAAGCCAAATATGGAATAGACAACAGCTACTCCATGCTCAACGAAATGGACTCAACACCGCATATTAAACGCCTAAGAATGTACCTGACTAGTAAGTATCTTAAAACCTATGGATTGCTTTGTCTCCGGAAGAGAATCAAGCATGTGTACAGGGGCATAAACGCAGCAGTGATAGGATTGGAGAGGTTCGGTGAGCAAATGAAGACCCTTTGAAGTCATATTGCATGGTACCCATTCCACAGGTTTCAACTACCCAGCTTTAAGGTATTCTTCCTTCAGCTAGAACATGCATGTGGAACCCAGAGTATGATCAACCATGTGATCGGGAGACGTGTTCAAATATGTCTCAGTTTTCATACCCTGGTACTCGGGCGCAACATTCCAGACGCTTTACTAACACTCTCCCGACTTGGAGAGTCAGTCCCTTTAACCTCCTGTTTGGCCCAGTTTGCAATTTCTGCGGAAGATGAACAGTAATAGCGAGAACCAATGAGAGACTAGCTGGAGGTGTCTGGACGGGCAAATTTAACTCTCATTTCCCACCAGGAAGAGGAAATAACCAAAGGCTGAGCGTGCCGTGCCGGAACCAGATTAGGGCCTGAAGCCATCCTGCGGTGTTGCGGCCAGGTCACAACAAAGCGAGTTGAAGAAAGGAGCTCAGGGACACTGTAATTCACAAACCTGCAGAGTTATAAATGACAGCTATCGTCCAAAAATATACTGAAGTAAGGCTGCCAAGAGGACTTGAAAGCGGAGCAGAATTGCAGGAAACCGATTTCAGGAGGTAGACTGGAATTGCATTGAAAGCATAGGAAAAGAGGCAGAACGTCCACAATGATGCACTTGGCCAAAAAGGGCGTATGCGTTTTTTCCTGAATATATTCAGGAAAAAACGCATACGCCCTTTTTGGCCAAGCAAGCAAGCTTGCAAAGGAAATCTGCACTACAATGAAGTCTCACTTCCCCCCGGTCAAAAGGGCCATCTGAAAAAAGTGTAAAATCCAGAAAGGCAGGACAGGCCATGGAGAACTGGGAGCCTTGTTATGCTGATGGGCGGGATGTAAATTGCCAACAGACACTCGGGAGAAGTGTATGGTGTTTCCTGAAACATCTAAAAAACAAAGCAACAGAGCCTAGGGCACTTCCACTTATGGTCCTATAGCTTAGGGAAATTAAAATCAAAAAGACACAGCCACCCCAAAGTTTGGGACGCCTCTGTTTACAAGAACCTCGTTTACCGTACAAGTTCAATATAACAGAAAGAGAAAAATGGATAAAGAACTTGTGGTACTTACGTACAATGCAGTATCACTCAGCAATGAAATCTATGTCATCAGGCCCGTAGCAGCATAATGAGTGGATTCAAGTACGATGATTCTAACTGAAATAAGTCACACAGAAAAAGAAACATCATAAGATATCACTAATACACCGAATGTAACCTTGGCTACAAAGGAACTGAATTCCAAGACAGAACAGGGTCTCAAATGTAGAAAACCAACTTATGCTTGCTTAAGGGGAAAGGTGAGTTGGGGTGCTGCATAAAACCAGAGATTGAAATGAGCACAGATAAAGTTCCTTAAGCCAAATATGGAATAGACAAGAGCTACTCCTTGCTCAACGAAATGGACTCAACACCCCATATTAAATGCCTAAGAATGTACCTGACTAGTAAGTATCTTAAAACCTATGGATTGCTATGTCTCCAAAAGAGAATCAAGCGTGTGTACAGGGGCATAAACGCAGCAGTGATAGGATTGGAGAGGTTCGGTGAGCAAATGAAGACCCTTTGAAGTCATATTGCATGGTACCCATTACACGGGTCTCAACTCTCCAGGTTTAAGGTATTCTTCCTTCAGCTAAAACATGCATGTGGAACCCAGAGTATGATCAACCATGTGATCGGGAGACGTGTTCAAATATGTCTCAGTTTTCCTCCCCTGGTACTCGGGTGCAACATTCCAGACGCTTTACTAACACTCTCCCCACTTGGAGAGTCAGCGCCTTTAACCTCCTGTTTGGCCCAGTTTGCATTTTCTACGGAAGATGAACAGGAATAGCGAGAACCAGTGAGAGACTAGCTGGAGGTGTCTGGACGGGCAAATTTAACTCTCATTTCCCACCAGGAAGAGGAAATAACCAAAGGCTCAGCGTGCCGTGCCGGAACCAGATTAGGGCCTGAAGCCATCATGCGGTGTTGCGGCCAGCTCACAAGAAAGCGAGTTGAAGAAAGGAGCTCAGGGGCACTGTAATTCACAAACCTGCAGAGTTATAAATGACAGCTATCGTCCAAAAATATACTGAAGTATGGCTGCCAAGAGGACTTGAAAGCGGGGCAGAATTGCAGGAAACCGATTTCAGGAGGTAGACTGGAATTGCATTGAAAGCATAGGAAAAGAGGCAGAACGTCCACAATGATGCACTTGGCCAAAAAGGGCGTATGCGTTTTTTCCTGAATATATTCAGGAAAAAACGCATACGCCCTTTTTGGCCAAGCAAGCAAGCTTGCAAAGGAAATCTGCACTACAATGAAGTCTCACTTCTCCCTGGTCAAAAAGGCCATCTGAAAAAAGTGTAAAATCCAGAAAGGCAGGACAGGCCATGGAGAACTGGGAGCCTTGTTATGCTAATGGGCGGGATGTAAATTGCCAACAGACACTCGGGAGAAGTGTATGGTGTTTCCTGAAACATCTAAAAAACAAAGCAACAGAGCCTAGGGCACTTCCACTTACGGTCCTATAGCTTAGGGAAATTAAAATCAAAAAGACACAGCCACCCCAAAGTTTGGGATGCCTCTGTTTACAAGAACCTCGTTTACCGTACAAGTTCAATATCACAGAAAGTGAAAAATGGATAAAGAACTTGTGGTACTTACGTACAATGCAGTATCACTCAGCAATGAAATCTATGTCATCAGGCCCGTAGCAGCATAATGAGTGGATTCAGGTACGATGATTCTAACTGAAATAAGTCACACAGAAAAAGAAACATCATAAGATATCACTAATACATGGAATGTAAACTTGGCTACAGAGGAACTGAATTCCAAAACAGAACAGGGTCTCAAATTTAGAAAACCAACTTATGCTTGCTTAAGGGGAAAGGTGAGTTGGGGTGCTGCATAAAACCAGAGATTGAAATGAGCACAGATAATGTTCCTTAAGCCAAATATGGAATAGACAAGAGGTACTCCTTGCTCAACGAAATGGACTCAACACCGCATATTAAACGCCTAAGAATGTACCTGACTAGTAAGTATCTTAAAACCTATGGATTGCTATGTCTCCGAAAGAGAATCATGCATGTTTACAGGGGCATAAACGCAGCAGTGATAGGATTGGAGAGGTTCGGTGAGCAAATGAAGACCCTTTGAAGTCATATTGCATGGTACCCATTCCACAGGTATCAACTACCAAGGTTTAAGGTATTCTTCCTTCAGCTAATACATGCATGTGGAACCTAGAGTATGATCAACCATGTGATCGGGAGACGTGTTCAAATATGTCTCAGTTTTCGTACCCTGGTACTCGGGTGCAACATTCCAGACGCTTTACTAACACTCTCCCGACTTGGAGAGTCAGTCCCTTTAACCTCCTGTTTGGCCTAGTTTGCAATTTCTGCGGAAGATGAACAGGAATAGTGAGAACCAATGAGAGACTAGCTGGAGGTGTCTGGAAGGGCAAATTTATCTCTCATTTCCCACCAGGAAGAGGAATTAACCAAAGGCTCAGCGTGCCGTGCCGGAACAAGATTAGGGCCCGAAGCCATCCTGTGGTGTTGCGGCCAGCTCACAAGAAAGCGAGTTGAAGAAAGGAGCTCAGGGGCACTGTAATTCACAAACCTGCAGAGTTATAAATGACAGCTATCGTCCAAAAATATACTGAAGTAAGGCTGCCAAGAGGCCTTGAATGCGGGGCAGAATTGCAGGAAACCGATTTCAGGAGGTAGACTGGAATTGCATTGAAAGCATAGGAAAAGAGGCAGAACGTCCACAATGATGCACTTGGCCAAAAAGGGCGTATGCGTTTTTTCCTGAATATATTCAGGAAAAAACGCATACGCCCTTTTTGGCCAACCAATCAAGCTTGCAGAGGAAATCTGCACTACAATGAAGTCTCACTTCCCCCCGGTCAAAAGGGCCATCTGAAAAAAGTGTAAAATCCAGAAAGGCAGGACAGGCCATGGAGAACTGGGAGCCTTGTTATGCTGATGGGCGGGATGTAAATTGCCAACAGACACTCGGGAGAAGTGTATGGTGTTTCCTGAAACATCTAAAAAACAAAGCAACAGAGTCTAGGGCACTTCCACTTATGGTCCTATAGCTTAGGGAAATTAAAATAAAAAAGACACAGCCACCCCAAAGTTTGGGACGCCTCTGTTTACAAGAACCTCGTTTACAGTACAAGTTCAACATCGCAGAAAGTGAAAAATGGATAAAGAATTTGTGGTATTTACTTACAAAGCAATATCACTCAGCAATGAAATCTATGTCATCAGGCCTTTAGCAGCACAATGAGTGGATTCACGTACGAATATTCTAACTGAAATAAGTCACACAGAAAAAGAAACATCATAAGATATCAGTAATACACGGAATGTAAACTTGGCTACACAGGAACTGAATTACAGAACAGAACAGGGTCTCAAATTTAGAAAACCAACTTATGCTTGCTTAAGGGGAAAGGTGAGTTGGGGTGCTGCATAAAACCAGAGATTGAAATGAGCACAGATAAAGTTCCTTAAGCTAAATATGGAATAGACAAGAGCTACTCCTTGCTCAACGAAATGGACTCAACACCGCATATTAAACGCCTAAGAATGTACCTGACTAGTAAGTATCTTAAAACCTATGGATTGCTTTGTCTCCGGAAGAGAATCAAGCATGTGTACAGGGGCATAAACGCAGCAGTGATAGGATTGGAGAGGTTCGGTGAGCAAATGAAGACCCTTTGAAGTCATATTGCATGGTACCCATTCCACAGGTTTCAACTACCCAGGTTTAAGGTATTCTTCCTTCAGCTAAAACATGCATGTGGAACCCAGAGTATGATCAACCATGTGATCGGGAGACGTGTTCAAATATGTCTCAGTTTTCATACCCTGGTACTCGGATGCAACATTCCAGACGCTTTACTAACACTCTCCCGACTTGGAGAGTCAGTCCCTTTAACCTCCTGTTTGGCCCAGTTTGCAATTTCTGCGGAAGATGAACAGGAATAGCGAGAACCAATGAGAGACTAGCTGGAGGTGTCTGGACGGGCAAATTTAACTCTCATTTCCCACCAGGAAGAGGAAATAACCAAAGGCTGAACATGCCGTGCTGGAAACAAATTAGGGCCTGAAGCCATCCTGCGGTGTTGCGGTCAGCTCACAAGAAAGCGAGTTGAAGAAAGGAGCTCAGGGACACTGTAATTCACAAACCTGCAGAGTTATAAATGACAGCTATCGTCCAAAAATATACTGAAGTAAGGCTGCCAAGAGGACTTGAAAGCGGGGCAGAATTGCAGGAAACCGATTTCAGGAGGTAGACTGGAATTGCATTGAAAGCATAGGAAAAGAGGCAGAACGTCCACAATGATGCACTTGGCCAAAAAGGGCGTATGCGTTATTTCCTGAATATATTCAGGAAAAAACGCATACGCCCTTTTTGGCCAACCAAGCAAGCTTGCAAAGGAAATCTGCACTACAATGAAGTCTCACTTCCCCCAGGTCAAAAGGGCCATCTGAAAAAAGTGTAAAATCCAGAAAGGCAGGACAGGCCATGGAGAACTGGGAGCCTTGTTATGCTGATGGGCGGGATGTAAATTGCCAACAGACACTCGGGAGAAGTGTATGGTGTTTCCTGAAACATCTAAAAAACAAAGCAACAGAGCCTAGGGCACTTCCACTTATGGTCCTATAGCTTAGGGAAATTAAAATCAAAAAGACACAGCCACCCCAAAGTTTGCAACGGCTCTGTTTACAAGAACCTCGTTTACAGTACAAGTTCAACACCGCAGAAAGTGAAAAATGGATAAAGAAGTTGTGGTATTTACTTACAAAGCAATATCACTCAGCAATGAAATCAATGTCATCAGGCCCTTAGCAGCACAATGAGTGGATTCAGGTATGATGATTCTAACTGAAATAAGTCACACAGAAAAAGAAACATCATAAGATATCAGTAATACACGGAATGTAAACTTGGCTACACAGGAGCTGAATTACAGAACAGAACAGTGTCTCAAATTTAGAAAACCAACTTATGCTTGCTTAAGGGGAAAGGTGAGTTGGGGTGCTGCATAAAACCAGAGATTGAAATGAGCACAGATAAAGTTCCTTAAGCCAAATATGGAATAGACAAGAGGTACTCCATGCTCAACGAAATGGACTCAACACCGCATATTAAACGCCTAAGAATGTACCTGACTAGTAAGTATCTTAAAACCTATGGATTGCTTTGTCTCCGGAAGAGAATCAAGCATGTGTACAGGGGCATAAACGCAGCAGTGATAGGATTGGAGAGGTTCGGTGAGCAAATGAAGACCCTTTGAAGTCATATTGCATGGTACCCATTCCACAGGTTTCAACTACCCAGGTTTAAGGTATTCTTCCTTCAGCTAAAACATGCATGTGGAACCCAGAGTATGATCAACCATGTGATCGGGAGACGTGTTCAAATATGTCTCAGTTTTCATACCCTGGTACTCGGATGCAACATTCCAGACGCTTTACTAACACTCTCCCGACTTGGAGAGTCAGTCCCTTTAACCTCCTGTTTGGCCCAGTTTGCAATTTCTGCGGAAGATGAACAGGAATAGCGAGAACCAATGAGAGACTAGCTGGAGGTGTCTGGACGGGCAAATTTAACTCTCATTTCCCACCAGGAAGAGGAAATAACCAAAGGCTGAGCATGCCGTGCTGGAAACAAATTAGGGCCTGAAGCCATCCTGCGGTGTTGCGGTCAGCTCACAAGAAAGCGAGTTGAAGAAAGGAGCTCAGGGACACTGTAATTCACAAACCTGCAGAGTTATAAATGACAGCTATCGTCCAAAAATATACTGAAGTAAGGCTGCCAAGAGGACTTGAAAGCGGGGCAGAATTGCAGGAAACCGATTTCAGGAGGTAGACTGGAATTGCATTGAAAGCATAGGAAAAGAGGCAGAACGTCCACAATGATGCACTTGGCCAAAAAGGGCGTATGCGTTATTTCCTGAATATATTCAGGAAAAAACGCATACGCCCTTTTTGGCCAAGCAAGCAAGCTTGCAAAGGAAATCTGCACTACAATGAAGTCTCACTTCTCCCCGGTCAAAAGGGCCATCTGAAAAAAGTGTAAAATCCAGAAAGGCAGGACAGGCCATGGAGAACTGGGAGCCTTGTTATGCTGATGGGCGGGATGTAAATTGCCAACAGACACTCGGGAGAAGTGTATGGTGTTTCCTGAAACATCTAAAAAACAAAGCAACAGAGCCTAGGGCACTTCCACTTATGGTCCTATAGCTTAGGGAAATTAAAATCAAAAAGACACAGCCACCCCAAAGTTTGGGACGCCTCTGTTTACAAGAACCTCGTTTACCGTACAAGTTCAATATAACAGAAAGAGAAAAATGGATAAAGAACTTGTGGTACTTACGTACAATGCAGTATCACTCAGCAATGAAATCTATGTCATCAGGCCCGTAGCAGCATAATGAGTGGATTCAAGTACGATGATTCTAACTGAAATAAGTCACACAGAAAAAGAAACATCATAAGATATCACTAATACACGGAATGTAACCTTGGCTACAAAGGAACTGAATTCCAAGACAGAACAGGGTCTCAAATGTAGAAAACCAACTTATGCTTGCTTAAGGGGAAAGGTGAGTTGGGGTGCTGCATAAAACCAGAGATTGAAATGAGCACAGATAAAGTTCCTTAAGCCAAATATGGAATAGACAAGAGCTACTCCTTGCTCAACGAAATGGACTCAACACCCCATATTAAATGCCTAAGAATGTACCTGACTAGTAAGTATCTTAAAACCTATGGATTGCTATGTCTCCAAAAGAGAATCAAGCGTGTGTACAGGGGCATAAACGCAGCAGTGATAGGATTGGAGAGGTTCGGTGAGCAAATGAAGACCCTTTGAAGTCATATTGCATGGTACCCATTACACGGGTCTCAACTCTCCAGGTTTAAGGTATTCTTCCTTCAGCTAAAACATGCATGTGGAACCCAGAGTATGATCAACCGTGTGAACGGGAGACGTGTTCAAATATGTCTCAGTTTTCCTCCCCTGGTACTCGGGTGCAACATTCCAGACGCTTTACTAACACTTTCCCCACTTGGAGAGTCAGCGCCTTTAACCTCCTGTTTGGCCCAGTTTGCAATTTCTGTGGAAGATGAACAGGAATAGGGAGAACCAATGAGAGACTAGCTGGAGGTGTCTGGACGGGCAAATTTAACTCTCATTTCCCACCAGGAAGAGGAAATAACCAAAGGCTCAGCGTGCCGTGCCGGAACCAGATTAGGGCCTGAAGCCATCCTGCGGTATTGCGGCCAGCTCACAAGAAAGCGAGTTGAAGAAAGGAGCTCAGGGGCACTGTAATTCACAAACCTGCAGAGTTATAAATGACAGCTATCGTCCAAAAATATACTGAAGTAAGGCTGCCAAGAGGACTTGAAAGCGGGGCAGAATTGCAGGAAACCGATTTCAGGAGGCAGACTGGAATTGCATTGAAAGCATAGGAAAAGAGGCAGAACGTCCACAATGATGCACTTGGCCAAAAAGGGCGTATGCGTTTTTTCCTGAATATATTCAGGAAAAAACGCATAAGCCCTTTTTGGCCAAGCAAGCAAACTTGCAAAGGAAATCTGCACTACAATGAAGTCTCACTTCTCCCCGGTCAAAAGGGCCATCTGAAAAAAGTGTAAAATCCAGAAAGACAGGACAGGCCATGGAGAACTGGGAGCCTTGTTATGCTGATGGGCGGGATGTAAATTGCCAACAGACACTCGGGAGAAGTGTATGGTGTTTCCTGAAACATCTAAAAAACAAGGCAACAGAGCCTAGGGCACTTCCACTTATGGTCCTATAGCTTAGGGATATTAAAATCAAAAAGACACAGCCACCCCAAAGTTTGGGACGCCTCTGTTTACAAGAACCTCGTTTACCGTACAAGTTCAATATCACAGAAAGTGAAAAATGGATAAAGAACTTGTGGTACTTACGTACAATGCAGTATCACTCAGCAATGAAATCTATGTCATCAGGCCCGTAGCAGCATAATGAGTGGATTCAGATACGATGATTCTAACTGAAATAAGTCACACAGAAAAAGAAACATCATAAGATATCACTAATACACGGAATGTAGACTTGGCTACACAGGAACTGAATTCCAAAACAGAACAGGGTCTCAAATGTAGAAAACCAACTTATTCTTCCTTAAGGGGAAAGGTGATTTGGGGTACTGCATAAAACCAGAGATTGAAATGAGCACAGATAAAGTTCCTTAAGCCAAATATTGAATAGACAAGAGCTAATCCTTACTCAACGAAATGGACTCAACACACCATATTAAACGCCTAAGAATGTACCTGACTAGTAAGTATCTTAAAACCTATGGATTGCTATGTCTCCAAAAGAGAATCAAGTGTGTGTACAGGGGCATAAACGCAGCAGTGATAGGATTGGAGAGGTTCGGTGAGCAAATGAAGACCCTTTGAAGTCATATTGCATGGTACCCATTACACAGGTCTCAACTCTCCAGGTTTAATGTATTCTTCCTTCAGCTAAAACATGCATGTGGAACCCAGAGTATGATCAACCGTGTGAACGAGAGACGTGTTCAAATATGTCTCAGTTTTCCTCCCCTGGTACTCGGGTGCAACATTCCAGACGCTTTACTAACACTCTCCCCACTTGGAGAGTCAGCGCCTTTAACCTCCTGTTTGGCCCAGTTTGCAATTTCTGCGGAAGATGAACAGGAATAGCGAGAACCAATGAGAGACTAGCTGGAGGTGTCTGGACGGGCAAATTTAACTCTCATTTCCCATCAGGAAGAGGAAATAACGAAAGGCTCAGCGTGCCGTGCCAGAACCACATTAGGGCCTGAAGCCATCCTGCGGTGTTGCGGCCAGCTCAAAAGAAAGCGAGTTGAAGAAAGGAGCTCAGGGGCACTGTAATTCACAAACCTGCAGAGTTATAAATGACAGCTATCGTCCAAAAATATACTGAAGTAAGGCTGCCAAGAGGACTTGAAAGCGCGGCAGAATTGCAGGAAACCGATTTCAGGAGGTAGACTGGAATTGCATTGAAAGCATAGGAAAAGAGGCAGAACGTCCACAATGATGCACTTGGCCAAAAAGGGCGTATGCGTTTTTTCCTGAATATATTCAGGAAAAAACGCATACGCCCTTTTTGGCCAAACAAGCAAACTTGCAAAGGAAATCTGCACTACAATGAAGTCTCACTTCCCCCCGGTCAAAAGGGTCATCTCAAAAAAGTGTAAAATCCAGAAAGGCAGGACAGGCCATGGAGAACTGGGAGCCTTGTTATGCTGATGGGCGGGATGTAAATTGCCAACAGACACTCGGGAGAAGTGTATGGTGTTTCCTGAAACATCTAAAAAACAAAGCAACAGAACCTAGGGCACTTCCACTTATGGTCCTATAGCTTAGGGAAATTAAAATCAAAAAGACACAGCCACCCCAAAGTTTGGGACGCCTCTGTTTAGAAGAACCTCGTTTACCAAACAAGTTCAATATCACAGAAAGTGAAAAATGGATAAAGAACATGTGGTACTTACGTACAATGCAGTATCACTCAGCAATGAAATCTATGTCATCAGGCCCGTAGCAGCACAATGAGTGGATTCAGGTACGATGATTCTAACTGAAATAAGTCACACAGAAAAAGAAACATCATAAGATATCACTAATACACGGAATGTAAACTTGGCTACACAGGAACTAAATTCCAAAACAGAACAGGGTCTCAAATTTAGAAAACCAACTTATGCTTGCTTAAGGGGAAAGGTGATTTGGGGTGCTGCATAAAACCAGAGATTAAAATGAGCACAGATAAAGTTCCTTAAGCCAAATATGGAATAGACAAGAGCTACTCCTTGCTCAACGAAATGGACTCAACACCGCATATTAAACGCCTAAGAATGTACCTGACTACTAAGTATCTTAAAACCTATGGATTGCTATGTCTCCAAAAGAGAATCAAGCGTGTGTACAGGGGCATAAACGCAGCAGTGATAGGATTGGAGAGGTTCGGTGAGCAAATGAAGTCCCTTTGAAGACATATTGTATGGTACCCATTACACGGGTCTCGACTCTCCAGGTTTAAGGTATTCTTCCTTCAGCTACAATATGCATGTGGAACCTAGAGTATGATCAACCATGTGATCGGGAGACGTGTTCAAATATGTCTCAGTTTTCCTCCCCTGGTACTCGGGTGCAACATTCCAGACGCTTTAATAACACTCTCCCCACTTGGAAAGTCAGCGCCTTTAACCTCCTGTTTGGCCCAGTTTGCAATTTCTGCGGAAGATGAACAGGAATAGCGAGAACCAATGAGAGACTAGCTGGAGGTCTCTGGACGGGCAAATTTAACTCTCATTTCCCACCAGGAAGAGGAAATAACCAAAGGCTCAGTGTGCCGTGCCAGAACCAGATTAGGGCCTGAAGCCATCCTGTGGTGTTGCGGCCAGCTCAACAGAAAGCGAGTTGAAGAAAGGAGCTCAGGGGCACTGTAATTCACAAACCTGCAGAGTTATAAATGACAGCTATCGTCCAAAAATATACTGAAGTAAGGCTGCCAAGAGGACTTGAAAGCGGGGTAGAATTGCAGGAAACCGATTTCAGGAGGTAGACTGGAATTGCATTGAAAGCATAGGAAAAGAGGCAGAACGTCCACAATGATGCACTTGGCCAAAAAGGGCGTATGCGTTTTTTCCTGAATATATTCAGGAAAAAACGCATACGCCCTTTTTGGCCAAGCAAGCAAACTTGCAAAGGAAATCTGCACTACAATGAAGTCTCACTTCCCCCAGGTCAAAAGGGCCATCTGAAAAAAGTGTAAAATCCAGAAAGGCAGGACAGGCCATGGAGAACTGGGAGCCTTGTTATGCTGATGGGCGGGATGTAAATTGCCAACAGACACTCGGGAGAAGTGTATGGTGTTTCCTGAAACATCTAAAAAACAAAGCAACAGAGCCTAGGGCACTCCCACTTATGGTCCTATAGCTTAGGGAAATTAAAATCAAAAAGACACAGCCACCCCAAAGTTTCGGACGCCTCTGTTTACAAGAACCTCGTTTACCATACAAGTTCAATATCGCAGAAAGTGAAAAATGGATAAAGAACATGTGGTACTTACGTACAATGCAGTATCACTCAGCAATGAAATCTATGTCATCAGGCCCATAGCAGCATAATGAGTGGATTCAGGTACGATGATTCTAACTGAAATAAGTCACACAGAAAAAGAAACATCATAAGATATCACTAATACACGGAATGTAAACTTGGCTACACAGGAACTAAATTCCAAAACAGAACAGGGTCTCAAATTTAGAAAACCAACTTATGCTTGCTTAAGGGGAAAGGTGAGTTGGGGTGCTGCATAAAACCAGAGATTGAAATGAGCACAGATAAAGTTCCTTAAGCCAAATATGGAATAGACAAGAGCTACTCCTTGCTCAACGAAATGGACTCAACACCGCATATTAAACGCCTAAGAATGTACCTGACTAGTAAGTATCTTAAAACCTATGGATTGCTATGTCTCCAAAAGAGAATCAAGCGTGTTTACAGGGGCATAAACGCAGCAGTGATAGGATTGGAGAGGTTCGGTGAGCAAATGAAGTCCCTTTGAAGTCATATTTTATGGTACCCATTACACGGGTCTCAACTCTCCAGGTTTAAGGTATTCTTCCTTCAGCTACAATATGCATGTGGAACCTAGAGTATGATCAACCATGTGATCGGGAGACGTGTTCAAATATGTCTCAGTTTTCATACCCTGGTACTCGGGTGCAACATTCCAGACGCTTTACTAACACTCTCCCCACTTGGAGAGTCAGTCCCTTTAACCTCCTGTTTGGCCCAGTTTGCAATTTCTGCGGAAGATGAACAGGAATAGCGAGAACCAATGAGAGACTAGCTGGAGGTGTCTGGACGGGCAAATTTAACTCTCATTTCCCACCAGGAAGAGGAATTAACCAAAGGCTCAGCGTGCCGTGCCGGAACCAGATTAGGGCCTGAAGCCATCCTGCGTTGTTGCGGCCAGCTCACAAGAAAGCGAGTTGAAGAAAGGAGCTCAGGGGCACTGTAATTCACAAACCTGCAGTGTTATAAATGACAGCTATCGTCCAAAAATATACTGAAGTAAGGCTGCCAAGAGGACTTGAAAGCGGGGCAGAATTGCAGGAAACTGATTTCAGGAGGTAGACTGGAATTGCATTGAAAGCATAGGAAAAGAGGCAGAACGTCCACAATGATGCACTTGGCCAAAAAGGGCGTATGCGTTTTTTCCTGAATATATTCAGGAAAAACGCATACGCCCTTTTTGGCCAAGCAAGCAAGCTTGCAAAGGAAATCTGCACTACAATGAAGTCTCACTTCCCCCCGGTCAAAAGGGCCATCTGAAAAAAGTGTAAAATCCAGAAAGGCAGGACAGGCCATGGAGAACTGGGAGCCTTGTTATGCTGATGGGCGGGATGTAAATTGCCAACAGACACTCTGGAGAAGTGTATGGTGTTTCCTGAAACATCTAAAAAACAAAGCAACAGAGCCTAGGGCACTTCCACTTATGGTCCTATAGTTTAGGGAAATTAAAATCAAAAAGACACAGCCACCCCAAAGTTTGGGACGCCTCTGTTTACAAGAACCTCCTTTACAGTACAAGTTCAACATCGCAGAAAGTGAAAAATGGATAAAGAACTTGTGGTACTTACGTACAATGCAGTATCACTCAGCAATGAAATCTATGTCATCAGGCCCGTAGCAGCACAATGAGTGGATTCAGGTACGATGATTCTAACTGAAATAAGTCACACAGAAAAAGAAACATCATAAGATATCACTAATACACGGAATGTAAACTTGGCTACACAGGAACTGAATTACAGAACAGAACAGGGACTCAAATTTAGAAAACCAACTTATGCTTGCTTAAGGGGAAAGGTGAGTTGGGGTGCTGCATAAAACCAGAGATTGAAATGAGCACAGATAAAGTTCCTTAAGCCAAATATGGAATAGACAAGAGCTACTCCTTGCTCAACGAAATGGACGCAACACCCCATATTAAATGCCTAAGAATGTACCTGACTAGTAAGTATCTTAAAACCTATGGATTGCTATGTCTCCAAAAGAGAATCAAGCGTGTGTACAGGGGCATAAACACAGCAGTGATAGGATTGGAGAGGTTCGGTGAGCAAATGAAGACCCTTTGAAGTCATATTGCATGGTACCCATTCCACGGGTCTCAACTCTCGAGGTTTAAGGTATTCCTCCTTCAGCTAAAACATGCATGTGGAACCCAGAGTATGATCAACCGTGTGAACGGGAGACGTGTTCAAATATGTCTCAGTTTTCCTCCCCTGGTACTCGGGTGCAACATTCCAGACGCTTTACTAACACTCTCCCCACTTGGAGAGTCAGCGCCTTTAACCTCCTGTTTGGCCCAGTTTGCAATTTCTGCGGAAGATGAACAGGAATAGCGAGAACCAATGAGAGACTAGCTGGAGGTGTCTGGACGGGCAAATTTAACTCTCATTTCCCACCAGGAAGAGGAATTAACCAAAGGCTCAGCATGCCGTGCCGGAACCAGATTAGGGCCTGAAGCCATCCTGCGTTGTTGCGGCCAGCTCAAAAGAAAGCGAGTTGAAGAAAGGAGCTCAGGGGCACTGTAATTCACAAACCTGCAGAGTTATAAATGACAGCTATCGTCCAAAAATATACTGAAGTAAGGCTGCCAAGAGGACTTGAAAGCGGGGCAGAATTGCAGGAAACCGATTTCAGGAGGTAGACTGGAATTGCATTGAAAGCATAGGAAAAGAGGCAGAACGTCCACAATGATGCACTTGGCCAAAAAGGGCGTATGCGTTTTTTCCTGAATATATTCAGGAAAAAACGCATACGCCCTTTTTGGCCAAGCAAGCAAGCTTGCAAAGGAAATCTGCACTACAATGAAGTCTCACTTCCCCCCGGTCAAAAGGGCCATCTGAAAAAATTGTAAAATCCAGAAAGGCAGGACAGGCCATGGAGAACTGGGAGCCTTGTTATGCTGATGGGCGGGATGTAAATTGCCAACAGACACTCGGGAGAAGTGTATGGTGTTTCCTGAAACATCTAAAAAACAAAGCAACAGAGCCTAGGGCACTTCCACTTATGGTCCTATAGCTTAGGGAAATTAAAATCAAAAAGACACAGCCACCCCAAAGTTTGGAACGGCTCTGTTTATAAAAACCTCGTTTACAGTACAAGTTCAACATCGCAGAAAGTGAAAAATGGATAAAGAACTTGTGGTACTTACATACAATGCAGTATCACTCAGCAATGAAATCTATGTCATCAGGCCCGTAGCAGCACAATGAGTGGATTCAGGTACGATGATTCTAACTGAAATAAGTCACACAGAAATAGAAACATCATAAGATATCACTAATACACGGAATGTAAACTTCGCTACACAGGAACTGAATTACAGAACAGAACAGGGACTCAAATTTAGAAAACCAACTTATGCTTGCTTAAGGGGAAAGGTGAGTTGGGGTGCTGCATAAAACCAGAGATTGAAATGAGCACAGATAAAGTTCCTTAAGCCAAATATGGAATAGACAAGAGCTACTCCTTGCTCAACGAAATGGACTCAACACCGCATATTAAACGCCTAAGAATGTACCTGACTAGTAAGTATGTTAAAACTAATGGATTGCTATGTCTCCGAAAGAGAATCAAGCATGTGTACAGGGGCATAAACGCAGCAGTGATAGGATTGGAGAGGTTCGGTGAGCAAATGAAGACCCTTTGAAGTCATATTGCATGGTACCGATTCCACAGGTTTCAACTACGCAGGTTTAAGGTATTCTTCCTTCAGCTAAAACATGCATGTGGAACCTAGAGTATGATCAACGATGTGATCGGGAGACGTGTTCAAATATGTCTCAGTTTTCATACCCTGGTACTCGGGTGCAACATTCCAGACGCTTTACTAACACTCTCCCGACAGGGAGAGTAAGTCCCTTTAACCTCCTGTTTGGCCCAGTTTGCAATTTCTGCGGAAGATGAACAGGAATAGCGAGAACCAATGAGAGACTAGCTGGAGGTGTCTGGACGGGCAAATTTAACTCTCATTTCCCACCAGGAAGAGGAATTAACCAAAGGCTCAGTGTGCCGTGCTGGAACCAGATTAGGGCCTGAAGCCATCCTGCGTTGTTGCGGCCAGCTCACAAGAAAGCGAGTTGAAGAAAGGAGCTCAGGGGCACTGTAATTCACAAACCTGCAGTGTTATAAATGACAGCTATCGTCCAAAAATATACTGAAGTGAGGCTGCCAAGAGGACTTGAAAGCGGGGCAGAATTGCAGGAAACTGATTTCAGGAGGTAGACTGGAATTGCATTGAAAGCATAGGAAAAGAGGCAGAACGTCCACAATGATGCACTTGGCCAAAAAGGGCGTATGCGTTTTTTCCTGAATATATTCAGGAAAAAACGCATACGCCCTTTTTGGCCAAGCAAGCAAGCTTGCAAAGGAAATCTGCACTACAATGAAGTCTCACTTCCCCCCGGTCAAAAGGGCCATCTGAAAAAAGTGTAAAATCCAGAAAGGCAGGACAGGCCATGGAGAACTGGGAGCCTTGTTATGCTGATGGGCGGGATGTAAATTGCCAACAGACACTCGGGAGAAGTGTATGGTGTTTCCTGAAACATCTAAAAAACAAAGCAACAGAGCCTAGGGCACTTCCAATTATGGTACTATAGCTTAGGGAAATTAAAATCAAAAAGACACAGCCACCCCAAAGTTTGGAATGGCTCTGTTTATAAGAACCTCCTTTACAATAAAAGTTCAACATCGCAGAAAGTGAAAAATGGATAAAGAACTTGTGGTACTTACGTACAATGCAGTATCACTCAGCAATGAAATCTATGTCATCAGGCCCGTAGCAGCACAATGAGTGGATTCAGGTACGATGATTCTAACTGAAATAAGTCACACAGAAAAAGAAACATCATAAGATATCACTAATACACGGAATGTAAACTTGGCTACACAGGAACTGAATTACAGAACAGAACAGGGACTCAAATTTAGAAAACCAACTTATGCTTGCTTAAGGGGAAAGGTGAGTTGGGGTGCTGCATAAAACCAGAGATTGAAATGAGCACAGATAAAGTTCCTTAAGCCAAATATGGAATAGACAAGAGCTACTCCTTGCTCAACGAAATGGACGCAACACCCCATATTAAATGCCTAAGAATGTACCTGACTAGTAAGTATCTTAAAACCTATGGATTGCTATGTCTCCAAAAGAGAATCAAGCGTGTGTACAGGGGCATAAACGCAGCAGTGATAGGATTGGAGAGGTTCGGTGAGCAAATGAAGACCCTTTGAAGTCATATTGCATGGTACCGATTCCACAGGTTTCAACTACACAGGTTTAAGGTATTCTTCCTTCAGCTAAAACATGCATGTGGAACCTAGAGTATGATCAACCATGTGATCGGGAGACGTGTTCAAATATGTCTCAGTTTTCATACCCTGGTACTCGGGTGCAACATTCCAGACGCTTTACTAACACTCTCCCGACAGGGAGAGTCAGTCCCTTTAACCTCCTGTTTGGCCCAGTTTGCAATTTCTGCGGAAGATGAACAGGAATAGCGAGAACCAATGAGAGACTAGCTGGAGGTGTCTGGACGGGCAAATTTAACTCTCATTTCCCACCAGGAAGAGGAATTAACCAAAGGCTCAGCGTGCTGTGCCGGAACCAGATTAGGGCCTGAAGCCATCCTGCGGTGTTGCGGCCAGCTCACAAGAAAGCGAGTTGAAGAAAGGAGATCAGGGGCACTGTAATTCACAAACCTGCAGAGTTATAAATGACAGCTATCGTCCAAAAATATACTGAAGTAAGGCTGCCAAGAGGACTTGAAAGCGGGGCAGAATTGCAGGAAACCGATTTCAGGAGGTAGACTGGAATTGCATTGAAAGCATAGGAAAAGAGGCAGAACGTCCACAATGATGCACTTGGCCAAAAAGGACGTATGCGTTTTTTCCTGAATATATTCAGGAAAAAACGCATACGCCCTTTTTGGCCAACCAAGCAAGCTTGCAAAGGAAATCTGCACTACAATGAAGTCTCACTTCCCCCCGGTCAAAAGGGCCATCTGAAAAAAGTGTAAAATCCAGAAAGGCAGGACAGGCCATGGAGAACTGGGAGCCTTGTTATGCTGATGGGCGGGATGTAAATTGCCAACAGACACTCGGGAGAAGTGTATGGTGTTTCCTGAAACATCTAAAAAACAAAGCAACAGAGCCTAGGGCACTTCCACTTATGGTCCTATAGCTTAGGGAAATTAAAATCAAAAAGACACAGCCACCCCAAAGTTTGGGACGCCTCTGTTTACAAGAACCTCGTTTACCGTACAAGTTCAATATAACAGAAAGAGAAAAATGGATAAAGAACTTGTGGTACTTACGTACACTGCAGTATCACTCAGCAATGAAATCTATGTCATCAGGCCCGTAGCAGCATAATGAGTGGATTCAAGTACGATGATTCTAACTGAAATAAGTCACACAGAAAAAGAAACATCATAAGATATCACTAATACACGGAATGTAACCTTGGCTACAAAGGAACTGAATTCCAAGACAGAACAGGGTCTCAAATGTAGAAAACCAACTTATGCTTGCTTAAGGGGAAAGGTGAGTTGGGGTGCTGCATAAAACCAGAGATTGAAATGAGCACAGATAAAGTTCCTTAAGCCAAATATGGAATAGACAAGAGCTACTCCTTGCTCAACGAAATGGACTCAACACCCCATATTAAATGCCTAAGAATGTACCTGACTAGTAAGTATCTTAAAACCTATGGATTGCTATGTCTCCAAAAGAGAATCAAGCGTGTGTACAGGGGCATAAACGCAGCAGTGATAGGATTGGAGAGGTTCGGTGAGCAAATGAAGACCCTTTGAAGTCATATTGCATGGTACCCATTCCACGGGTCTCAACTCTCCAGGTTTAAGGTATTCTTCCTTCAGCTAAAACATGCATGTGGAACCCAGAGTATGATCAACCGTGTGAACGGGAGACGTGTTCAAATATGTCTCAGTTTTCCTCCCCTGGTACTCGGGTGCAACATTCCAGACGCTTTACTAACACTTTCCCCACTTGGAGAGTCAGCGCCTTTAACCTCCTGCTTGGCCCAGTTTGCAATTTCTGTGGAAGATGAACAGGAATAGGGAGAACCAATGAGAGACTAGCTGGAGGTGTCTGGACGGGCAAATTTAACTCTCATTTCCCACCAGGAAGAGGAAATAACCAAAGGCTGAGCGTGCCGTGCCGGAACCAGATTAGGGCCTGAAGCCATCCTGCGGTGTTGCGGCCAGCTCACAAGAAAGCGAGTTGAAGAAAGGAGCTCAGGGGCACTGTAATTCACAAACCTGCAGAGTTATAAATGACAGCTATCGTCCAAAAATATACTGAAGTAAGGCTGCCAAGAGGACTTGAAAGCGGGGCAGAATTGCAGGAAACCGATTTCAGGAGGTAGACTGGAATTGCATTGAAAGCATAGGAAAAGAGGCAGAGCGTCCACAATGATGCACTTGGCCAAAAAGGGCATATGCGTTTTTTCCTGAATATATTCAGGAAAAAATGCATACGCCCTTTTTGGCCAACCAAGCAAGCTTGCAAAGGAAATCTGCACTACAATGAAGTCTCACTTCTCCCCAGTCAAAAGGGCCATCTGAAAAAAGTGTAAAATCCAGAAAGGCAGGACAGGCCATGGAGAACTGGGAGCCTTGTTATGCTGATGGGTGGGATGTAAATTGCCAACAGACACTCGGGAGAAGTGTATGGTGTTTCCAGAAACATCTAAAAAACAAAGCAACAGAGCCTAAGGCACTTCCAATTATGGTCCTATAGCTTAGGGAAACTAAAATCAAAAAGACACAGCCACCCCAAAGTTTGGAACGGCTCTGTTTACAAGAACCTCGTTTACAGTACAAGTTCAACATCGCAGAAAGTGAAAAATGGATAAAGAAGTTGTGGTATTTACTTACAAAGCAATATCACTCAGCAAGGAAATTTATGTCATCAGGCCCTTAGCAGCACAATGAGTGGATTCAGGTATGATGATTCTAACTGAAATAAGTCACACAGAAAAAGAAACATCATAAGATATCAGTAATACACGGAATGTAAACTTGGCAACACAGGAACTGAATTCCAAAACAGAACAGGGTCTCAAATTTAGAAAACCAACTTATGCTTGCTTAAGGGGAAAGGTGAGTTGGGGTGCTGCATAAAACCAGAGATTGAAATGAGCACAGATAAAGTTCCTTAAGCCAAATATGGAATAGACAAGAGCTACTCCTTGCTCAACGAAATGGACTCAACACCCCATATTAAACGCCTAAGAATGTACCTGACTAGTAAGTATCTTAAAACCTATGGATTGCTATGTCTCCAAAAGAGAATCAAGCGTGTGTACAGGGGCATAAACGCAGCAGTGATAGGATTGGAGAGGTTCGGTGAGCAAATGAAGACCCTTTGAAGTCATATTGCATGGTACCCATTACACAGGTCTCAACTCTCCAGGTTTAAGTTATTCTTCCTTCAGCTAAAACATGCATGTGGAACCCAGAGTATGATCAACCGTGTGAACGGGAGACGTGTTCAAATATGTTTCAGGTTTCCTCCCCTGGTACTCGGGTGCAACATTCCAGACGCTTTACTAACACTCTCCACACTTGGAGAGTCAGCACCTTTAACGTCCTGTTTGGCCCAGTTTGCAATTTCTGCGGAAGATGAACAGGAATAGCGAGAACCAATGAGAGACTAGCTGGAGGTGTCTGGACGGGCAAATTTAACTCTCATTTCCCACCAGGAAGAGGGAATAACCAAAGGCTCAGCGTGCCGTGCCGGAACCAGATTAGGGCCTGAAGCCATCCTGCGGTGTTGCGGCCAGCTCAAAAGAAAGCGAGTTGAAGAAAGGAGCTCAGGGGCACTGTAATTCACAAACCTGCAGAGTTATAAATGACAGCTATCGTCCAAAAATATACTGAAGTAAGGCTGCCAAGAGGACTTGAAAGCGCGGCAGAATTGCAGGAATCCGATTTCAGGAGGTAGACTGGAATTGCATTGAAAGCATAGGAAAAGAAGCAGAACGTCCACAATGATGCACTTGGCCAAAAAGGGCGTATGCATTTTTTCCTGAATATATTCAGGAAAAAACGCATACGCCCTTTTTGGCCAAGCAAGCAAACTTGCAAAAGAAATCTGCACTACAATGAAGTCTCACTTCCCCCAGGTCAAAAGGGCCATCTGAAAAAAGTGTAAAATCCAGAAAGGCAGGATAGGCCATGGAGAACTGGGAGCCTTGTTATGCTGATGGGCGGGATGTAAATTGCCAACAGACACTCGGGAGAAGTGTATGGTGTTTCCTGAAACATCTAAAAAACAAAGCAACAGAGCCTAGGGCACTTCCACTTATGGTCCTATAGCTTAGGGAAATTAAAATCAAAAAGACACAGCCACCCCAAAGTTTCGGACGCCTCTATTTACAAGAACCTCGTTTACCATACAAGTTCAATATCACAGAAAGTGAAAAATGGATAAAGAACATGTGGTACTTACGTACAATGCAGTATCACTCAGCAATGAAATCTATGTCATCAGGCCCTTAGCAGCATAATGAGTGGATTCAGGTACGATGATTCTAACTGAAATAAGTCACACAGAAAAAGAAACATCATAAGATATCATTAATACACGGAATGTAAACTTGGCTACACAGGAACTGAATTCCAAAACAGAACAGGGTCTCAAATTTAGAAAACCAACTTATGCTTGCTTAAGGGGAAAGGTGAGTTGGGGTGCTGCATAAAACCAGAGATTGAAATGAGCACAGATAAAGTTCCTTAAGCCAAATATGGAATAGACAAGAGCTACTCCTTGCTCAACGAAATGGACTCAACACCGCATATTAAACGCCTAAGAATGTACCTGACTACTAAGTATCTTAAAACCTATGGATTGCTATGTCTCCAAAAGAGAATCAAGCGAGTTTACAGGGGCATAAACGCAGCAGTGATAGGATTGGAGAGGTTCGGTGAGCAAATGAAGACTTTTTGAAGTCATATTGCATGGTACCCATTACACGGGTCTCAACTCTCCAGGTTTAAGGTATTCTTCCTTCAGCTAAAACATGCATGTGGAACCCAGAGTATGATCAACCGTGTGAACGGGAGACGTGTTCAAATATGTGTCAGTTTTCCTCCCCTGGTACTCGGGTGCAACATTCCAGACGCTTTACTAACACTCTCCCCACTTGGAGAGTCAGCGCCTTTAACCTCCTGTTTGGCCCAGTTTGCAATTTCTGCGGAAGATGAACAGGAATAGCGAGAACCAATGAGAGACTAGCTGGAGGTGTCTGGACGGGCAAATTTAACTCTCATTTCCCACCAGGAAGAGGAAATAACCAAAGGCTCAGCGTGCCGTGCCGGAACCAGATTGGGGCCTGAAGCCATCCTGCGGTGTTGCGGCCAGCTCACAAGAAAGCGAGTTGAAGAAAGGAGCTCAGGGGCACTGTAATTCACAAACCTGCAGAGTTATAAATGACAGCTATCGTCCAAAAATATACTGAAGTAAGGCTGCCAAGAGGACTTGAAAGCGGGGCAGAATTGCAGGAAACCGATTTCAGGAGGTAGACTGGAATTGCATTGAAAGCATAGGAAAAGAGGCAGAACGTCCACAATGATGCACTTGGCCAAAAAGGGCGTATGCGTTTTTTCCTGAATATATTCAGGAAAAAACGCATACGCCCTTTTTGGCCAACCAAGCAAGCTTGCAAAGGAAATCTGCACTACAATGAAGTCTCACTTCCCCCAGGTCAAAAGGGCCATCTGAAAAAAGTGTAAAATCCAGAAAGGCAGGACAGGCCATGGAGAACTGGGAGCCTTGTTATGCTGATGGGCGGGATGTAAATTGCCAACAGACACTGGGGAGAAGTGTATGGTGTTTCCTGAAACATCTAAAAAACAAAGCAACAGAGCCTAGGGCACTTCCACTTATGGTCCTATAGCTTAGGGAAATTAAAATCAAAAAGACACAGCCACCCCAAAGTTTGGAACGGCTCTGTTTACAAGAACATCGTTTACAGTACAAGTTCAACATCGCAGAAAGTGAAAAATGGATAAAGAAGTTGTGGTATTTACTTACAAAGCAATATCACTCAGCAATGAAATCTATGTCATCAGGCCCTTAGCAGCACAATGAGTGGATTCAGGTATGATGATTCTAACTGAAATAAGTCACACAGAAAAAGAAACATCATAAGATATCAGTAATACACGGAATGTAAACTTGGCTACACAGGAACTGAATTACAGAACAGAACAGGGTCTCAAATTTAGAAAACCAACTTATGCTTGCTTAAGGGGAAAGGTGAGTTGGGGTGCTGCATAAAACCAGAGACTGAAATGAGCACAGATAAAGTTCCTTAAGCCAAATATGGAATAGACAAGAGCTACTCCTTGCTCAACGAAATGGACTCAACACCGCACATTAAATGCCTAAGAATGTACCTGACTAGTAAATATTTAAAACCTATGGATTGCTAAGTCTCCGAAAGAGAATGAAGCATGTGTACAGGGGCATAAACGCAGCAGTGATAGGATTGGAGAGTTTCGGTGAGCAAATAAAGACCCTTTGAAGTCATAATGCATGGTACCCATTCCACAGGTTTCAACTACCCAGGTTTAAGGTATTCTTCCTTCAGCTAAAACATGCATGTGGAACCTAGAGTATGATCAACCATGTGATCGCGAGACGTGTTCAAATATGTCTCAGTTTTCGTACACTGGTACTCGGGTGCAACATTCCTGACGCTTTACTAACACTCTCCCGACTTGGAGAGTCGGTCCCTTTAACCTCCTGTTTGGCCCAGTTTGCAATTTCTGCGGAAGATGAACAGGAATAGCGAGAACCAATGAGAGACTAGCTGGAGGTGTCTGGACGGGCAGATTTATCTCTCATTTCCCACCAGGAAGAGGAATTAACCAAAGGCTCAGCGTGCCGTGCAGAAACCAGACTAGGGCCTGAAGCCATCCTGTGGTGTTGCGGCCAGCTCACAAGAAAGCGAGTTGAAGAAAGGAGCTCAGGGGCACTGTAATTCACAAACCTGCAGAGTTATAAATGACAGCTATCATCCAAAAATATACTGAAGTAAGGCTGCCAAGAGGACTTGAAAGCGGGGCAGAATTGCAGGAAACCGATTTCAGGAGGTAGACTGGAATTGCATTGAAAGCATAGGAAAAGAGGCAGAACGTCCACAATGATGCACTTGGCCAAAAAGGGCGTATGCGTTTTTTCCTGAATATATTCAGGAAAAAACGCATACGCCCTTTTTGGCCAACCAAGCAAGCTTGCAAAGGAAATCTGCACTACAATGAAGTCTCACTTCTCCCCAGTCAAAAGGGCCATCTGAAAAAAGTGTAAAATCCAGAAAGGCAGGACAGGCCATGGAGAACTGGGAGCCTTGTTATGCTGATGGGCAGGATGTAAATTGCCAACAGACACTCGGGAGAAGTGTATGGTGTTTCCTGAAACATCTAAAAAACAAAGCAACAGAGCCTAGGGCACTTCCACTTATGGTCCTATAGCTTAGGGAAATTAAAATCAAAAAGACACAGCCACCCCAAAGTTTGGGACGCCTCTGTTTACAAGAACCCCGTTTACCGTAGAAGTTCAAAATCACAGAAAGTGAAAAATGGATAAAGAACTTGTGGTACTTACGTACAATGCAGTATCACTCAGCAATGAAATCTATGTCATCAGGGCCGTAGCAGCATAATGAGTGGATTCAGGTACGATGATTCTAACTGAAATAAGTCACACAGAAAAAGAAACATCATAAGATATCACTAATACACGGAATGTAAACTTGGCTACACAGGAACTGAATTCCAAAACAGAACAGGGTCTCAAATTTAGAAAACCAACTTATGCTTGCTTAAGGGGAAAGGTGATTTGGGGTGCTGCATAAAACCAGAGATTGAAATGAGCACAGATAAAGTTCCTTAAGCCAAATATGGAATAGACAAGAGCTACTCCTTACTCAACGAAATGGACTCAACACCGCATATTAAACGCCTAAGAATGTACCTGACTAGTAAGTATCTTAAAACCTATGGATTGCTATGTCTCCAAAGGCAAATCAAGCGTGTGTACAGGGGCATAAACGCAGCAGTGATAGGATTGGAGAGGTTCGGTGAGCAAATGAAGACTTTTTGAAGTCATATTGCATGGTACCCATTACACGGGTCTCAACTCTCCAGGTTTAAGGTATTCTTCCTTCAGCTAAAACATGCATGTGGAACCCAGAGTATGATCAACCGTGTGAACGGGAGACGTGTTCAAATATGTGTCAGTTTTCCTCCCCTGGTACTCGGGTGCAACATTCCAGACGCTTTACTAACACTCTCCCCACTTGGAGAGTCAGCGCCTTTAACCTCCTGTTTGGCCCAGTTTGCAATTTCTGCGGAAGATGAACAGGAATAGCGAGAACCAATGAGAGACTAGCTGGAGGTGTCTGGACGGGCAAATTTAACTCTCATTTCCCACCAGGAAGAGGAAATAACCAAAGGCTCAGCGTGCCGTGCCGGAACCAGATTGGGGCCTGAAGCCATCCTGCGGTGTTGCGGCCAGCTCACAAGAAAGCGAGTTGAAGAAAGGAGCTCAGGGGCACTGTAATTCACAAACCTGCAGAGTTATAAATGACAGCTATCGTCCAAAAATATACTGAAGTAAGGCTGCCAAGAGGACTTGAAAGCGGGGCAGAATTGCAGGAAACCGATTTCAGGAGGTAGACTGGAATTGCATTGAAAGCATAGGAAAAGAGGCAGAACGTCCACAATGATGCACTTGGCCAAAAAGGGCGTATGCGTTTTTTCCTGAATATATTCAGGAAAAAACGCATACGCCCTTTTTGGCCAACCAAGCAAGCTTGCAAAGGAAATCTGCACTACAATGAAGTCTCACTTCCCCCAGGTCAAAAGGGCCATCTGAAAAAAGTGTAAAATCCAGAAAGGCAGGACAGGCCATGGAGAACTGGGAGCCTTGTTATGCTGATGGGCGGGATGTAAATTGCCAACAGACACTGGGGAGAAGTGTATGGTGTTTCCTGAAACATCTAAAAAACAAAGCAACAGAGCCTAGGGCACTTCCACTTATGGTCCTATAGCTTAGGGAAATTAAAATAAAAAAGACACAGCCACCCCAAAGTTTGGAACGGCTCTGTTTACAAGAACATCGTTTACAGTACAAGTTCAACATCGCAGAAAGTGAAAAATGGATAAAGAAGTTGTGGTATTTACTTACAAAGCAATATCACTCAGCAATGAAATCTATGTCATCAGGCCCTTAGCAGCACAATGAGTGGATTCAGGTATGATGATTCTAACTGAAATAAGTCACACAGAAAAAGAAACATCATAAGATATCAGTAATACACGGAATGTAAACTTGGCTACACAGGAACTGAATTACAGAACAGAACAGGGTCTCAAATTTAGAAAACCAACTTATGCTTGCTTAAGGGGAAAGGTGAGTTGGGGTGCTGCATAAAACCAGAGACTGAAATGAGCACAGATAAAGTTCCTTAAGCCAAATATGGAATAGACAAGAGCTACTCCTTGCTCAACGAAATGGACTCAACACCGCACATTAAATGCCTAAGAATGTACCTGACTAGTAAATATTTAAAACCTATGGATTGCTAAGTCTCCGAAAGAGAATGAAGCATGTGTACAGGGGCATAAACGCAGCAGTGATAGGATTGGAGAGTTTCGGTGAGCAAATGAAGACCCTTTGAAGTCATAATGCATGGTACCCATTCCACAGGTTTCAACTACCCAGGTTTAAGGTATTCTTCCTTCAGCTAAAACATGCATGTGGAACCTAGAGTATGATCAACCATGTGATCGCGAGACGTGTTCAAATATGTCTCAGTTTTCGTACACTGGTACTCGGGTGCAACATTCCTGACGCTTTACTAACACTCTCCCGACTTGGAGAGTCAGTCCCTTTAACCTCCTGTTTGGCCCAGTTTGCAATTTCTGCGGAAGATGAACAGGAATAGCGAGAACCAATGAGAGACTAGCTGGAGGTGTCTGGACGGGCAGATTTATCTCTCATTTCCCACCAGGAAGAGGAATTAACCAAAGGCTCAGCGTGCCGTGCCGAAACCAGACTAGGGCCTGAAGCCATCCTGTGGTGTTGCGGCCAGCTCACAAGAAAGCGAGTTGAAGAAAGGAGCTCAGGGGCACTGTAATTCACAAACCTGCAGAGTTATAAATGACAGCTATCATCCAAAAATATACCGAAGTAAGGCTGCCAAGAGGACTTGAAAGCGGTGCAGAATTGCAGGAAACCGATTTCAGGAGGTAGACTGGAATTGCATTGAAAGCATAGGAAAAGAGGCAGAGCGTACACAATGATGCACTTGGCCAAAAAGGGCGTATGCGTTTTTTCCTGAATATATTCAGGAAAAAACGCATACGCCCTTTTTGGCCAAGCAAGCAAATTTGCAAAGGAAATCTGCACTACAATGAAGTCTCACCTCCCCCAGGTCAAAAGGGCCATCTGAAAAAAGTGTAAAATCCAGAAAGGCAGGACAGGCCATGGAAAACTGGGAGCCTTGTTATGCTGATGTGCGGGATGTAAATTGCCAACAGACACTCGGGAGAAGTGTATGGTGTTTCCTGAAACATCTAAAAAACAAAGCAACAGAGCCTAGGGCACTTCCACTTATGGTCCTATAGCTTAGGAAAATTAAAATCAAAAAGACACAGCCACCCCAAAGTTTGGAACGGCTCTGTTTACAAGAACCTCGTTTACAGTACAAGTTCAACATCGCAGAAAGTGAAAAATGGATAAAGAAGTTGTGGTATTTACTTACAAAGCAATATCACTCAGCAATGAAATCTATGTCATCAGGCCCTTAGCAGCACAATGAGTGGATTCAGGTATGATGATTCTAACTGAAATAAGTCACACAGAAAAAGAAACATCATAAGATATCAGTAATACACGGAATGTAAACTTGGCTACACACAAACTGAATTACAGAACAGAACAGGGTCTCAAATTTAGAAAACCAACTTATGTTTGCTTAAGGGTAAAGGTGAGTTGGGGTGCTGCATAAAACCAGAGATTGAAATGAACACAGATAAAGTTCCAGAAGCCAAATATGGAATAGACAAGAGCTACTCCTTGCTCAACGAAATGGACTCAACACCGCATATTAAACGCCTAAGAACGTACCTGACTAGTAAGTATCTTAAAACCTATGGATTGCTATGTCTCCGAAAGAGAATCAAGCATGTGTACAGGGGCATAAACGCAGCAGTGATAGGATTGGAGAGGTTCGGTGAGCAAATGAAGACCCTTTGAAGTCATATTGCATGGTACCCATTACACGGGTCTCAACTCTCCAGGTTTAAGGTATTCTTCCTTCAGCTAAAACATGCATGTGCAACCCAGAGTATGATCAACCGTGTGAATGGGAGACGTGTTCAAATATGTCTCAGTTTTCGTACCCTGGTACTCGGGTGCAACATTCCAGACGCTTTACTAACACTCTCCCGACTTGGAGAGTCAGTCCCTTTAACCTCCTGTTTGGCCCAGTTTGCAATTTCTGCGGAAGATGAACAGGAATAGCGAGAACCAATGAGAGACTAGCTGGAGGTGTCTGGACGGGCAAATTTAACTCTCATTTCCCACCAGGAAAAGGAATTAACCAAAGGCTCAGCGTGCCGAGCCGGAACCAGATTAGGGCCTGAAGCCATCCTGCAGTGTTGCGGCCAGCTCACAAGAAAGTGAGTTGAAGAAAGGAGCTCAGGGGCACTGTAATTCACAAACCTGCAGAGTTATAAATGACAGCTATCGTCCAAAAATATACTGAAGTAAGGCTGCCAAGAGGACTTGAAAGCGCGGCAGAATTGCAGGAAACCGATTTCAGGAGGTAGACTGGAATTGCATTGAAAGCATAGGAAAAGAGGCAGAACGTCCACAATGATGCACTTGGCCAAAAAGGGCGTATGCGTTTTTTCCTGAATATATTCAGGAAAAAACGCATACGCCCTTTTTGGCCAAGCAAGCAAATTTGCAAAGGAAATCTGCACTACAATGAAGTCTCACTTCCCCCCGGTCAAAAGGGCCATCTGAAAAAAGTGTAAAATCCAGAAAGGCAGGACAGGCCATGGAGAACTGGGAGCCTTGTTATGCTGATGGGCGGGATGTAAATTGCCAACAGACACTCGGGAGAAGTGTATGGTGTTTCCTGAAACATCTAAAAAACAAAGCAACAGAGCCTAGGGCACTTCCACTTATGGTCCTATAGCTTAGGGAAATTAAAATCAAAAAGACACAGCCACCCCAAAGTTTGGGACGCCTCTGTTTACAAGAACCTCGTTTACCGTACAAGTTCAGTATCACAGAAAGTGAAAAATGGATAAAGAAGTTGTGGTATTTACTTACAAAGCAATATCACTCAGCAATGAAATCTATGTCATCAGGCCCTTAGCAGCATAATGAGTGGATTCAGGTACGATGATTCTAACTGAAATAAGTCACACAGAAAAAGAATCATCATAAGATATCACTAATACACAGAATGTAAACTTGGTTACACAGGAACTGAATTACAGAACAGAACACGGTCTCAAATTTAGAAAACCAACTTATGCTTGCTTAAGGGGAAAGGTGAGTTGGGGTGCTGCATAAAACCAGAGATTGAAATGAGCACAGATAAAGTTCCTTAAGCCAAATATGGAATAGACAAGACCTACTCCTTGCTCAACGAAATGGACTCAAAACCCCATATTAAACGCCTAAGAATGTACCTGACTAGTAAGTATCTTAAAACCTATGGATTGCTATGTCTCCGAAAGAGAATCAAGCATGTGTACAGAGGCATAAATGCAGCAGTGATAGGATTGGAGAGGTTCGGTGAGCAAATGAAGACCCTTTGAAGTCATATTGCATGGTACCCATTACACGGGTCTCAACTCTCCAGGTTTAAGCTATTCTTCCTTCAGGTAAATCATGCATGTGGAACCCAGAGTATGATCAACCGTGTGAACGGGAGATGTGTTCAAATATGTCTCAGTTTTCCTCCCCTGGTACTCGGGTGCAACATTCCAGACGCTTTACTAACACTCTCCCCACTTGGAGAGTCAGCGCCTTTAAACTCCTGTTTGGCCCAGTTTGCAATTTCTGTGGAAGATGAACAGGATTAGCGAGAACCAATGAGAGACTAGCTGGAGGTGTCTGGACGGGCAAATTTATCTCTCATTTCCCACCAGGAAGAGGAATTAACCAAAGGCTCAGCGTGCCGTGCCGGAACCAGATTAGGGCCTGAAGCCATCCTGCGGTGTTGCGGCCAGCTCACAAGAAAGCGAGTTGAAGAAAGGAGCTCAGGGGCACTGTAATTCACAAACCTGCAGAGTTATAAATGACAGCTATCGTCCAAAAATATACTGAAGTAAGGCTGCCAAGAGGACTTGAAAGCGGGGCAGAATTGCAGGAAACCGATTTCAGGAGGTAGACTGGAATTGCATTGAAAGCATAGGAAAAGATGCAGAACGTCCACAATGATGCACTTGGCCAAAAAGGGCGTATGCGTTTTTTCCTGAATATATTCAGGAAAAAACGCATACGCCCTTTTTGGCCAACCAAGCAAACTAGCAAAGGAAATCTGCACTACAATGAAGTCTCACTTCCCCCAGGTCAAAAGGGCCATCTGAAAAAAGTGTAAAATCCAGAAAGGCAGGACAGGCCATGGAGAACTGGGAGCCTTGTTATGCTGATGGGCGGGATGTAAATTGCCAACAGACACTCGGGAGAAGTCTATGGTGTTTCCTGAAACATCTAAAAAACAAAGCAACAGAGCCTAGGGCACTCCCACTTATGGTCCTATAGCTTAGGGAAATTAAAATCAAAAAGACACAGCCACCCCAAAGTTTCGGACGCCTCTGTTTACAAGAACCTCGTTTACCATACAAGTTCAATATCACATAAAGTGAAAAATGGATAAAGAACATGTGGTACTTACGTACAATGCAGTATCACTCAGCAATGAAATCTATGTCATCAGGCCCGTAGCAGCATAATGAGTGGATTCAGGTACGATGATTCTAACTGAAATAAGTCACACAGAAAAAGAAACATCATAAGATATCAGTAATACACGGAATGTAAACTTGGTTACACAGGAACTGAATTACAGAACAGAACAGGGTCTCAAATTTAGAAAACCAACTTATGCTTCCTTAAGGTGAAAGGTGAGTTGGGGTGCTGCATAAAACCAGAGACTGAAATGAGCACAGATAAAGTTCCTTAAGCCAAATATGGAATAGACAAGAGCTACTCCTTGCTCAACGAAATGGACTCAACACCGCACATTAAATGCCTAAGAATGTACCTGACTAGTAAATATTTAAAACCTATGGATTGCTAAGTCTCCGAAAGAGAATCAAGCATGTGTACAGGGGCATAAACGCAGCAGTGATAGGATTGGAGAGTTTCGGTGAGCAAATGAAGACCCTTTGAAGTCATAATGCATGGTACCCATTCCACAGGTTTCAACTACCCAGGTTTAAGGTATTCTTCCTTCAGCTAAAACATGCATGTGGAACCTAGAGTATGATCAACCATGTGATCGCGAGACGTGTTCAAATATGTCTCAGTTTTCGTACACTGGTACTCGGGTGCAACATTCCTGACGCTTTACTAACAGTCTCCCGACTTGGAGAGTCAGTCCCTTTAACCTCCTGTTTGGCCCAGTTTGCAATTTCTGCGGAAGATGAACAGGAATAGCGAGAACCAATGAGAGACTAGCTGGAGGTGTCTGGACGGGCAGATTTATCTCTCATTTCCCACCAGGAAGAGGAATTAACCAAAGGCTCAGCGTGCCGTGCCGAAACCAGACTAGGGCCTGAAGCCATCCTGTGGTGTTGCGGCCAGCTCACAAGAAAGCGAGTTGAAGAAAGGAGCTCAGGGGCACTGTAATTCACAAACCTGCAGAGTTATAAATGACAGCTATCATCCAAAAATATACCGAAGTAAGGCTGCCAAGAGGACTTGAAAGCGGTGCAGAATTGCAGGAAACCGATTTCAGGAGGTAGACTGGAATTGCATTGAAAGCATAGGAAAAGAGGCAGAGCGTCCACAATGATGCACTTGGCCAAAAAGGGCGTATGCGTTTTTTCCTGAATATATTCAGGAAAAAACGCATACGCCCTTTTTGGCCAACCAAGCAAGCTTGCAAAGGAAATCTGCACTACAATGAAGTCTCAATTCCCCCCGGTCAAACGGGCCATCTGAAAAAAGTGTAAAATCCAGAAAGGCAGGACAGGCCATGGAGAACTGGGAGCCTTGTTATGCTGATGGGCGGGATGTAAATTGCAAACAGACACTCGGGAGAAGTGTATGGTGTTTCCTGAAACATCTAAAAAACAAAGCAACAGAGCCTAGGGCACTTCCACTTATGGTCCTATAGCTTAGGGAAATTAAAATCAAAAAGACACAGCCACCCCAATGTTTGGGACGCCTGTGTTTACAAGAACCTCGTTTACCGTACAAGTTCAATATCACAGCAAGTGAAAAATGGATAAAGAACTTGTGGTACTTACGTACAATGCAGTATGACTCAGCAATGAAATCTATGTCATCAGGCCCGTAGCAGCATAATGAGTGGATTCAGGTACGATGATTCTAACTGAAATAAGTCACACAGAAAAAGAAACATCATAAGATATCACTAATACATGGAATGTAAACTTGGTTACACAGGAACTGAATTCCAAAACAGAACAGGGTCTCAAATGTAGAAAACCAACTTATGCTTGCTTAAGGGGAAAGGTGAGTTGGGGTGCTGCATAAAACCAGAGATTGAAATGAGCACAGATAAAGTTCCTTAAGCCAAATATGGAATAGACTAGAGCTACTCCTTGCTCAACGAAATGGACTCAACACCCCATATTAAACGCCTAAGAATGTACCTGACTAGTAAGTATCTGAAAACCTATGGATTGCTATGTCTCCAAAAGAGAATCAAGCGTGTGTACAGGGGCATAAACGCAGCAGTGATAGGATTGGAGAGGTTCGGTGAGCAAATGAAGACCCTTTGAAGTCATATTGTATGGTACCCATTCCACGAGTTTCAACTACCCAGGTTTAATGTATTCTTCCTTCAGCTAAAACATGCATGTGGAACCCAGAGTATGATCAACCGTGTGAACGGAGACATGTTCAAATATGTCTCAGTTTTCCTCCCCTGGTACTCGGGTGCAACATACCAGATATTTACTAACACTCTCCCCACTTGGAGAGTCAGCGCCTTTAACCTCCTGTTTGGCCCAGTTTGCAATTTCTGCGGAAGATAAACAGGAATAGCGAGAACCAATGAGAGACTAGCTGGAGGTGTCTGGACGGGCAAATTTAACTCTCATTTCCCACCAGGAAGAGTAAATAACCAAAGGCTGAGCGTGCCGTGGCAGAACCAGATTAGGGCCTGAAACCATCCTGCGGTGTTGCGGCCAGCTCACAAGAAAGCGTGTTGAAGAAAGGAGCTCAGGGGCACTGTAATTCACAAACCTGCAGAGTTATAAATGACAGCTATCGTCCAAAAATATACTGAAGTAAGGCTGCCAAGAGGACTTGAAAGCGGGGCAGAATTGCAGGAAACCGATTTCAGGAGGTAGACTGGAATTGCATTGAAAGCATAGGAAAAGAGGCTGAACGTCCACAATGATACACTTGGCCAAAAAGGGCGTATGCGTTTTTTCCTGAATATATTCAGGAAAAAATGCATACGCCCTTTTTGGCCAACCAAGCAAGCTTGCAAAGAAACCTGCACTACAATGAAGTCTCACTTCCCCCAGGTCAAAAGGGCCATCTGAAAAAAGTGTAAAATCCAGAAAGGCAGGACAGGCCATGGAGAACTGGGAGCCTTGTTATGCTGATGGGTGGGATGTAAATTGCCAACAGACACTCGGGAGAAGTGTATGGTGTTTCCTGAAACATCTAAAAAACAAAGCAACAGAGCCTAGGGCACTTCCACTTATGGTCCTATAGCTTAGGGAAATTAAAATCAAAAAGACACAGCCACCCCAAAGTTTGGGACGCCTCTGTTTACAAGAACCTCGTTTACCGTACAAGTTCAATATCACAGAAAGTGAAAAATGGATAAAGATCTTGTGGTACTTACGTACAATGCAGTATCACTCAGCAATGAAATCTATGTCATCAGGCCCTTAGCAGCATAATGAGTGGATTCAGGTACGATGATTCTAACTGAAATAAGTCACACAGAAAAAGAAACATCATAAGATATCACTAATACACGGAATGTAAACTTGGCTACACAGGAACTGAATTCCAAAACAGAACAGGGTCTCAAATTTAGAAAACCAACTTATGCTTGCTTAAGGGGAAAGGTGAGTTGGGGTGCTGCATAAAACCAGAGATTGAAATGAGCACAGATAAAGTTCCTTAAGCCAAATATGGAATAGACAAGAGCTACTCCTTGCTCAACGAAATGGACTCAACACCGCATATTAAACGCCTAAGAATGTACCTGACTAGTAAGTATCTTAAAACCTATGGATTGCTATTTCTCCGAAAGAGAATCAAGCGTGTGTACAGGGGCATAAACGCAGCACTGATAGGATTGGAGAGGTTCGGTGAGCAAATGAAGACCCTTTGAAGTCATATTGCATGGTACCCATTCCACGGGTTTCAACTACCCAGGTTTAAGGTATTCTTCCTTCAGCTAAAACATGCATGTGGAACCTAGAGTATGATCAACCATGTGATCGGGAGACGTGTTCAAATATGTCTCAGTTTTCACACCCTGGTACTCGGGTGCAACTTTCCAGACGCTTTACTAACACTCTCCCGACTTGGAGAGTCAGTCCCTTTAAACTCCTGTTTGGCCCAGTTTGCAATTTCTGCGGAAGATGAAAAGGAATAGCGAGAACCAATGAGAGACTAGCTGGAGGTGTCTGGACGGGCAAATTTAACTCTCATTTCCCACCAGGAAGAGGAATTAACGAAAGGCTCAACGTGCCGTGCCGGAACCAGATTAGGGCCTGAAGCCATCATGCGGTGTTGCGGCCAGCTCACACGAAAGTGAGTTGAGGAAAGGAGTTCAGGGGCACTGTAATTCACAAACCTGCAGAGTTATAAATGACAGCTATCGTCCAAAAAGATACTGAAGTAAGGCTGCCAAGAGGACTTGAAAGCGGGGCAGAATTGCAGGAAACCGATTTCAGGAGGTAGACTGGAATTGCATTGAAAGCATAGGAAAAGAGGCAGAACGTCCACAATGATGCACTTGGCCAAAAAGGGCGTATGCGTTTTTTCCTGAATATATTCAGGAAAAAACGCATACGCCCTTTTTGGCCAACCAAGCAAGCTTGCAAAGAAACCTGCACTACAATGAAGTCTCACTTCCCCCAGGTCAAAAGGGCCATCTGAAAAAAGTGTAAAATCCAGAAAGGCAGGACAGGCCATGGAGAACTGGGAGCCTTGTTATGCTGATGGGCGGGATGTAAATTGCCAACAGACACTCGGGAGAAGTGTATGGTGTTTCCTGAAACATCTAAAAAACAAAGCAACAGAGCCTAGGGCACTTCCACTTATGGTCCTATAGCTTAGGGAAATTAAAATCAAAAAGACACAGCCACCCCAAAGTTTGGGACGCCTCTGTTTACAAGAACCTCGTTTACCGTACAAGTTCAATATCACAGAAAGTGAAAAATGGATAAAGAACTTGTGGTACTTACGTACAATGCAGTATCACTCAGCAATGAAATCTATGTCATCAGGCCCATAGCAGCATAATGAGTGGATTCAGATACGATGATTCTAACTGAAATAAGTCACACAGAAAAAGAAACATCATAAGATATCACTAATACACGGAATGTAGACTTGGCAACACAGGAACTGAATTCCAAAACAGAACAGGGTCTCAAATTTAGAAAACCAACTTATGCTTGCTTAAGGGGAAAGGTGAGTTGGGGTGCTGCATAAAACCAGAGATTGAAATGAGCACAGATAAAGTTCCTTAAGCCAAATATGGAATAGACAAGAGCTACTCCTTACTCAACGAAATGGACACAACACACCATATTAAACGCCTAAGAATGTACCTGACTAGTAAGTATCTTAAAACCTATGGATTGCTATGTCTCTGAAACAGAATCAAGCATGTGTACAGGGGCATAAACGCAGCAGTGATAGGATTGGAGAGGTTCAGTGAGCAAATGAAGACCCTTTGAAGTCATATTGCATGGTACCCATTCCACAGGTTTCAACTACCCAGGTTTAAGGTATTCTTCCTTCAGCTAAAACATGCATGTGGAACCTAGAGTATGATCAACCATGTGATCGCGAGACGTGTTCAAATATGTCTCAGTTTTCGTACCCTGGTACTCGGGTGCAACATTCCAGACGCTTTACTAACACTCTCCCGACTTGGAGAGTCAGTCCCTTTAACCTCCTGTTTGGCCCAGTTTGCAATTTCTGCGGAAGATGAACAGGAATAGCGAGAACCAATGAGAGACTAGCTGGAGGTGTCTGGACGGGCAAATTTATCTCTCATTTCCCACCAGGAAGAGGAATTAACCAAAGGCTCAGCGTGCCGTGCCGGAACCAGACTAGGGCCTGAAGCCATCCTGTGGTGTTGCGGCCAGCTCACAAGAAAGCGAGTTGAAGAAAGGAGCTCAGGGGCACTGTAATTCACAAACCTGCAGAGTTATAAATGACAGCTATCATCCAAAAATATACTGAAGTAAGGCTGCCAAGAGGACTTGAAAGCGGTGCAGAATTGCAGGAAACCGATTTCAGGAGGTAGACTGGAATTGCATTGAAAGCATAGGAAAAGAGGCAGAACGTCCACAATGATGCACTTGGCCAAAAAGGGCGTATGCGTTTTTTCCTGAATATATTCAGGAAAAAACGCATACGCCCTTTTTGGCCAACCAAGCAAGCTTGCAAAGGAAATCTGCACTACAATGAAGTCTCACTTCCCCCCGGTCAAACGGGCCATCTGAAAAAAGTGTAAAATCCAGAAAGGCAGGACAGGCCATGGAGAACTGGGAGCCTTGTTATGCTGATGGGCGGGATGTAAATTGCCAACAGACACTCGGGAGAAGTGTATGGTGTTTCCTGAAACATCTAAAAAACAAAGCAACAGAGCCTAGGGCACTTCCACTTATGGTCCTATAGCTTAGGGAAATTAAAATCAAAAAGACACAGCCACCCCAATGTTTGGGACGCCTCTGTTTACAAGAACCTCGTTTACCATACAAGTTCAATATCACAGCAAGTGAAAAATTGATAAAGAACTTGTGGTACTTACGTACAATGCAGTATCACTCAGCAATGAAATCTATGTCATCAGGCCCGTAGCAGCATAATGAGTGGATGCAGGTACGATGATTCTAACTGAAATAAGTCACACAGAAAAAGAAACATCATAAGACATCACTAATACATGGAATGTAAACTTGGTTACACAGGAACTGAATTCCAAAACAGAACAGGGTCTCAAATGTAGAAAACCAACTTATGCTTGCTTAAGGGGAAAGGTGAGTTGGGGTGCTGCATAAAACCAGAGATTGAAATGAGCACAGATAAAGTTCCTTAAGCCAAATATGGAATAGACAAGAGCTACTCCTTGCTCAACGAAATGGACTCAACACCCCATATTAAACGCCTAAGAATGTACCTGACTAGTAAGTATCTTAAAACCTATGGATTGCTATGTCTCCAAAAGAGAATCAAGCGTGTGTACAGGGGCATAAACGCAGCAGTGATAGGATTGGAGAGGTTCGGTGAGCAAATGAAGACCCTTTGAAGTCATATTGTATGGTACCCATTCCACGGGTTTCAACTACCCAGGTTTAATGTATTCTTCCTTCAGCTAAAACATGCATGTGGAACCCAGAGTATGATCAACCGTGTGAACGGGAGACATGTTCAAATATGTCTCAGTTTTCCTCCCCTGGTACTCGGGTGCAACATACCAGATATTTACTAACACTCTCCCCACTTGGAGAGTCAGCGCCTTTAACCTCCTGTTTGGCCCAGTTTGCAATTTCTGCGGAAGATAAACAGGAATAGCGAGAACCAATGAGAGACTAGCTGGAGGTGTCTGGACGGGCAAATTTAACTCTCATTTCCCACCAGGAAGAGTAAATAACCAAAGGCTGAGCGTGCCGTGCCAGAACCAGATTAGGGCCTGAAGCCATCCTGCGGTGTTGCGGCCATCTCACAAGAAAGCGAGTTGAAGAAAGGAGCTCAGGGGCACTGTAATTCACAAACCTGCAGAGTTATAAATGACAGCTATCGTCCAAAAATATACTGAAGTAAGGCTGCCAAGAGGACTTGAAAGCGGGGCAGAAGTGCAGGAAACCGATTTCAGGAGGTAGACTGGAATTGCATTGAAAGCATAGGAAAAGAGGCATAGCGTCCACAATGATGCACTTGGCCAAAAAGGGCATATGCGTTTTTTCCTGAATATATTCAGGAAAAAACGCATACGCCCTTTTTGGCCAACCAAGCAAGCTTGCAAAGGAAATCTGCACTACAATGAAGTCTCACTTCCCCCCGGTCAAAAGGGCCATCTGAAAAAAGTGTAAAATCCAGAAAGGCAGGACAGGCCATGGAGAACTGGGAGCCTTGTTATGCTGATGGGCGGGATGTAAATTGCCAACAGACACTCGGGAGAAGTGTATGGTGTTTCCTGAAACATCTAAAAAACAAAGCAACAGAGCCTAGGGCACTTCCACTTATGGTCCTATAGCTTAGGGAAATTAAAATCAAAAAGACACAGCCATCCCAAAGTTTGCAACGGCTCTGTTTACAAGAACCTCGTTTACAGTACAAGTTCAACATCGCAGAAAGTGAAAAATGGATAAAGAAGTTGTGGTATTTACTTACAAAGCAATATCACTCAGCAATGAAATCTATGTCATCAGGCCCTTAGTAGCACAATGAGTGGATTCAGGTATGGTGATTCTAACTGAAATAAGTCACACAGAAAAAGAAACATCATAAGATATCACTAATACACGGAATGTAAACTTGGCTACACAGGAACTGAATTCCAAAACAGAACAGTGTCTCAAATTTAGAAAACCAACTTATGCTTGCTTAAGGGGAAAGGTGAGTTGGGGTGCTGCATAAAACCAGAGACTGAAATGAGCACAGATAAAGTTCCTTAAGCCCCATATGGAATAGACAAGAGCTACTCCTTGCTCAACGAAATGGACTCAACACCGCACATTAAATGCCTAAGAATGTACCTGACTAGAAAATATCTTAAAACCTATGGATTGCTATGTCTCCGAAAGAGAATCAAGCATGTGTACAGGGGCATAAACGCAGCAGTGATAGGATTGGAGAGTTTCGGTGAGCAAATGAAGAGCCTTTGAAGTCATATTGCATGGTACCCATTCCACAGGTTTCAACTACCCAGGTTTAAGGTATTCTTCCTTCAGCTAAAACATGCATGTGGAACCTAGAGTATGATCAACCATGTGATCGCGAGACGTGTTCAAATATGTCTCAGTTTTCGTACACTGGTACTCGGGTGCAACATTCCTGACGCTTTACTAACACTCTCCCGACTTGGAGAGTCAGTCCCTTTAACCTCCTGTTTGGCCCAGTTTGCAATTTCTGCGGAAGATGAACAGGAATAGCGAGAACCAATGAGAGACTAGCTGGAGGTGTCTGGACGGGCAAATTTATCTCTCATTTCCCACCAGGAAGAGGAATTAACCAAAGGCTCAGCGTGCCGTGCCGGAACCAGACTAGGGCCTGAAGCCATCCTGTGGTGTTGCGGCCAGCTCACAAGAAAGCGAGTTGAAGAAAGGAGCTCAGGGGCACTGTAATTCACAAACCTGCAGAGTTATAAATGACAGCTATCATCCAAAAATATACTGAAGTAAGTCTGCCAAGAGGACTTGAAAGCGGGGCAGAATTGCAGGAAACCGATTTCAGGAGGTAGACTGGAATTGCATTGAAAGCATAGGAAAAGAGGCAGAACGTCCACAATGATGCACTTGTTCAAAAAGGGCGTATGCGTTTTTTCCTGAATATATTCAGGAAAAAACGCATACGCCCTTTTTGGCCAACCAAGCAAGCTTGCAAAGGAAATCTGCACTACAATGAAGTCTCACTTCCCCCCGGTCAAACGGGCCATCTGAAAAATGTGTAAAATCCAGAAAGGCAGGACAGGCCATGGAGAACTGGGAGCCTTGTTATGCTGATGGGCGGGATGTAAATTGCCAACAGACACTCGGGAGAAGTGTATGGTGTTTCCTGAAACATCTAAAAAACAAAGCAACAGAGCCTAGGGCACTTCCACTTATGGTCCTATAGCTTAGGGAAATTAAAATCAAAAAGACACAGCCACCCCAATGTTTGGGACGCCTCTGTTTACAAGAACCTCGTTTACCATACAAGTTCAATATCACAGCAAGTGAAAAATTGATAAAGAACTTGTGGTACTTACGTACAATGCAGTATCACTCAGCAATGAAATCTATGTCATCAGGCCCGTAGCAGCATAATGAGTGGATGCAGGTACGATGATTCTAACTGAAATAAGTCACACAGAAAAAGAAACATCATAAGACATCACTAATACATGGAATGTAAACTTGGTTACACAGGAACTGAATTCCAAAACAGAACAGGGTCTCAAATGTAGAAAACCAACTTATGCTTGCTTAAGGGGAAAGGTGAGTTGGGGTGCTGCATAAAACCAGAGATTGAAATGAGCACAGATAAAGTTCCTTAAGCCAAATATGGAATAGACAAGAGCTACTCCTTGCTCAACGAAATGGACTCAACACCCCATATTAAACGCCTAAGAATGTACCTGACTAGTAAGTATCTTAAAACCTATGGATTGCTATGTCTCCAAAAGAGAATCAAGCGTGTGTACAGGGGCATAAACGCAGCAGTGATAGGATTGGAGAGGTTCGGTGAGCAAATGAAGACCCTTTGAAGTCATATTGTATGGTACCCATTCCACGGGTTTCAACTACCCAGGTTTAATGTATTCTTCCTTCAGCTAAAACATGCATGTGGAACCCAGAGTATGATCAACCGTGTGAACGGGAGACATGTTCAAATATGTCTCAGTTTTCCTCCCCTGGTACTCGGGTGCAACATACCAGATATTTACTAACACTCTCCCCACTTGGAGAGTCAGCGCCTTTAACCTCCTGTTTGGCCCAGTTTGCAATTTCTGCGGAAGATAAACAGGAATAGCGAGAACCAATGAGAGACTAGCTGGAGGTGTCTGGACGGGCAAATTTAACTCTCATTTCCCACCAGGAAGAGTAAATAACCAAAGGCTGAGCGTGCCATGCCAGAACCAGATTAGGGCCTGAAGCCATCCTGCGGTGTTGCGGCCATCTCACAAGAAAGCGAGTTGAAGAAAGGAGCTCAGGGGCACTGTAATTCACAAACCTGCAGAGTTATAAATGACAGCTATCGTCCAAAAATATACTGAAGTAAGGCTGCCAAGAGGACTTGAAAGCGGGGCAGAAGTGCAGGAAACCGATTTCAGGAGGTAGACTGGAATTGCATTGAAAGCATAGGAAAAGAGGCAGAGCGTCCACAATGATGCACTTGGCCAAAAAGGGCGTATGCGTTTTTTCCTGAATATATTCAGGAAAAAACGCATACGCCCTTTTTGGCCAACCAAGCAAGCTTGCAAAGGAAATCTGCACTACAATGAAGTCTCACTTCCCCCCGGTCAAAAGGGCCATCTGAAAAAAGTGTAAAATCCAGAAAGGCAGGACAGGCCATGGAGAACTGGGAGCCTTGTTATGCTGATGGGCGGGATGTAAATTGCCAACAGACACTCGGGAGAAGTGTATGGTGTTTCCTGAAACATCTAAAAAACAAAGCAACAGAGCCTAGGGCACTTCCACTTATGGTCCTATAGCTTAGGGAAATTAAAATCAAAAAGACACAGCCATCCCAAAGTTTGCAACGGCTCTGTTTACAAGAACCTCGTTTACAGTACAAGTTCAACATCGCAGAAAGTGAAAAATGGATAAAGAAGTTGTGGTATTTACTTACAAAGCAATATCACTCAGCAATGAAATCTATGTCATCAGGCCCTTAGTAGCACAATGAGTGGATTCAGGTATGGTGATTCTAACTGAAATAAGTCACACAGAAAAAGAAACATCATAAGATATCACTAATACACGGAATGTAAACTTGGCTACACAGGAACTGAATTCCAAAACAGAACAGTGTCTCAAATTTAGAAAACCAACTTATGCTTGCTTAAGGGGAAAGGTGAGTTGGGGTGCTGCATAAAACCAGAGACTGAAATGAGCACAGATAAAGTTCCTTAAGCCCCATATGGAATAGACAAGAGCTACTCCTTGCTCAACGAAATGGACTCAACACCGCACATTAAATGCCTAAGAATGTACCTGACTAGAAAATATCTTAAAACCTATGGATTGCTATGTCTCCGAAAGAGAATCAAGCATGTGTACAGGGGCATAAACGCAGCAGTGATAGGATTGGAGAGTTTCGGTGAGCAAATGAAGAGCCTTTGAAGTCATATTGCATGGTACCCATTCCACAGGTTTCAACTACCCAGGTTTAAGGTATTCTTCCTTCAGCTAAAACATGCATGTGGAACCTAGAGTATGATCAACCATGTGATCGCGAGACGTGTTCAAATATGTCTCAGTTTTCGTACACTGGTACTCGGGTGCAACATTCCTGACGCTTTACTAACACTCTCCCGACTTGGAGAGTCAGTCCCTTTAACCTCCTGTTTGGCCCAGTTTGCAATTTCTGCGGAAGATGAACAGGAATAGCGAGAACCAATGAGAGACTAGCTGGAGGTGTCTGGACGGGCAAATTTATCTCTCATTTCCCACCAGGAAGAGGAATTAACCAAAGGCTCAGCGTGCCGTGCCGGAACCAGACTAGGGCCTGAAGCCATCCTGTGGTGTTGCGGCCAGCTCACAAGAAAGCGAGTTGAAGAAAGGAGCTCAGGGGCACTGTAATTCACAAACCTGCAGAGTTATAAATGACAGCTATCATCCAAAAATATACTGAAGTAAGTCTGCCAAGAGGACTTGAAAGCGGGGCAGAATTGCAGGAAACCGATTTCAGGAGGTAGACTGGAATTGCATTGAAAGCATAGGAAAAGAGGCAGAACGTCCACAATGATGCACTTGTTCAAAAAGGGCGTATGCGTTTTTTCCTGAATATATTCAGGAAAAAACGCATACGCCCTTTTTGGCCAACCAAGCAAGCTTGCAAAGGAAATCTGCACTACAATGAAGTCTCACTTCCCCCCGGTCAAACGGGCCATCTGAAAAAAGTGTAAAATCCAGAAAGGCAGGACAGGCCATGGAGAACTGGGAGCCTTGTTATGCTGATGGGCGGGATGTAAATTGCCAACAGACACTCGGGAGAAGTGTATGGTGTTTCCTGAAACATCTAAAAAACAAAGCAACAGAGCCTAGGGCACTTCCACTTATGGTCCTATAGCTTAGGGAAATTAAAATCAAAAAGACACAGCCACCCCAATGTTTGGGACGCCTCTGTTTACAAGAACCTCGTTTACCATACAAGTTCAATATCACAGCAAGTGAAAAATTGATAAAGAACTTGTGGTACTTACGTACAATGCAGTATCACTCAGCAATGAAATCTATGTCATCAGGCCCGTAGCAGCATAATGAGTGGATGCAGGTACGATGATTCTAACTGAAATAAGTCACACAGAAAAAGAAACATCATAAGACATCACTAATACATGGAATGTAAACTTGGTTACACAGGAACTGAATTCCAAAACAGAACAGGGTCTCAAATGTAGAAAACCAACTTATGCTTGCTTAAGGGGAAAGGTGAGTTGGGGTGCTGCATAAAACCAGAGATTGAAATGAGCACAGATAAAGTTCCTTAAGCCAAATATGGAATAGACAAGAGCTACTCCTTGCTCAACGAAATGGACTCAACACCCCATATTAAACGCCTAAGAATGTACCTGACTAGTAAGTATCTTAAAACCTATGGATTGCTATGTCTCCAAAAGAGAATCAAGCGTGTGTACAGGGGCATAAACGCAGCAGTGATAGGATTGGAGAGGTTCGGTGAGCAAATGAAGACCCTTTGAAGTCATATTGTATGGTACCCATTCCACGGGTTTCAACTACCCAGGTTTAATGTATTCTTCCTTCAGCTAAAACATGCATGTGGAACCCAGAGTATGATCAACCGTGTGAACGGGAGACATGTTCAAATATGTCTCAGTTTTCCTCCCCTGGTACTCGGGTGCAACATACCAGATATTTACTAACACTCTCCCCACTTGGAGAGTCAGCGCCTTTAACCTCCTGTTTGGCCCAGTTTGCAATTTCTGCGGAAGATAAACAGGAATAGCGAGAACCAATGAGAGACTAGCTGGAGGTGTCTGGACGGGCAAATTTAACTCTCATTTCCCACCAGGAAGAGTAAATAACCAAAGGCTGAGCGTGCCATGCCAGAACCAGATTAGGGCCTGAAGCCATCCTGCGGTGTTGCGGCCATCTCACAAGAAAGCGAGTTGAAGAAAGGAGCTCAGGGGCACTGTAATTCACAAACCTGCAGAGTTATAAATGACAGCTATCGTCCAAAAATATACTGAAGTAAGGCTGCCAAGAGGACTTGAAAGCGGGGCAGAAGTGCAGGAAACCGATTTCAGGAGGTAGACTGGAATTGCATTGAAAGCATAGGAAAAGAGGCAGAGCGTCCACAATGATGCACTTGGCCAAAAAGGGCGTATGCGTTTTTTCCTGAATATATTCAGGAAAAAACGCATACGCCCTTTTTGGCCAACCAAGCAAGCTTGCAAAGGAAATCTGCACTACAATGAAGTCTCACTTCCCCCCGGTCAAAAGGGCCATCTGAAAAAAGTGTAAAATCCAGAAAGGCAGGACAGGCCATGGAGAACTGGGAGCCTTGTTATGCTGATGGGCGGGATGTAAATTGCCAACAGACACTCGGGAGAAGTGTATGGTGTTTCCTGAAACATCTAAAAAACAAAGCAACAGAGCCTAGGGCACTTCCACTTATGGTCCTATAGCTTAGGGAAATTAAAATCAAAAAGACACAGCCATCCCAAAGTTTGCAACGGCTCTGTTTACAAGAACCTCGTTTACAGTACAAGTTCAACATCGCAGAAAGTGAAAAATGGATAAAGAAGTTGTGGTATTTACTTACAAAGCAATATCACTCAGCAATGAAATCTATGTCATCAGGCCCTTAGTAGCACAATGAGTGGATTCAGGTATGGTGATTCTAACTGAAATAAGTCACACAGAAAAAGAAACATCATAAGATATCACTAATACACGGAATGTAAACTTGGCTACACAGGAACTGAATTCCAAAACAGAACAGTGTCTCAAATTTAGAAAACCAACTTATGCTTGCTTAAGGGGAAAGGTGAGTTGGGGTGCTGCATAAAACCAGAGATTGAAATGAGCACAGATAAAGTTCCTTAAGCCAAATATGGAATAGACAAGAGCTACTCCTTGCTCAACGAAATGGACTCAACACCGCATATTAAACGCCTAAGAATGTACCTGACTAGTAAGTATCTTAAAACCTATGGATTGCTATTTCTCCGAAAGAGAATCAAGCGTGTGTACAGGGGCATAAACGCAGCAGTGATAGGATTGGAGAGTTTCGGTGAGCAAATGAAGACCCTTTGAAGTCATATTGCATGGTACCCATTCCACGGGTTTCAACTACCCAGGTTTAAGGTATTCTTCCTTCAGCTAAAACATGCATGTGGAACCTAGAGTATGATCAACCATGTGATCGGGAGACGTGTTCAAATATGTCTCAGTTTTCACACCCTGGTACTCGGGTGCAACTTTCCAGACGCTTTACTAACACTCTCCCGACTTGGAGAGTCAGTCCCTTTAAACTCCTGTTTGGCCCAGTTTGCAATTTCTGCGGAAGATGAAAAGGAATAGCGAGAACCAATGAGAGACTAGCTGGAGGTGTCTGGACGGGCAAATTTAACTCTCATTTCCCACCAGGAAGAGGAATTAACGAAAGGCTCAACGTGCCGTGCCGGAAGCAGATTAGGGCCTGAAGCCATCATGCGGTGTTGCGGCCAGCTCACACGAAAGTGAGTTGAGGAAAGGAGTTCAGGGGCACTGTAATTCACAAACCTGCAGAGTTATAAATGACAGCTATCGTCCAAAAATATACTGAAGTAAGGCTGCCAAGAGGACTTGAAAGCGGGGCAGAATTGCAGGAAACCGATTTCAGGAGGTAGACTGGAATTGCATTGAAAGCATAGGAAAAGAGGCAGAACGTCCACAATGATGCACTTGGCCAAAAAGGGCGTATGCGTTTTTTCCTGAATATATTCAGGAAAAAACGCATACGCCCTTTTTGGCCAACCAAGCAAGCTTGCAAAGAAACCTGCACTACAATGAAGTCTCACTTCCCCCAGGTCAAAAGGGCCATCTGAAAAAAGTGTAAAATCCAGAAAGGCAGGACAGGCCATGGAGAACTGGGAGCCTTGTTATGCTGATGGGCGGGATGTAAATTGCCAACAGACACTCGGGAGAAGTGTATGGTGTTTCCAGAAACATCTAAAAAACAAAGCAACAGAGCCTAGGGCACTTCCACTTATGGTCCTATAGCTTAGGGAAATTAAAATCAAAAAGACACAGCCACCCCAAAGTTTGGGACGCCTCTGTTTACAAGAACCTCGTTTACCGTACAAGTTCAATATCACAGAAAGTGAAAAATGGATAAAGAACTTGTGGTACTTACGTACAATGCAGTATCACTCAGCAATGAAATCTATGTCATCAGGCCCATAGCAGCATAATGAGTGGATTCAGATACGATGATTCTAACTGAAATAAGTCACACAGAAAAAGAAACATCATAAGATATCACTAATACACGGAATGTAGACTTGGCAACACAGGAACTGAATTCCAAAACAGAACAGGGTCTCAAATTTAGAAAACCAACTTATGCTTGCTTAAGGGGAAAGGTGAGTTGGGGTGCTGCATAAAACCAGAGACTGAAATGAGCACAGATAAAGTTCCTTAAGCCCCATATGGAATAGACAAGAGCTACTCCTTGCTCAACGAAATGGACTCAACACCGCACATTAAATGCCTAAGAATGTACCTGACTAGAAAATATCTTAAAACCTATGGATTGCTATGTCTCCGAAAGAGAATCAAGCATGTGTACAGGGGCATAAACGCAGCAGTGATAGGATTGGAGAGTTTCGGTGAGCAAATGAAGAGCCTTTTAAGTCATATTGCATGGTACCCATTCCACAGGTTTCAACTACCCAGGTTTAAGGTATTCTTCCTTCAGCTAAAACATGCATGTGGAACCTAGAGTATGATCAACCATGTGATCGCGAGACGTGTTCAAATATGTCTCAGTTTTCGTACACTGGTACTCGGGTGCAACATTCCTGACGCTTTACTAACACTCTCCCGACTTGGAGAGTCAGTCCCTTTAACCTCCTGTTTGGCCCAGTTTGCAATTTCTGCGGAAGATGAACAGGAATAGCGAGAACCAATGAGAGACTAGCTGGAGGTGTCTGGACGGGCAAATTTATCTCTCATTTCCCACCAGGAAGAGGAATTAACCAAAGGCTCAGCGTGCCGTGCCGGAACCAGACTAGGGCCTGAAGCCATCCTGTGGTGTTGCGGCCAGCTCACAAGAAAGCGAGTTGAAGAAAGGAGCTCAGGGGCACTGTAATTCACAAACCTGCAGAGTTATAAATGACAGCTATCATCCAAAAATATACTGAAGTAAGTCTGCCAAGAGGACTTGAAAGCGGGGCAGAATTGCAGGAAACCGATTTCAGGAGGTAGACTGGAATTGCATTGAAAGCATAGGAAAAGAGGCAGAACGTCCACAATGATGCACTTGTTCAAAAAGGGCGTATGCGTTTTTTCCTGAATATATTCAGGAAAAAACGCATACGCCCTTTTTGGCCAACCAAGCAAGCTTGCAAAGGAAATCTGCACTACAATGAAGTCTCACTTCCCCCCGGTCAAACGGGCCATCTGAAAAAAGTGTAAAATCCAGAAAGGCAGGACAGGCCATGGAGAACTGGGAGCCTTGTTATGCTGATGGGCGGGATGTAAATTGCCAACAGACACTCGGGAGAAGTGTATGGTGTTTCCTGAAACATCTAAAAAACAAAGCAACAGAGCCTAGGGCACTTCCACTTATGGTCCTATAGCTTAGGGAAATTAAAATCAAAAAGACACAGCCACCCCAATGTTTGGGACGCCTCTGTTTACAAGAACCTCGTTTACCATACAAGTTCAATATCACAGCAAGTGAAAAATTGATAAAGAACTTGTGGTACTTACGTACAATGCAGTATCACTCAGCAATGAAATCTATGTCATCAGGCCCGTAGCAGCATAATGAGTGGATGCAGGTACGATGATTCTAACTGAAATAAGTCACACAGAAAAAGAAACATCATAAGACATCACTAATACATGGAATGTAAACTTGGTTACACAGGAACTGAATTCCAAAACAGAACAGGGTCTCAAATGTAGAAAACCAACTTATGCTTGCTTAAGGGGAAAGGTGAGTTGGGGTGCTGCATAAAACCAGAGATTGAAATGAGCACAGATAGTGTTCCTTAAGCCAAATATGGAATAGACAAGAGCTACTCCTTGCTCAACGAAATGGACTCAACACCCCATATTAAACGCCTAAGAATGTACCTGACTAGTAAGTATCTTAAAACCTATGGATTGCTATGTCTCCAAAAGAGAATCAAGCGTGTGTACAGGGGCATAAACGCAGCAGTGATAGGATTGGAGAGGTTCGGTGAGCAAATGAAGACCCTTTGAAGTCATATTGTATGGTACCCATTCCACGGGTTTCAACTACCCAGGTTTAATGTATTCTTCCTTCAGCTAAAACATGCATGTGGAACCCAGAGTATGATCAACCGTGTGAACGGGAGACATGTTCAAATATGTCTCAGTTTACCTCCCCTGGTACTCGGGTGCAACATACCAGATATTTACTAACACTCTCCCCACTTGGAGAGTCAGCGCCTTTAACCTCCTGTTTGGCCCAGTTTGCAATTTCTGTGGAAGATAAACAGGAATAGCGAGAACCAATGAGAGACTAGCTGGAGGTGTCTGGACGGGCAAATTTAACTCTCATTTCCCACCAGGAAGAGTAAATAACCAAAGGCTGAGCGTGCCGTGCCAGAACCAGATTAGGGCCTGAAGCCATCCTGCGGTGTTGCGGCCATCTCACAAGAAAGCGAGTTGAAGAAAGGAGCTCAGGGGCACTGTAATTCACAAACCTGCAGAGTTATAAATGACAGCTATCGTCCAAAAATATACTGAAGTAAGGCTGCCAAGAGGACTTGAAAGCGGGGCAGAAGTGCAGGAAACCGATTTCAGGAGGTAGACTGGAATTGCATTGAAAGCATAGGAAAAGAGGCAGAGCGTCCACAATGATGCACTTGGCCAAAAAGGGCGTATGCGTTTTTTCCTGAATATATTCAGGAAAAAACGCATACGCCCTTTTTGGCCAACCAAGCAAGCTTGCAAAGGAAATCTGCACTACAATGAAGTCTCACTTCCCCCCGGTCAAAAGGGCCATCTGAAAAAAGTGTAAAATCCAGAAAGGCAGGACAGGCCATGGAGAACTGGGAGCCTTGTTATGCTGATGGGCGGGATGTAAATTGCCAACAGACACTCGGGAGAAGTGTATGGTGTTTCCTGAAACATCTAAAAAACAAAGCAACAGAGCCTAGGGCACTTCCACTTATGGTCCTATAGCTTAGGGAAATTAAAATCAAAAAGACACAGCCATCCCAAAGTTTGCAACGGCTCTGTTTACAAGAACCTCGTTTACAGTACAAGTTCAACATCGCAGAAAGTGAAAAATGGATAAAGAAGTTGTGGTATTTACTTACAAAGCAATATCACTCAGCAATGAAATCTATGTCATCAGGCCCTTAGTAGCACAATGAGTGGATTCAGGTATGGTGATTCTAACTGAAATAAGTCACACAGAAAAAGAAACATCATAAGATATCACTAATACACGGAATGTAAACTTGGCTACACAGGAACTGAATTCCAAAACAGAACAGTGTCTCAAATTTAGAAAACCAACTTATGCTTGCTTAAGGGGAAAGGTGAGTTGGGGTGCTGCATAAAACCAGAGACTGAAATGAGCACAGATAAAGTTCCTTAAGCCCCATATGGAATAGACAAGAGCTACTCCTTGCTCAACGAAATGGACTCAACACCGCACATTAAATGCCTAAGAATGTACCTGACTAGAAAATATCTTAAAACCTATGGATTGCTATGTCTCCGAAAGAGAATCAAGCATGTGTACAGGGGCATAAACGCAGCAGTGATAGGATTGGAGAGTTTCGGTGAGCAAATGAAGAGCCTTTGAAGTCATATTGCATGGTACCCATTCCACGGGTTTCAACTACCCAGGTTTAAGGTATTCTTCCTTCAGCTAAAACATGCATGTGGAACCTAGAGTATGATCAACCATGTGATCGCGAGACGTGTTCAAATATGTCTCAGTTTTCGTACACTGGTACTCGGGTGCAACATTCCTGACGCTTTACTAACACTCTCCCGACTTGGAGAGTCAGTCCCTTTAACCTCCTGTTTGGCCCAGTTTGCAATTTCTGCGGAAGATGAACAGGAATAGCGAGAACCAATGAGAGACTAGCTGGAGGTGTCTGGACGGGCAAAATTATCTCTCATTTCCCACCAGGAAGAGGAATTAACCAAAGGCTCAGCGTGCCGTGCCGGAACCAGACTAGGGCCTGAAGCCATCCTGTGGTGTTGCGGCCAGCTCACAAGAAAGCGAGTTGAAGAAAGGAGCTCAGGGGCACTGTAATTCACAAACCTGCAGAGTTATAAATGACAGCTATCATCCAAAAATATACCGAAGTAAGGCTGCCAAGAGGACTTGAAAGCGGTGCAGAATTGCAGGAAACCGATTTCAGGAGGTAGACTGGAATTGCATTGAAAGCATAGGAAAAGAGGCAGAACGTCCACAATGATGCACTTGGCCAAAAAGGACGTATGCGTTTTTTCCTGAATATATTCAGGAAAAAACGCATACGCCCTTTTTGGCCAACCAAGCAAGCTTGCAAAGGAAATCTGCACTACAATGAAGTCTCACTTCCCCCCGGTCAAACGGGCCATCTGAAAAAAGTGTAAAATCCAGAAAGGCAGGACAGGCCATGGAGAACTGGGAGCCTTGTTATGCTGATGGGCGGGATGTAAATTGCCAACAGACACTCGGGAGAAGTGTATGGTGTTTCCTGAAACATCTAAAAAACAAAGCAACAGAGCCTAGGGCACTTCCACTTATGGTCCTATAGCTTAGGGAAATTAAAATCAAAAAGACACAGCCACCCCAATGTTTGGGACGCCTGTGTTTACAAGAACCTCGTTTACCGTACAAGTTCAATATCACAGCAAGTGAAAAATTGATAAAGAACTTGTGGTACTTACGTACAATGCAGTATGACTCAGCAATGAAATCTATGTCATCAGGCCCGTAGCAGCATAATGAGTGGATGCAGGTACGATGATTCTAACTGAAATAAGTCACACAGAAAAAGAAACATCATAAGATATCACTAATACATGGAATGTAAACTTGGTTACACAGGAACTGAATTCCAAAACAGAACAGGGTCTCAAATGTAGAAAACCAACTTATGCTTGCTTAAGGGGAAAGGTGAGTTGGGGTGCTGCATAAAACCAGAGATTGAAATGAGCACAGATAAAGTTCCTTAAGCCAAATATGGAATAGACAAGAGCTACTCCTTGCTCAACGAAATGGACTCAACACCCCATATTAAACGCCTAAGAATGTACCTGACTAGTAAGTATCTTAAAACCTATGGATTGCTATGTCTCCAAAAGAGAATCAAGCGTGTGTACAGGGGCATAAACGCAGCAGTGATAGGATTGGAGAGGTTCGGTGAGCAAATGAAGACCCTTTGAAGTCATATTGTATGGTACCCATTCCACGGGTTTCAACTACCCAGGTTTAATGTAATCTTCCTTCAGCTAAAACATGCATGTGGAACCCAGAGTATGATCAACCCTGTGAACGGAGACATGTTCAAATATGTCTCAGTTTTCCTCCCCTGGTACTCGGGTGCAACATACCAGATATTTACTAACACTCTCCCCACTTGGAGAGTCAGCGCCTTTAACCTCCTGTTTGGCCCAGTTTGCAATTTCTGCGGAAGATAAACAGGAATAGCGAGAACCAATGAGAGACTAGCTGGAGGTGTCTGGACGGGCAAATTTAACTCTCATTTCCCACCAGGAAGAGTAAATAACCAAAGGCTGAGCGTGCCGTGGCAGAACCAGATTAGGGCCTGAAACCATCCTGCGGTGTTGCGGCCAGCTCACAAGAAAGCGTGTTGAAGAAAGGAGCTCAGGGGCACTGTAATTCACAAACCTGCAGAGTTATAAATGACAGCTATCGTCCAAAAATATACTGAAGTAAGGCTGCCAAGAGGACTTGAAAGCGGGGCAGAATTGCAGGAAAACGATTTCAGGAGGTAGACTGGAATTGCCTTGAAAGCATAGGAAAAGAGGCAGAACGTCCACAATGATGCACTTGGCCAAAAAGGGCGTATGCGTTTTTTCCTGAATATATTCAGGAAAAAACGCATACGCCCTTTTTGGCCAACCAAGCAAACTTGCAATGGAAACCTGCACTACAATGAAGTCTCACTTCCCCCCGGTCAAAAGGGCCATCTGAAAAAAGTGTAAAATCCAGAAAGGCAGCACAGGACATAGAGAACTGGGAGCCTTGTTATGCTGATGGGCGGGATGTAAATTGCCAACAGACACTCGGGAGAAGTGTATGGTGTTTCCTGAAACATCTAAAAAACAAAGCAACAGAGCCTAGGGCACTTCCACTTATGGTCCTATAGCTTAGGGAAATTAAAATCAAAAAGACACAGCCACCCCAAAGTTTGGGACGCCTCTGTTTACAAGAACCTCGTTTACCGTACAAGTTCAATATCACAGAAAGTGAAAAATGGATAAAGAACTTGTGGTACTTACGTACAATGCAGTATCACTCAGCAATGAAATCTATGTCATCAGGCCCGTAGCAGCATAATGAGTGGATTCAGGTACGATGATTCTAACTGAAATAAGTCACACAGAAAAAGAAACATCATAAGATATCACTAATACACGGAATGTAAACTTGGCTACACAGGAACTGAATTCCAAAACAGAACAGGGTCTCAAATTTAGAAAACCAACTTATGCTTGCTTAAGGGGAAAGGTGAGTTGGGGTGCTGCATAAAACCAGAGATTGAAATGAGCACAGATAAAGTTCCTTAAGCCAAATATGGAATAGACAAGAGCTACTCCTTACTCAACGAAATGGACACAACACACCATATTAAACGCCTAAGAATGTACCTGACTAGTAAGTATCTTAAAACCTATGGATTGCTATGTCTCTGAAACAGAATCAAGCATGTGTACAGGGGCATAAACGCAGCAGTGATAGGATTGGAGAGGTTCAGTGAGCAAATGAAGACCCTTTGAAGTCATATTGCATGGTACCCATTCCACAGGTTTCAACTACCCAGGTTTAAGGTATTCTTCCTTCAGCTAAAACATGCATGTGGAACCTAGAGTATGATCAACCATGTGATCGCGAGACGTGTTCAAATATGTCTCAGTTTTCGTACCCTGGTACTCGGGTGCAACATTCCAGACGCTTTACTAACACTCTCCCGACTTGGAGAGTCAGTCCCTTTAACCTCCTGTTTGGCCCAGTTTGCAATTTCTGCGGAAGATGAACAGGAATAGCGAGAACCAATGAGAGACTAGCTGGAGGTGTCTGGACGGGCAAATTTATCTCTCATTTCCCACCAGGAAGAGGAATTAACCAAAGGCTCAGCGTGCCGTGCCGGAACCAGACTAGGGCCTGAAGCCATCCTGTGGTGTTGCGGCCAGCTCACAAGAAAGCGAGTTGAAGAAAGGAGCTCAGGGGCACTGTAATTCACAAACCTGCAGAGTTATAAATGACAGCTATCATCCAAAAATATACTGAAGTAAGGCTGCCAAGAGGACTTGAAAGCGGTGCAGAATTGCAGGAAACCGATTTCAGGAGGTAGACTGGAATTGCATTGAAAGCATAGGAAAAGAGGCAGAACGTCCACAATGATGCACTTGGCCAAAAAGGGCGTATGCGTTTTTTCCTGAATATATTCAGGAAAAAACGCATACGCCCTTTTTGGCCAACCAAGCAAGCTTGCAAAGGAAATCTGCACTACAATGAAGTCTCACTTCCCCCCAGTCAAACGGGCCATCTGAAAAAAGTGTAAAATCCAGAAAGGCAGGACAGGCCATGGAGAACTGGGAGCCTTGTTATGCTGATGGGCGGGATGTAAATTGCCAACAGACACTCGGGAGAAGTGTATGGTGTTTCCTGAAACATCTAAAAAACAAAGCAACAGAGCCTAGGGCACTTCCACTTATGGTCCTATAGCTTAGGGAAATTAAAATCAAAAAGACACAGCCACCCCAAAGTTTGGAACGGCTCTGTTTACAAGAACCTCGTTTACCATACAAGTTCAATATCACAGCAAGTGAAAAATTGATAAAGAACTTGTGGTACTTACGTACAATGCAGTATCACTCAGCAATGAAATCTATGTCATCAGGCCCGTAGCAGCATAATGAGTGGATGCAGGTACGATGATTCTAACTGAAATAAGTCACACAGAAAAAGAAACATCATAAGACATCACTAATACATGGAATGTAAACTTGGTTACACAGGAACTGAATTCCAAAACAGAACAGGGTCTCAAATGTAGAAAACCAACTTATGCTTGCTTAAGGGGAAAGGTGAGTTGGGGTGCTGCATAAAACCAGAGATTGAAATGAGCACAGATAAAGTTCCTTAAGCCAAATATGGAATAGACAAGAGCTACTCCTTGCTCAACGAAATGGACTCAACACCCCATATTAAACGCCTAAGAATGTACCTGACTAGTAAGTATCTTAAAACCTATGGATTGCTATGTCTCCAAAAGAGAATCAAGCGTGTGTACAGGGGCATAAACGCAGCAGTGATAGGATTGGAGAGGTTCGGTGAGCAAATGAAGACCCTTTGAAGTCATATTGTATGGTACCCATTCCACGGGTTTCAACTACACAGGTTTAATGTATTCTTCCTTCAGCTAAAACATGCATGTGGAACCCAGAGTATGATCAACCGTGTGAACGGGAGACATGTTCAAATATGTCTCAGTTTACCTCCCCTGGTACTCGGGTGCAACATACCAGATATTTACTAACACTCTCCCCACTTGGAGAGTCAGCGCCTTTAACCTCCTGTTTGGCCCAGTTTGCAATTTCTGCGGAAGATAAACAGGAATAGCGAGAACCAATGAGAGACTAGCTGGAGGTGTCTGGACGGGCAAATTTAACTCTCATTTCCCACCAGGAAGAGTAAATAACCAAAGGCTGAGCGTGCCGTGCCAGAACCAGATTAGGGCCTGAAGCCATCCTGCGGTGTTGCGGCCATCTCACAAGAAAGCGAGTTGAAGAAAGGAGCTCAGGGGCACTGTAATTCACAAACCTGCAGAGTTATAAATGACAGCTATCGTCCAAAAATATACTGAAGTAAGGCTGCCAAGAGGACTTGAAAGCGGGGCAGAAGTGCAGGAAACCGATTTCAGGAGGTAGACTGGAATTGCATTGAAAGCATAGGAAAAGAGGCAGAGCGTCCACAATGATGCACTTGGCCAAAAAGGGCGTATGCGTTTTTTCCTGAATATATTCAGGAAAAAACGCATACGCCCTTTTTGGCCAACCAAGCAAGCTTGCAAAGGAAATCTGCACTACAATGAAGTCTCACTTCCCCCCGGTCAAAAGGGCCATCTGAAAAAAGTGTAAAATCCAGAAAGGCAGGACAGGCCATGGAGAACTGGGAGCCTTGTTATGCTGATGGGCGGGATGTAAATTGCCAACAGACACTCGGGAGAAGTGTATGGTGTTTCCTGAAACATCTAAAAAACAAAGCAACAGAGCCTAGGGCACTTCCACTTATGGTCCTATAGCTTAGGGAAATTAAAATCAAAAAGACACAGCCATCCCAAAGTTTGCAACGGCTCTGTTTACAAGAACCTCGTTTACAGTACAAGTTCAACATCGCAGAAAGTGAAAAATGGATAAAGAAGTTGTGGTATTTACTTACAAAGCAATATCACTCAGCAATGAAATCTATGTCATCAGGCCCTTAGTAGCACAATGAGTGGATTCAGGTATGGTGATTCTAACTGAAATAAGTCACACAGAAAAAGAAACATCATAAGATATCACTAATACACGGAATGTAAACTTGGCTACACAGGAACTGAATTCCAAAACAGAACAGTGTCTCAAATTTAGAAAACCAACTTATGCTTGCTTAAGGGGAAAGGTGAGTTGGGGTGCTGCATAAAACCAGAGACTGAAATGAGCACAGATAAAGTTCCTTAAGCCACATATGGAATAGAGAAGAGCTACTCCTTGCTCAACGAAATGGACTCAACACCGCATATTAAACGCCTAAGAATGTACCTGACTAGTAAGTATCTTAAAACCTATGGATTGCTATTTCTCCGAAAGAGAATCAAGCGTGTGTACAGGGGCATAAACGCAGCACTGATAGGATTGGAGAGGTTCGGTGAGCAAATGAAGACCCTTTGAAGTCATATTGCATGGTACCCATTCCACGGGTTTCAACTACCCAGGTTTAAGGTATTCTTCCTTCAGCTAAAACATGCATGTGGAACCTAGAGTATGATCAACCATGTGATCGCGAGACGTGTTCAAATATGTCTCAGTTTTCGTACACTGGTACTCGGGTGCAACATTCCTGACGCTTTACTAACACTCTCCCGACTTGGAGAGTCAGTCCCTTTAACCTCCTGTTTGGCCCAGTTTGCAATTTCTGCGGAAGATGAACAGGAATAGCGAGAACCAATGAGAGACTAGCTGGAGGTGTCTGGACGGGCAAATTTATCTCTCATTTCCCACCAGGAAGAGGAATTAACCAAAGGCTCAGCGTGCCGTGCCGGAACCAGACTAGGGCCTGAAGCCATCCTGTGGTGTTGCGGCCAGCTCACAAGAAAGCGAGTTGAAGAATGGAGCTCAGGGGCACTGTAATTCACAAACCTGCAGAGTTATAAATGACAGCTATCATCCAAAAATATACTGAAGTAAGGCTGCCAAGAGGACTTGAAAGCGGGGCAGAATTGCAGGAAACCGATTTCAGGAGGTAGACTGGAATTGCATTGAAAGCATAGGAAAAGAGGCAGAACGTCCACAATGATGCACTTGTTCAAAAAGGGCGTATGCGTTTTTTCCTGAATATATTCAGGAAAAAACGCATACGCCCTTTTTGGCCAACCAAGCAAGCTTGCAAAGGAAATCTGCACTACAATGAAGTCTCACTTCCCCCCGGTCAAACGGGCCATCTGAAAAAAGTGTAAAATCCAGAAAGGCAGGACAGGCCATGGAGAACTGGGAGCCTTGTTATGCTGATGGGCGGGATGTAAATTGCCAACAGACACTCGGGAGAAGTGTATGGTGTTTCCTGAAACATCTAAAAAACAAAGCAACAGAGCCTAGGGCACTTCCACTTATGGTCCTATAGCTTAGGGAAATTAAAATCAAAAAGACACAGCCACCCTAATGTTTGGGACGCCTCTGTTTACAAGAACCTCGTTTACCATACAAGTTCAATATCACAGCAAGTGAAAAATTGATAAAGAACTTGTGGTACTTACGTACAATGCAGTATCACTCAGCAATGAAATCTATGTCATCAGGCCCGTAGCAGCATAATGAGTGGATGCAGGTACGATGATTCTAACTGAAATAAGTCACACAGAAAAAGAAACATCATAAGACATCACTAATACATGGAATGTAAACTTGGTTACACAGGAACTGAATTCCAAAACAGAACAGGGTCTCAAATGTAGAAAACCAACTTATGCTTGCTTAAGGGGAAAGGTGAGTTGGGGTGCTGCATAAAACCAGAGATTGAAATGAGCACAGATAAAGTTCCTTAAGCCAAATATGGAATAGACAAGAGCTACTCCTTGCTCAACGAAATGGACTCAACACCCCATATTAAACGCCTAAGAATGTACCTGACTAGTAAGTATCTTAAAACCTATGGATTGCTATGTCTCCAAAAGAGAATCAAGCGTGTGTACAGGGGCATAAACGCAGCAGTGATAGGATTGGAGAGGTTCGGTGAGCAAATGAAGACACTTTGAAGTCATATTGTATGGTACCCATTCCACGGGTTTCAACTACCCAGGTTTAATGTATTCTTCCTTCAGCTAAAACATGCATGTGGAACCCAGAGTATGATCAACCGTGTGAACGGGAGACATGTTCAAATATGTCTCAGTTTTCCTCCCCTGGTACTCGGGTGCAACATACCAGATATTTACTAACACTCTCCCCACTTGGAGAGTCAGCGCCTTTAACCTCCTGTTTGGCCCAGTTTGCAATTTCTGCGGAAGATAAACAGGAATACCGAGAACCAAAGAGACTAGCTGGAGGTGTCTGGACGGGCAAATTTAACTCTCATTTCCCACCAGGAAGAGTAAATAACCAAAGGCTGAGCGTGCCGTGCCAGAACCAGATTAGGGCCTGAAGCCATCCTGCGGTGTTGCGGCCATCTCACAAGAAAGCGAGTTGAAGAAAGGAGCTCAGGGGCACTGTAATTCACAAACCTGCAGAGTTATAAATGACAGCTATCGTCCAAAAATATACTGAAGTAAGGCTGCCAAGAGGACTTGAAAGCGGGGCAGAAGTGCAGGAAACCGATTTCAGGAGGTAGACTGGAATTGCATTGAAAGCATAGGAAAAGAGGCAGAGCGTCCACAATGATGCACTTGGCCAAAAAGGGCGTATGCGTTTTTTCCTGAATATATTCAGGAAAAAACGCATACGCCCTTTTTGGCCAACCAAGCAAGCTTGCAAAGGAAATCTGCACTACAATGAAGTCTCACTTCCCCCCGGTCAAAAGGGCCATCTGAAAAAAGTGTAAAATCCAGAAAGGCAGGACAGGCCATGGAGAACTGGGAGCCTTGTTATGCTGATGGGCGGGATGTAAATTGCCAACAGACACTCGGGAGAAGTGTATGGTGTTTCCTGAAACATCTAAAAAACAAAGCAACAGAGCCTAGGGCACTTCCACTTATGGTCCTATAGCTTAGGGAAATTAAAATCAAAAAGACACAGCCATCCCAAAGTTTGCAACGGCTCTGTTTACAAGAACCTCGTTTACAGTACAAGTTCAACATCGCAGAAAGTGAAAAATGGATAAAGAAGTTGTGGTATTTACTTACAAAGCAATATCACTCAGCAATGAAATCTATGTCATCAGGCCCTTAGTAGCACAATGAGTGGATTCAGGTATGGTGATTCTAACTGAAATAAGTCACACAGAAAAAGAAACATCATAAGATATCACTAATACACGGAATGTAAACTTGGCTACACAGGAACTGAATTCCAAAACAGAACAGTGTCTCAAATTTAGAAAACCAACTTATGCTTGCTTAAGGGGAAAGGTGAGTTGGGGTGCTGCATAAAACCAGAGACTGAAATGAGCACAGATAAAGTTCCTTAAGCCCCATATGGAATAGACAAGAGCTACTCCTTGCTCAACGAAATGGACTCAACACCGCACATTAAATGCCTAAGAATGTACCTGACTAGAAAATATCTTAAAACCTATGGATTGCTATGTCTCCGAAAGAGAATCAAGCATGTGTACAGGGGCATAAACGCAGCAGTGATAGGATTGGAGAGTTTCGGTGAGCAAATGAAGAGCCTTTGAAGTCATATTGCATGGTACCCATTCCACAGGTTTCAACTACCCAGGTTTAAGGTATTCTTCCTTCAGCTAAAACATGCATGTGGAACCTAGAGTATGATCAACCATGTGATCGCGAGACGTGTTCAAATATGTCTCAGTTTTCGTACACTGGTACTCGGGTGCAACATTCCTGACGCTTTACTAACACTCTCCCGACTTGGAGAGTCAATCCCTTTAACCTCCTGTTTGGCCCAGTTTGCAATTTCTGCGGAAGATGAACAGGAATAGCGAGAACCAATGAGAGACTAGCTGGAGGTGTCTGGACGGGCAAATTTAACTCTCATTTCCCACCAGGAAGAGGAATTAACCAAAGGCTCAGCGTGCCGTGCCGGAACCAGATTAGGGCCTGTAGCCATCCTGCGGTGTTGCGGCCAGGTCACAAGAAAGCGAGTTGAAGAAAGGAGCTCAGGGGCACTGTAATTCACAAACCTGCAGAGTTATAAATGACAGCTATCGTCCAAAAATATACTGAAGTAAGGCTGCCAAGAGGACTTGAAAGCGGGGCAGAATTGCAGGAAACCGATTTCAGGAGGTAGACTGGAATTGCATTGAAAGCATAGGAAAAGAGGCAGAACGTCCACAATGATGCACTTGGCCAAAAAGGGCGTATGCGTTTTTTCCTGAATATATTCAGGAAAAAACGCATACGCCCTTTTTGGCCAACCAAGCAAGCTTGCAAAGGAAATCTGCACTACAATGAAGTCTCACTTCCCCCCGGTCAAACGGGCCATCTGAAAAAAGTGTAAAATCCAGAAAGGCAGGACAGGCCATGGAGAACTGGGAGCCTTGTTATGCTGATGGGCGGGATGTAAATTGCCAACAGACACTCGGGAGAAGTGTATGGTGTTTCCTGAAACATCTAAAAAACAAAGCAACAGAGCCTAGGGCACTTCCACTTATGGTCCTATAGCTTAGGGAAATTAAAATCAAAAAGACACAGCCACCCCAAAGTTTGGGACGCCTCTGTTTACAAGAACCTCGTTTACCGTACAAGTTCAATATCACAGCAAGTGAAAAATGGATAAAGAACTTGTGGTACTTACGTACAATGCAGTATCACTCAGCAATGAAATCTATGTCATCAGGCCCGTAGCAGCATAATGAGTGGATGCAGGTACGATGATTCTAACTGAAATAAGTCACACAGAAAAAGAAACATCATAAGACATCACTAATACACGGAATGTAAACTTGGTTACACAGGAACTGAATTCCAAAACAGAACAGGGTCTCAAATGTAGAAAACCAACTTATGCTTGCTTAAGGGGAAAGGTGAGTTGGGGTGCTGCATAAAACCAGAGATTGAAATGAGCACAGATAAAGTTCCTTAAGCCAAATATGGAATAGATTAGAGCTACTCCTTACTCAACGAAATGGACTCAACACCCCATATTAAACGCCTAAGAATGTACCTGACTAGTAAGTATCTTAAAACCTATGGATTGCTATGTCTCCAAAAGAGAATCAAGCGTGTGTACAGGGGCATAAACGCAGCAGTGATAGGATTGGAGAGGTTCGTGTGAGCAAATGAAGACCCTTTGAAGTCATATTGCATGGTACCCATTCCACGGGTCTCAACTCTCCAGGTTTAAGGTATTCTTCCTTCAGCTAAAACATGCATGTGGAACCCAGAGTATGATCAACAGTGTGAACGGGAGACGTGTTCAAATATGTCTCAGTTTTCCTCCCCTGGTACTCGGGTGCAACATTCCAGACGCTTTACTAACACTCTCCCCACTTGGAGAGTCAGCGCCTTTAACCTCCTGTTTGGCCCAGTTTGCAATTTCTGCGGAAGATGAACAGGAATAGTGAGAACCAATGAGAGACTAGCTGGAGGTGTCTGGACGGGCAAATTTAACTCTCATTTCCCACCAGGAAGAGGAAATAACCAAAGGCTCAGCGTGCCGTGCCGGAACCAGATTAGGACCTGAAGCCATCCTGCGGTGTTGCGGCCAGCTCACAAGAAAGCGAGTTGAAGAAAGGAGCTCAGGGGCACTGTAATTCACAAACCTGCAGAGTTATAAATGACAGCTATCATCCAAAAATATACTGAAGTAAGGCTGCCAAGAGGACTTGAATGCAGGGCAGAATTGCAGGAAACCAATTTCAGGAGGTAGACTGGAATTGCATTGAAAGCATAGGAAAAGAGGCAGAGCGTCCACAATGATGCACTTGGCCAAAAAGGGCATATGCGTTTTTTCCTAAATATATTCAGGAAAAAACGCATACGCCCTTTTTGGCCAACCAAGCAAGCTTGCAAAGGAAATCTGCACTACAATGAAGTCTCACTTCCCCCCGGTCAAACGGGCATCTGAATAAAGTGTAAAATCCAGAAAGGCAGGACAGGCCATGGAGAACTGGAAGCCTTGTTATGCTGATGGGCGGGATGTAAATTGCCAACAGACACTCGGGAGAAGTGCATGGTGTTTCCTGAAACATCTAAAAAACAAAGCAACAGAGCCTAGGGCACTTCCACTTATGGTCCTATAGCTTAGGGAAATTAAAATCAAAAATACACAGCCACCCCAAAGTTTGGGACGCCTCTGTTTACAAGAACCTCGTTTACCGTACAAGTTCAATATCACAGAAAGTGAAAAATGGATAAAGAACTTGTGGTACTTACGTACAATGCAGTATCACTCAGCAATGAAATCTATGTCATCAGGCCTGTAGCAGCACAATGAGTGGATTCAGGTACGATGATTCTAACTGAAATAAGTCACACAGAAAAAGAAACATCATAAGATATCACTAATACACAGAATGAAACTTGGTTACACAGGAACTGAATTCCAAAACAGAACAGGGTCTCAAATTTAGAAAACCAACTTATGCTTGCTTAAGGGGAAAGGTGAGTTGGGATGCTGCATAAAACCAGAGATTGAAATGAGCACAGATAAAGTTCCTTAAGCCAAATATGGAATAGGCAAGAGCTACACCTTGCTCAACGAAATGGACTCAACACCCCATATTAAACGCCTAAGAATGTACCTGACTAGTAAGTATCTTAAAACCTATGGATTGCTATGTCTCCAAAAGAGAATCAAGCGTGTGTACAGGGGCATAAACGCAGCAGTGATAGGATTGGAGAGGTTCGGTGAGCAAATGAAGACCCTTTGAAGTCATATTGCATGGTACCCATTACACGGGTCTCAACTCTCCAGGTTTAAGGTATTCTTCCTTCAGCTAAAACATGCATGTGGAACCCAGAGTATGATCAACCGTGTGAACGGGAGACGTGTTCAAATATGTCTCAGTTTTCCTCCCCTGGTACTCGAGTGCAACATTCCAGACGCTTTACTAACACTCTCCCCACTTGGAGAGTCAGCGCCTTTAACCTCCTGTTTGGCCCAGTTTGCAATTTCTGCGGAAGATGAACAGGAATAGCGAGAACCAATGAGAGACTAGCTGGAGTTGTCTGGACGGGCAAATTTAACTCTCATTTCCCACCAGGAAGAGGAAATAACCAAAGGCTCAGCGTGCCGTGCCGGAACCAGATTAGGGCCTGAAGCCATCCTGCGGTGTTGCGGCCAGCTCAAAAGAAAGCGAGTTGAAGAAAGGAGCTCAGGGGCACTGTAATTCACAAACCTGCAGAGTTATAAATGACAGCTATCGTCCAAAAATATACTGAAGTAAGGCTGCCAAGAGGACTTGAAAGCGGGGCAGAATTGCAGGAAACCGATTTCAGGAGGTAGACTGGAATTGCATTGAAAGAATAGGAAAAGAGGCAGAACGTCCACAATGATGCACTTGGCCAAAAAGGGCGTATGCGTTTTTTCCTGAATATATTCAGGAAAAAACGCATACGCCCTTTTTGGCCAACCAAGCAAGCTTGCAAAGGAAATCTGCACTACAATGAAGTCTCACTTCCCCCTGGTCAAAAAGGCCATCTGAAAAAAGTGTAAAATCCAGAAAGGCAGGACAGGCCATGGAGAACTGGGAGCCTTGTTATGCTGATGGGCGGGATGTAAATTGCCAACAGACACTCGGGAGAAGTGTATGGTGTTTCCTGAAACATCTAAAAAACAAAGCAACAGAGCCTAGGGCACTTCCACTTATGGTCCTATAGCTTAGGGAAATTAAAATCAAAAAGACACAGCCACCCCAAAGTTTGGAACGGCTCTGTTTACAAGAACCTCGTTTACAGTACAAGTTCAACATCGCAGAAAGTGAAAAATGGATAAAGAAGTTGTGGTATTTACTTACAAAGCAATATCACTCAGCAATGAAATCTATGTCATCCTGCCCTTAGCAGCACAATGAGTGGATTCAGGTATGATGATTCTAACTGAAATAAGTCACACAGAAAAAGAAACATCATAAGATATCAGTAATACACGGAATGTAAACTTGGCTACACAGGAACTGAATTACAGAACAGAACAGGGTCTTAAATTTAGAAAACCAACTTATGCTTGCTTAAGGGTAAAGGTGAGTTGGGGTGCTGCATAAAACCAGAGACTGAAATGAGCACAGATAAAGTTCCTTAAGCCAAATATAGAATAGACAAGAGCTACTCCTTGCTCAACGAAATGGACTCAACACCCCATATTAAACGCCTAAGAATGTACCTGACTAGTAAGTATCTTAAAACCTATGGATTGCTATGTCTCCAAAAGAGAATCAAGCGTGTGTACAGGGGCATAAACGCAGCAGTGATAGGATTGGAGAGGTTCGGTGAGCAAATGAAGACCCTTTGAAGTCATATTGTATGGTACCCATTCCACGGGTTTCAACTACCCAGGTTTAAGGTATTCTTCCTTCAGCTAAAACATGCATGTGGAACCCAGAGTATGATCAACCGTGTGAACGGGAGACATGTTCAAATATGTCTCAGTTTACCTCCCCTGGTACTCGGGTGCAACATACCAGATATTTACTAACACTCTCCCCACTTGGAGAGTCAGCGCCTTTAACCTCCTGTTTGGCCCAGTTTGCAATTTCTGCGGAAGATAAACAGGAATAGCGAGAACCAATGAGAGACTAGCTGGAGGTGTCTGGACGGGCAAATTTAACTCTCATTTCCCACCAGGAAGAGTAAATAACCAAAGGCTGAGTGTGCCGTGCCAGAACCAGATTAGGGCCTGAAGCCATCCTGCGGTGTTGCGGCCATCTCACAAGAAAGCGAGTTGAAGAAAGGAGCTCAGGGGCACTGTAATTCACAAACCTGCAGAGTTATAAATGACAGCTATCGTCCAAAAATATACTGAAGTAAGGCTGCCAAGAGGACTTGAAAGCGGGGCAGAAGTGCAGGAAACCGATTTCAGGAGGTAGACTGGAATTGCATTGAAAGCATAGGAAAAGAGGCAGAGCGTCCACAATGATGCACTTGGCCAAAAAGGGCGTATGCGTTTTTTCCTGAATATATTCAGGAAAAAACGCATACGCCCTTTTTGGCCAACCAAGCAAGCTTGCAAAGGAAATCTGCACTACAATGAAGTCTCACTTCCCCCCGGTCAAAAGGGCCATCTGAAAAAAGTGTAAAATCCAGAAAGGCAGGACAGGCCATGGAGAACTGGGAGCCTTGTTATGCTGATGGGCGGGATGTAAATTGCCAACAGACACTCGGGAGAAGTGTATGGTGTTTCCTGAAACATCTAAAAAACAAAGCAACAGAGCCTAGGGCACTTCCACTTATGGTCCTATAGCTTAGGGAAATTAAAATCAAAAAGACACAGCCATCCCAAAGTTTGCAACGGCTCTGTTTACAAGAACCTCGTTTACAGTACAAGTTCAACATCGCAGAAAGTGAAAAATGGATAAAGAAGTTGTGGTATTTACTTACAAAGCAATATCACTCAGCAATGAAATCTATGTCATCAGGCCCTTAGTAGCACAATGAGTGGATTCAGGTATGGTGATTCTAACTGAAATAAGTCACACAGAAAAAGAAACATCATAAGATATCACTAATACACGGAATGTAAACTTGGCTACACAGGAACTGAATTCCAAAACAGAACAGTGTCTCAAATTTAGAAAACCAACTTATGCTTGCTTAAGGGGAAAGGTGAGTTGGGGTGCTGCATAAAACCAGAGACTGAAATGAGCACAGATAAAGTTCCTTAAGCCACATATGGAATAGAGAAGAGCTACTCCTTGCTCAACGAAATGGACTCAACACCGCATATTAAACGCCTAAGAATGTACCTGACTAGTAAGTATCTTAAAACCTATGGATTGCTATTTCTCCGAAAGAGAATCAAGCGTGTGTACAGGGGCATAAACGCAGCACTGATAGGATTGGAGAGGTTCGGTGAGCAAATGAAGACCCTTTGAAGTCATATTGCATGGTACCCATTCCACGGGTTTCAACTACCCAGGTTTAAGGTATTCTTCCTTCAGCTAAAACATGCATGTGGAACCTAGAGTATGATCAACCATGTGATCGGGAGACGTGTTCAAATATGTCTCAGTTTTCACACCCTGGTACTCGGGTGCAACTTTCCAGACGCTTTACTAACACTCTCCCGACTTGGAGAGTCAGTCCCTTTAAACTCCTGTTTGGCCCAGTTTGCAATTTCTGCGGAAGATGAAAAGGAATAGCGAGAACCAATGAGAGACTAGCTGGAGGTGTCTGGACGGGCAAATTTAACTCTCATTTCCCACCAGGAAGAGGAATTACCGAAAGGCTCAACGTGCCGTGCCGGAACCAGATTAGGGCCTGAAGCCATCATGCGGTGTTGCGGCCAGCTCACACGAAAGTGAGTTGAGGAAAGGAGTTCAGGGGCACTGTAATTCACAAACCTGCAGAGTTATAAATGACAGCTATCGTCCAAAAATATACTGAAGTAAGGCTGCCAAGAGGACTTGAAAGCGGGGCAGAATTGCAGGAAACCGATTTCAGGAGGTAGACTGGAATTGCATTGAAAGCATAGGAAAAGAGGCAGAACGTCCACAATGATGCACTTGGCCAAAAAGGGCGTATGCGTTTTTTCCTGAATATATTCAGGAAAAAACGCATACGCCCTTTTTGGCCAACCAAGCAAGCTTGCAAAGAAACCTGCACTACAATGAAGTCTCACTTCCCCCAGGTCAAAAGGGCCATCTGAAAAAAGTGTAAAATCCAGAAAGGCAGGACAGGCCATGGAGAACTGGGAGCCTTGTTATGCTGATGGGCGGGATGTAAATTGCCAACAGACACTCGGGAGAAGTGTATGGTGTTTCCTGAAACATCTAAAAAACAAAGCAACAGAGCCTAGGGCACTTCCACTTATGGTCCTATAGCTTAGGGAAATTAAAATCAAAAAGACACAGCCACCCCAAAGTTTGGGACGCCTCTGTTTACAAGAACCTCGTTTACCGTACAAGTTCAATATCACAGAAAGTGAAAAATGGATAAAGAACTTGTGGTACTTACGTACAATGCAGTATCACTCAGCAATGAAATCTATGTCATCAGGCCCATAGCAGCATAATGAGTGGATTCAGATACGATGATTCTAACTGAAATAAGTCACACAGAAAAAGAAACATCATAAGATATCACTAATACACGGAATGTAGACTTGGCAACACAGGAACTGAATTCCAAAACAGAACAGGGTCTCAAATTTAGAAAACCAACTTATGCTTGCTTAAGGGGAAAGGTGAGTTGGGGTGCTGCATAAAACCAGAGATTGAAATGAGCACAGATAAAGTTCCTTAAGCCAAATATGGAATAGACAAGAGCTACTCCTTACTCAACGAAATGGACACAACACACCATATTAAACGCCTAAGAATGTACCTGACTAGTAAGTATCTTAAAACCTATGGATTGCTATGTCTCTGAAACAGAATCAAGCATGTGTACAGGGGCATAAACGCAGCAGTGATAGGATTGGAGAGGTTCAGTGAGCAAATGAAGACCCTTTGAAGTCATATTGCATGGTACCCATTCCACAGGTTTCAACTACCCAGGTTTAAGGTATTCTTCCTTCAGCTAAAACATGCATGTGGAACCTAGAGTATGATCAACCATGTGATCGCGAGACGTGTTCAAATATGTCTCAGTTTTCGTACCCTGGTACTCGGGTGCAACATTCCAGACGCTTTACTAACACTCTCCCGACTTGGAGAGTCAGTCCCTTTAACCTCCTGTTTGGCCCAGTTTGCAATTTCTGCGGAAGATGAACAGGAATAGCGAGAACCAATGAGAGACTAGCTGGAGGTGTCTGGACGGGCAAATTTATCTCTCATTTCCCACCAGGAAGAGGAATTAACCAAAGGCTCAGCGTGCCGTGCCGGAACCAGACTAGGGCCTGAAGCCATCCTGTGGTGTTGCGGCCAGCTCACAAGAAAGCGAGTTGAAGAAAGGAGCTCAGGGGCACTGTAATTCACAAACCTGCAGAGTTATAAATGACAGCTATCATCCAAAAATATACTGAAGTAAGGCTGCCAAGAGGACTTGAAAGCGGTGCAGAATTGCAGGAAACCGATTTCAGGAGGTAGACTGGAATTGCATTGAAAGCATAGGAAAAGAGGCAGAACGTCCACAATGATGCACTTGGCCAAAAAGGGCGTATGCGTTTTTTCCTGAATATATTCAGGAAAAAACGCATACGCCCTTTTTGGCCAACCAAGCAAGCTTGCAAAGGAAATCTGCACTACAATGAAGTCTCACTTCCCCCCGGTCAAACGGGCCATCTGAAAAAAGTGTAAAATCCAGAAAGGCAGGACAGGCCATGGAGAACTGGGAGCCTTGTTATGCTGATGGGCGGGATGTAAATTGCCAACAGACACTCGGGAGAAGTGTATGGTGTTTCCTGAAACATCTAAAAAACAAAGCAACAGAGCCTAGGGCACTTCCACTTATGGTCCTATAGCTTAGGGAAATTAAAATCAAAAAGACACAGCCACCCTAAAGTTTGGGACGCCTCTGTTTACAAGAACCTCGTTTACCATACAAGTTCAATATCACAGCAAGTGAAAAATTGATAAAGAACTTGTGGTACTTACGTACAATGCAGTATCACTCAGCAATGAAATCTATGTCATCAGGCCCGTAGCAGCATAATGAGTGGATGCAGGTACGATGATTCTAACTGAAATAAGTCACACAGAAAAAGAAACATCATAAGACATCACTAATACATGGAATGTAAACTTGGTTACACAGGAACTGAATTCCAAAACAGAACAGGGTTTCAAATGTAGAAAACCAACTTATGCTTGCTTAAGGGGAAAGGTGAGTTGGGGTGCTGCATAAAACCAGAGATTGAAATGAGCACAGATAAAGTTCCTTAAGCCAAATATGGAATAGACAAGAGCTACTCCTTGCTCAACGAAATGGACTCAACACCCCATATTAAACGCCTAAGAATGTACCTGACTAGTAAGTATCTTAAAACCTATGGATTGCTATGTCTCCAAAAGAGAATCAAGCGTGTGTACAGGGGCATAAACGCAGCAGTGATAGGATTGGAGAGGTTCGGTGAGCAAATGAAGACCCTTTGAAGTCATATTGTATGGTACCCATTCCACGGGTTTCAACTACCCAGGTTTAATGTATTCTTCCTTCAGCTAAAACATGCATGTGGAACCCAGAGTATGATCAACCGTGTGAACGGGAGACATGTTCAAATATGTCTCAGTTTTCCTCCCCTGGTACTCGGGTGCAACATACCAGATATTTACTAACACTCTCCCCACTTGGAGAGTCAGCGCCTTTAACCTCCTGTTTGGCCCAGTTTGCAATTTCTGCGGAAGATAAACAGGAATAGCGAGAACCAATGAGAGACTAGCTGGAGGTGTCTGGACGGGCAAATTTAACTCTCATTTCCCACCAGGAAGAGTAAATAACCAAAGGCTGAGCGTGCCATGCCAGAAACAGATTAGGGCCTGAAGCCATCCTGCGGTGTTGCGGCCATCTCACAAGAAAGCGAGTTGAAGAAAGGAGCTCAGGGGCACTGTAATTCACAAACCTGCAGAGTTATAAATGACAGCTATCGTCCAAAAATATACTGAAGTAAGGCTGCCAAGAGGACTTGAAAGCGGGGCAGAAGTGCAGGAAACCGATTTCAGGAGGTAGACTGGAATTGCATTGAAAGCATAGGAAAAGAGGCAGAGCGTCCACAATGATGCACTTGGCCAAAAAGGGCGTATGCGTTTTTTCCTGAATATATTCAGGAAAAAACGCATACGCCCTTTTTGGCCAACCAAGCAAGCTTGCAAAGGAAATCTGCACTACAATGAAGTCTCACTTCCCCTCGGTCAAAAGGGCCATCTGAAAAAAGTGTAAAATCCAGAAAGGCAGGACAGGCCATGGAGAACTGGGAGCCTTGTTATGCTGATGGGCGGGATGTAAATTGCCAACAGACACTCGGGAGAAGTGTATGGTGTTTCCTGAAACATCTAAAAAACAAAGCAACAGAGCCTAGGGCACTTCCACTTATGGTCCTATAGCTTAGGGAAATTAAAATCAAAAAGACACAGCCATCCCAAAGTTTGCAACGGCTCTGTTTACAAGAACCTCGTTTACAGTACAAGTTCAACATCGCAGAAAGTGAAAAATGGATAAAGAAGTTGTGGTATTTACTTACAAAGCAATATCACTCAGCAATGAAATCTATGTCATCAGGCCCTTAGTAGCACAATGAGTGGATTCAGGTATGGTGATTCTAACTGAAATAAGTCACACAGAAAAAGAAACATCATAAGATATCACTAATACACGGAATGTAAACTTGGCTACACAGGAACTGAATTCCAAAACAGAACAGTGTCTCAAATTTAGAAAACCAACTTATGCTTGCTTAAGGGGAAAGGTGAGTTGGGGTGCTGCATAAAACCAGAGACTGAAATGAGCACAGATAAAGTTCCTTAAGCCACATATGGAATAGAGAAGAGCTACTCCTTGCTCAACGAAATGGACTCAACACCGCACATTAAATGCCTAAGAATGTACCTGACTAGAAAATATCTTAAAACCTATGGATTGCTATGTCTCCGAAAGAGAATCAAGCATGTGTACAGGGGCATAAACGCAGCAGTGATAGGATTGGAGAGTTTCGGTGAGCAAATGAAGAGCCTTTGAAGTCATATTGCATGGTACCCATTCCACAGGTTTCAACTACCCAGGTTTAAGGTATTCTTCCTTCAGCTAAAACATGCATGTGGAACCTAGAGTATGATCAACCATGTGATCGCGAGACGTGTTCAAATATGTCTCAGTTTTCGTACACTGGTACTCGGGTGCAACATTCCTGACGCTTTACTAACACTCTCCCGACTTGGAGAGTCAGTCCCTTTAACCTCCTGTTTGGCCCAGTTTGCAATTTCTGCGGAAGATGAACAGGAATAGCGAGAACCAATGAGAGACTAGCTGGAGGTGTCTGGACGGGCAAATTTATCTCTCATTTCCCACCAGGAAGAGGAATTAACCAAAGGCTCAGCGTGCCGTGCCGGAACCAGACTAGGGCCTGAAGCCATCCTGTGGTGTTGCGGCCAGCTCACAAGAAAGCGAGTTGAAGAATGGAGCTCAGGGGCACTGTAATTCACAAACCTGCAGAGTTATAAATGACAGCTATCATCCAAAAATATACTGAAGTAAGGCTGCCAAGAGGACTTGAAAGCGGGGCAGAATTGCAGGAAACCGATTTCAGGAGGTAGACTGGAATTGCATTGAAAGCATAGGAAAAGAGGCAGAACGTCCACAATGATGCACTTGTTCAAAAAGGGCGTATGCGTTTTTTCCTGAATATATTCAGGAAAAAACGCATACGCCCTTTTTGGCCAACCAAGCAAGCTTGCAAAGGAAATCTGCACTACAATGAAGTCTCACTTCCCCCCGGTCAAACGGGCCATCTGAAAAAAGTGTAAAATCCAGAAAGGCAGGACAGGCCATGGAGAACTGGGAGCCTTGTTATGCTGATGGGCGGGATGTAAATTGCCAACAGACACTCGGGAGAAGTGTATGGTGTTTCCTGAAACATCTAAAAAACAAAGCAACAGAGCCTAGGGCACTTCCACTTATGGTCCTATAGCTTAGGGAAATTAAAATCAAAAAGACACAGCCACCCTAATGTTTGGGACGCCTCTGTTTACAAGAACCTCGTTTACCATACAAGTTCAATATCACAGCAAGTGAAAAATTGATAAAGAACTTGTGGTACTTACGTACAATGCAGTATCACTCAGCAATGAAATCTATGTCATCAGGCCCGTAGCAGCATAATGAGTGGATGCAGGTACGATGATTCTAACTGAAATAAGTCACACAGAAAAAGAAACATCATAAGACATCACTAATACATGGAATGTAAACTTGGTTACACAGGAACTGAATTCCAAAACAGAACAGGGTCTCAAATGTAGAAAACCAACTTATGCTTGCTTAAGGGGAAAGGTGAGTTGGGGTGCTGCATAAAACCAGAGATTGAAATGAGCACAGATAAAGTTCCTTAAGCCAAATATGGAATAGACAAGAGCTACTCCTTGTTCAACGAAATGGACTCAACACCCCATATTAAACGCCTAAGAATGTACCTGACTAGTAAGTATCTTAAAACCTATGGATTGCTATGTCTCCAAAAGAGAATCAAGCGTGTGTACAGGGGCATAAACGCAGCAGTGATAGGATTGGAGAGGTTCGGTGAGCAAATGAAGACCCTTTGAAGTCATATTGTATGGTACCCATTCCACGGGTTTCAACTACCCAGGTTTAATGTATTCTTCCTTCAGCTAAAACATGCATGTGGAACCCAGAGTATGATCAACCGTGTGAACGGGAGACATGTTCAAATATGTCTCAGTTTTCCTCCCCTGGTACTCGGGTGCAACATACCAGATATTTACTAACACTCTCCCCACTTGGAGAGTCAGCGCCTTTAACCTCCTGTTTGGCCCAGTTTGCAATTTCTGTGGAAGATAAACAGGAATACCGAGAACCAAAGAGACTAGCTGGAGGTGTCTGGACGGGCAAATTTAACTCTCATTTCCCACCAGGAAGAGGAATTAACCAAAGGCTCAGCGTGCCGTGCCGGAACCAGATTAGGGCCTGTAGCCATCCTGCGGTGTTGCGGCCAGGTCACAAGAAAGCGAGTTGAAGAAAGGAGCTCAGGGGCACTGTAATTCACAAACCTGCAGAGTTATAAATGACAGCTATCGTCCAAAAATATACTGAAGTAAGGCTGCCAAGAGGACTTGAAAGCGGGGCAGAATTGCAGGAAACCGATTTCAGGAGGTAGACTGGAATTGCATTGAAAGCATAGGAAAAGAGGCAGAACGTCCACAATGATGCACTTGGCCAAAAAGGGCGTATGCGTTTTTTCCTGAATATATTCAGGAAAAAACGCATACGCCCTTTTTGGCCAACCAAGCAAGCTTGCAAAGGAAATCTGCACTACAATGAAGTCTCACTTCCCCCTGGTCAAACGGGCCATCTGAAAAAAGTGTAAAATCCAGAAAGGCAGGACAGGCCATGGAGAACTGGGAGCCTTGTTATGCTGATGGGCGGGATGTAAATTGCCAACAGACACTCGGGAGAAGTGTATGGTGTTTCCTGAAACATCTAAAAAACAAAGCAACAGAGCCTAGGGCACTTCCACTTATGGTCCTATAGCTTAGGGAAATTAAAATCAAAAAGACACAGCCACCCCAAAGTTTGGGACGCCTCTGTTTACAAGAACCTCGTTTACCGTACAAGTTCAATATCACAGCAAGTGAAAAATGGATAAAGAACTTGTGGTACTTACGTACAATGCAGTATCACTCAGCAATGAAATCTATGTCATCAGGCCCGTAGCAGCATAATGAGTGGATGCAGGTACGATGATTCTAACTGAAATAAGTCACACAGAAAAAGAAACATCATAAGACATCACTAATACACGGAATGTAAACTTGGTTACACAGGAACTGAATTCCAAAACAGAACAGGGTCTCAAATGTAGAAAACCAACTTATGCTTGCTTAAGGGGAAAGGTGAGTTGGGGTGCTGCATAAAACCAGAGATTGAAATGAGCACAGATAAAGTTCCTTAAGCCAAATATGGAATAGATTAGAGCTACTCCTTACTCAACGAAATGGACTCAACACCCCATATTAAACGCCTAAGAATGTACCTGACTAGTAAGTATCTTAAAACCTATGGATTGCTATGTCTCCAAAAGAGAATCAAGCGTGTGTACAGGGGCATAAACGCAGCAGTGATAGGATTGGAGAGGTTCGTGTGAGCAAATGAAGACCCTTTGAAGTCATATTGCATGGTACCCATTCCACGGGTCTCAACTCTCCAGGTTTAAGGTATTCTTCCTTCAGCTAAAACATGCATGTGGAACCCAGAGTATGATCAACAGTGTGAACGGGAGACGTGTTCAAATATGTCTCAGTTTTCCTCCCCTGGTACTCGGGTGCAACATTCCAGACGCTTTACTAACACTCTCCCCACTTGGAGAGTCAGCGCCTTTAACCTCCTGTTTGGCCCAGTTTGCAATTTCTGCGGAAGATGAACAGGAATAGTGAGAACCAATGAGAGACTAGCTGGAGGTGTCTGGACGGGCAAATTTAACTCTCATTTCCCACCAGGAAGAGGAAATAACCAAAGGCTCAGCGTGCCGTGCCGGAACCAGATTAGGACCTGAAGCCATCCTGCGGTGTTGCGGCCAGCTCACAAGAAAGCGAGTTGAAGAAAGGAGCTCAGGGGCACTGTAATTCACAAACCTGCAGAGTTATAAATGACAGCTATCATCCAAAAATATACTGAAGTAAGGCTGCCAAGAGGACTTGAATGCAGGGCAGAATTGCAGGAAACCAATTTCAGGAGGTAGACTGGAATTGCATTGAAAGCATAGGAAAAGAGGCAGAGCGTCCACAATGATGCACTTGGCCAAAAAGGGCATATGCGTTTTTTCCTAAATATATTCAGGAAAAAACGCATACGCCCTTTTTGGCCAACCAAGCAAGCTTGCAAAGGAAATCTGCACTACAATGAAGTCTCACTTCCCCCCGGTCAAACGGGCATCTGAATAAAGTGTAAAATCCAGAAAGGCAGGACAGGCCATGGAGAACTGGAAGCCTTGTTATGCTGATGGGCGGGATGTAAATTGCCAACAGACACTCGGGAGAAGTGCATGGTGTTTCCTGAAACATCTAAAAAACAAAGCAACAGAGCCTAGGGCACTTCCACTTATGGTCCTATAGCTTAGGGAAATTAAAATCAAAAATACACAGCCACCCCAAAGTTTGGGACGCCTCTGTTTACAAGAACCTCGTTTACCGTACAAGTTCAATATCACAGAAAGTGAAAAATGGATAAAGAACTTGTGGTACTTACGTACAATGCAGTATCACTCAGCAATGAAATCTATGTCATCAGGCCTGTAGCAGCACAATGAGTGGATTCAGGTACGATGATTCTAACTGAAATAAGTCACACAGAAAAAGAAACATCATAAGATATCACTAATACACAGAATGAAACTTGGTTACACAGGAACTGAATTCCAAAACAGAACAGGGTCTCAAATTTAGAAAACCAACTTATGCTTGCTTAAGGGGAAAGGTGAGTTGGGATGCTGCATAAAACCAGAGATTGAAATGAGCACAGATAAAGTTCCTTAAGCCAAATATGGAATAGGCAAGAGCTACACCTTGCTCAACGAAATGGACTCAACACCCCATATTAAACGCCTAAGAATGTACCTGACTAGTAAGTATCTTAAAACCTATGGATTGCTATGTCTCCAAAAGAGAATCAAGCGTGTGTACAGGGGCATAAACGCAGCAGTGATAGGATTGGAGAGGTTCGGTGAGCAAATGAAGACCCTTTGAAGTCATATTGCATGGTACCCATTACACGGGTCTCAACTCTCCAGGTTTAAGGTATTCTTCCTTCAGCTAAAACATGCATGTGGAACCCAGAGTATGATCAACCGTGTGAACGGGAGACGTGTTCAAATATGTCTCAGTTTTCCTCCCCTGGTACTCGAGTGCAACATTCCAGACGCTTTACTAACACTCTCCCCACTTGGAGAGTCAGCGCCTTTAACCTCCTGTTTGGCCCAGTTTGCAATTTCTGCGGAAGATGAACAGGAATAGCGAGAACCAATGAGAGACTAGCTGGAGTTGTCTGGACGGGCAAATTTAACTCTCATTTCCCACCAGGAAGAGGAAATAACCAAAGGCTCAGCGTGCCGTGCCGGAACCAGATTAGGGCCTGAAGCCATCCTGCGGTGTTGCGGCCAGCTCAAAAGAAAGCGAGTTGAAGAAAGGAGCTCAGGGGCACTGTAATTCACAAACCTGCAGAGTTATAAATGACAGCTATCGTCCAAAAATATACTGAAGTAAGGCTGCCAAGAGGACTTGAAAGCGGGGCAGAATTGCAGGAAACCGATTTCAGGAGGTAGACTGGAATTGCATTGAAAGAATAGGAAAAGAGGCAGAACGTCCACAATGATGCACTTGGCCAAAAAGGGCGTATGCGTTTTTTCCTGAATATATTCAGGAAAAAACGCATACGCCCTTTTTGGCCAACCAAGCAAGCTTGCAAAGGAAATCTGCACTACAATGAAGTCTCACTTCCCCCTGGTCAAAAAGGCCATCTGAAAAAAGTGTAAAATCCAGAAAGGCAGGACAGGCCATGGAGAACTGGGAGCCTTGTTATGCTGATGGGCGGGATGTAAATTGCCAACAGACACTCGGGAGAAGTGTATGGTGTTTCCTGAAACATCTAAAAAACAAAGCAACAGAGCCTAGGGCACTTCCACTTATGGTCCTATAGCTTAGGGAAATTAAAATCAAAAAGACACAGCCACCCCAAAGTTTGGAACGGCTCTGTTTACAAGAACCTCGTTTACAGTACAAGTTCAACATCGCAGAAAGTGAAAAATGGATAAAGAAGTTGTGGTATTTACTTACAAAGCAATATCACTCAGCAATGAAATCTATGTCATCCTGCCCTTAGCAGCACAATGAGTGGATTCAGGTATGATGATTCTAACTGAAATAAGTCACACAGAAAAAGAAACATCATAAGATATCAGTAATACACGGAATGTAAACTTGGCTACACAGGAACTGAATTACAGAACAGAACAGGGTCTTAAATTTAGAAAACCAACTTATGCTTGCTTAAGGGTAAAGGTGAGTTGGGGTGCTGCATAAAACCAGAGACTGAAATGAGCACAGATAAAGTTCCTTAAGCCAAATATAGAATAGACAAGAGCTACTCCTTGCTCAACGAAATGGACTCAACACCCCATATTAAACGCCTAAGAATGTACCTGACTAGTAAGTATCTTAAAACCTATGGATTGCTATGTCTCCAAAAGAGAATCAAGCGTGTGTACAGGGGCATAAACGCAGCAGTGATAGGATTGGAGAGGTTCGGTGAGCAAATGAAGACCCTTTGAAGTCATATTGTATGGTACCCATTCCACGGGTTTCAACTACCCAGGTTTAATGTATTCTTCCTTCAGCTAAAACATGCATGTGGAACCCAGAGTATGATCAACCGTGTGAACGGGAGACATGTTCAAATATGTCTCAGTTTTCCTCCCCTGGTACTCGGGTGCAACATACCAGATATTTACTAACACTCTCCCCACTTGGAGAGTCAGCGCCTTTAACCTCCTGTTTGGCCCAGTTTGCAATTTCTGTGGAAGATAAACAGGAATACCGAGAACCAATGAGAGACTAGCTGGAGGTGTCTGGACGGGCAAATTTAACTCTCATTTCCCACCAGGAAGAGTAAATAACCAAAGGCTGAGCGTGCCGTGCCAGAACCAGATTAGGGCCTGAAGCCATCCTGCGGTGTTGCGGCCATCTCACAAGAAAGCGAGTTGAAGAAAGGAGCTCAGGGGCACTGTAATTCACAAACCTGCAGAGTTATAAATGACAGCTATCGTCCAAAAATATACTGAAGTAAGGCTGCCAAGAGGACTTGAAAGCGGGGCAGAATTGCAGGAAACCGATTTCAGGAGGTAGACTGGAATTGCATTGAAAGCATAGGAAAAGAGGCAGAACGTCCAAAATGATGCACTTGGCCAAAAAGGGCGTATGCGTTTTTTCCTGAATATATTCAGGAAAAAACGCATACGCCCTTTTTGGCCAACCAAGCAAGCTTGCAAAGGAAATCTGCACTACAATGAAGTCTCACTTCCCCCCGGTCAAATGGGCCATCTGAAAAAAGTGTAAAATCCAGAAAGGCAGGACAGGCCATGGAGAACTGGGAGCCTTGTTATGCTGATGGGCGGGATGTAAATTGCCAACAGACACTCGGGAGAAGTGTATGGTGTTTCCTGAAACATCTAAAAAACAAAGCAACAGAGCCTAGGGCAATTCCACTTATGGTCCTATAGCTTAGGGAAATTAAAATCAAAAAGACACAGCCACCCCAAAGTTTGGGACGCCTCTGTTTACAAGAACCTCGTTTACCGTACAAGTTCAGTATCACAGAAAGTGAAAAATGGATAAAGAAGTTGTGGTATTTACTTACAAAGCAATATCACTCAGCAATGAAATCTATGTCATCAGGCCCTTAGCAGCATAATGAGTGGATTCAGGTACGATGATTCTAACTGAAATAAGTCACACAGAAAAAGAAACATCATATGATATCACTAATACACGGAATGTAAACTTGGTTACACAGGAACTGAATTCCAAAACAGAACAGGGTCTCAAATTTAGAAAACCAACTTATGCTTGCTTAAGGGGAAAGGTGAGTTGGGGTGCTGCATAAAACCAGAGATTGAAATGAGCACAGATAAAGTTCCTTAAGCCAAATATGGAATAGACAAGAGTTACTCCTTGCTCAACGAAATGGACTCAACACCCCATATTAAACGCCTAAGAATGTACCTGACTAGTAAGTATCTTAAAACCTATGGATTGCTATGTCTCCGAAAGAGAATCAAGCGTGTGTACAGGGGCATAAATGCAGCAGTGATAGGATTGGAGAGGTTCGGTGAGCAAATGAAGACCCTTTGAAGTCATATTGCATGGTACCCATTACACGGGTCTCAACTCTCCAGGTTTAAGCTATTCTTCCTTCAGCTAAAACATGCATGTGGAACCCAGAGTATGATCAACCGTGTGAACGGGAGACGTGTTCAAATATGTCTCAGTTTTCCTCCCCTGGTACTCGGGTGCAACATTCCAGATGCTTTACTAACACTCTCCCCACTTGGAGAGTCAGCGCCTTTAACCTCCTGTTTGGCCCAATTTGCAATTTTGTGTGGAAGATGAACAGGAATAGGGAGAACCAATGAGAGACTAGCTGGAGGTGTCTGGACGGGCAAATTTAACTCTCATTTCCCACCAGGAAGAGGAATTAACCAAAGGCTCAGCGTGCCGTGCCGGAACCAGATTAGGGCCTGTAGCCATCCTGCGGTGTTGCGGCCAGGTCACAAGAAAGCGAGTTGAAGAAAGGAGCTCAGGGGCACTGTAATTCACAAACCTGCAGAGTTATAAATGACAGCTATCGTCCAAAAATATACTGAAGTAAGGCTGCCAAGAGGACTTGAAAGCGGGGCAGAATTGCAGGAAACCGATTTCAGGAGGTAGACTGGAATTGCATTGAAAGCATAGGAAAAGAGGCAGAACGTCCACAATGATGCACTTGGCCAAAAAGGGCGTATGCGTTTTTTCCTGAATATATTCAGGAAAAAACGTATACGCCCTTTTTGGCCAACCAAGCAAACTTGCAAAGGAAATCTGCACTACAATGAAGTCTCACTTCCCCCAGGTCAAACGGGCCATCTGAAAAAAGTGTAAACTCCAGAAAGGCAGGAGAGGCCATGGAGAACTGGGAGCCTTGTTATGCTGATGGGCGGGATGTAAATTGCCAACAGACACTCGGGAGAAGTGTATGGTGTTTCCTGAAACATCTAAAAAACAAAGCAACAGAGCCTAGGGCACTTCCACTTATGGTCCTATAGCTTAGGGAAATTAAAATCAAAAAGACACAGCCACCCCAAAGTTTGGGACGCCTCTGTTTACAAGAACCTCGTTTACCGTACAAGTTCAATATCACAGAAAGTGAAAAATGGATAAAGAACTTGTGGTACTTACATACAATGCAGTATGACTCAGCAAAGAAATCTATGTCATCAGGCCCGTAGCAGCACAATGAGTGGATTCAGGTACGATGATTCTAACTGAAATAAGTCACACAGAAAAAGAAACATCATAAGATATCACTAATACACGGAATGTAAACTTGGCTACACAGGAACTGAATTCCAAAACAGAACAGGGTCTCAAATTTAGAAAACCAACTTATGCTTGCTTAAGGGGAAAGGTGAGTTGGGGTGCTGCATAAAACCAGAGATTGAAATGAGCACAGATAAAGTTCCTTAAGCCAAATATGGAATAGATTAGAGCTACTCCTTACTCAACGAAATGGACTCAACACCCCATATTAAACGCATAAGAATGTACCTGACTAGTAAGTATCTTAAAACCTATGGATTGCTATGTCTCCAAAAGAGAATCAAGCGTGTGTACAGGGGCATAAACGCAGCAGTGATAGGATTGGAGAGGTTCGTGTGAGCAAATGAAGACCCTTTGAAGTCATATTGCATGGTACCCATTCCACGGGTCTCAACTCTCCAGGTTTAAGGTATTCTTCCTTCAGCTAAAACATGCATGTGGAACCCAGAGTATGATCAACAGTGTGAACGGGAGACGTGTTCAAATATGTCTCAGTTTTCCTCCCCTGGTACTCGGGTGCAACATTCCAGACGCTTTACTAACACTCTCCCCACTTGGAGAGTCAGCGCCTTTAACCTCCTGTTTGGCCCAGTTTGCAATTTCTGCGGAAGATGAACAGGAATAGTGAGAACCAATGAGAGACTAGCTGGAGGTGTCTGGACGGGCAAATTTAACTCTCATTTCCCACCAGGAAGAGGAAATAACCAAAGGCTCAGCGTGCCGTGCCGGAACCAGATTAGGACCTGAAGCCATCCTGCGGTGTTGCGGCCAGCTCACAAGAAAGCGAGTTGAAGAAAGGAGCTCAGGGGCACTGTAATTCACAAACCTGCAGAGTTATAAATGACAGCTATCATCCAAAAATATACTGAAGTAAGGCTGCCAAGAGGACTTGAATGCAGGGCAGAATTGCAGGAAACCAATTTCAGGAGGTAGACTGGAATTGCATTGAAAGCATAGGAAAAGAGGCAGAGCGTCCACAATGATGCACTTGGCCAAAAAGGGCATATGCGTTTTTTCCTAAATATATTCAGGAAAAAACGCATACGCCCTTTTTGGCCAACCAAGCAAGCTTGCAAAGGAAATCTGCACTACAATGAAGTCTCACTTCCCCCCGGTCAAACGGGCATCTGAATAAAGTGTAAAATCCAGAAAGGCAGGACAGGCCATGGAGAACTGGAAGCCTTGTTATGCTGATGGGCGGGATGTAAATTGCCAACAGACACTCGGGAGAAGTGCATGGTGTTTCCTGAAACATCTAAAAAACAAAGCAACAGAGCCTAGGGCACTTCCACTTATGGTCCTATAGCTTAGGGAAATTAAAATCAAAAATACACAGCCACCCCAAAGTTTGGGACGCCTCTGTTTACAAGAACCTCGTTTACCGTACAAGTTCAATATCACAGAAAGTGAAAAATGGATAAAGAACTTGTGGTACTTACGTACAATGCAGTATCACTCAGCAATGAAATCTATGTCATCAGGCCTGTAGCAGCACAATGAGTGGATTCAGGTACGATGATTCTAACTGAAATAAGTCACACAGAAAAAGAAACATCATAAGATATCACTAATACACAGAATGTAAACTTGGTTACACAGGAACTGAATTCCAAAACAGAACAGGGTCTCAAATTTAGAAAACCAACTTATGCTTGCTTAAGGGGAAAGGTGAGTTGGGATGCTGCATAAAACCAGAGATTGAAATGAGCACAGATAAAGTTCCTTAAGCCAAATATGGAATAGGCAAGAGCTACACCTTGCTCAACGAAATGGACTCAACACCCCATATTAAACGCCTAAGAATGTACCTGACTAGTAAGTATCTTAAAACCTATGGATTGCTATGTCTCCAAAAGAGAATCAAGCGTGTGTACAGGGGCATAAACGCAGCAGTGATAGGATTGGAGAGGTTCGGTGAGCAAATGAAGACCCTTTGAAGTCATATTGCATGGTACCCATTACACGGGTCTCAACTCTCCAGGTTTAAGGTATTCTTCCTTCAGCTAAAACATGCATGTGGAACCCAGAGTATGATCAACCGTGTGAACGGGAGACGTGTTCAAATATGTCTCAGTTTTCCTCCCCTGGTACTCGGGTGCAACATTCCAGACGCTTTACTAACACTCTCCCCACTTGGAGAGTCAGCGCCTTTAACCTCCTGTTTGGCCCAGTTTGCAATTTCTGCGGAAGATGAACAGGAATAGCGAGAACCAATGAGAGACTAGCTGGAGTTGTCTGGACGGGCAAATTTAACTCTCATTTCCCACCAGGAAGAGGAAATAACCAAAGGCTCAGCGTGCCGTGCCGGAACCAGATTAGGGCCTGAAGCCATCCTGCGGTGTTGCGGCCAGCTCAAAAGAAAGCGAGTTGAAGAAAGGAGCTCAGGGGCACTGTAATTCACAAACCTGCAGAGTTATAAATGACAGCTATCGTCCAAAAATATACTGAAGTAAGGCTGCCAAGAGGACTTGAAAGCGGGGCAGAATTGCAGGAAACCGATTTCAGGAGGTAGACTGGAATTGCATTGAAAGAATAGGAAAAGAGGCAGAACGTCCACAATGATGCACTTGGCCAAAAAGGGCGTATGCGTTTTTTCCTGAATATATTCAGGAAAAAACGCATACGCCCTTTTTGGCCAACCAAGCAAGCTTGCAAAGGAAATCTGCACTACAATGAAGTCTCACTTCCCCCTGGTCAAAAAGGCCATCTGAAAAAAGTGTAAAATCCAGAAAGGCAGGACAGGCCATGGAGAACTGGGAGCCTTGTTATGCTGATGGGCGGGATGTAAATTGCCAACAGACACTGGGGAGAAGTGTATGGTGTTTCCTGAAACATCTAAAAAACAAAGCAACAGAGCCTAGGGCACTTCCACTTATGGTCCTATAGCTTAGGGAAATTAAAATCAAAAAGACACAGCCACCCCAAAGTTTGGAACGGCTCTGTTTACAAGAACCTCGTTTACAGTACAAGTTCAACATCGCAGAAAGTGAAAAATGGATAAAGAAGTTGTGGTATTTACTTACAAAGCAATATCACTCAGCAATGAAATCTATGTCATCCTGCCCTTAGCAGCACAATGAGTGGATTCAGGTATGATGATTCTAACTGAAATAAGTCACACAGAAAAAGAAACATCATAAGATATCAGTAATACACGGAATGTAAACTTGGCTACACAGGAACTGAATTACAGAACAGAACAGGGTCTTAAATTTAGAAAACCAACTTATGCTTGCTTAAGGGTAAAGGTGAGTTGGGGTGCTGCATAAAACCAGAGACTGAAATGAGCACAGATAAAGTTCCTTAAGCCAAATATAGAATAGACAAGAGCTACTCCTTGCTCAACAAAATGGACTCAACACCGCATATTAAACGCCTAAGAATGTACCTGACTAGTAAGTATCTTAAAACCTATGGATTGCTATGTCTCCAAAAGAGAATGAAGCATGTGTACAGGGGCATAAACGCAGCAGTGATAGGGTTGGAGAGGTTCGTTGAGCAAATGAAGACCCTTTGAAGTCATATTGCATGGTACCCATTCCACAGTTTTCAACTACCCAGGTTTAAGGTATTCTTCCTTCAGCTAAAACATGCATGTGGAACCTAGAGTATGATCAACCATGTGATCGGGAGACGTGTTCAAATATGTCTCAGTTTTCGTACCCTGGTACTCGGGTGCAACATTCCAGACGCTTTACTAACACTCTCCCGACTTGGAGAGTCAGTCCCTTTAACCTCCTGTTTGGCCCAGTTTGCAATTTCTGCGGAAGATGAACAGGAATAGCGAGAACGAATGACAGACTAGCTGGAGGTGTCTGGACGGGCAAATTTATCTCTCATTTCCCACCAGGAAGAGGAATTAACCAAAGGCTCAGCGTGCCGTGCCGGAACCAGATTAGGGCCTGAAGCCATCCTGCGGTGTTGCGGCCAGCTCACAAGAAAGCGAGTTGAAGAAAGGAGCTCAGGGGCACTGTAATTCACAAACCTGCAGAGTTATAAATGACAGCTATCATCCAAAAATATACTGAAGTAAGGCTGCCAAGAGGACTTGAAAGCGGGGCAGAATTGCAGGAAACCGATTTCAGGAGGTAGACTGGAATTGCATTGAAAGCATAGGCAAAGAGGCAGAGCGTCCACAATGATGCACTTGGCCAAAAAGGGCGTATGCGTTTTTTCCTGAATATATTCAGATAAAAACGCATACGCCCTTTTTGGCCAACCAAGCAAGCTTGCAAAGGAAATCTGCACTACAATGAAGTCTCACATCCCCCCGGTCAAACGGGCATCAGAAAAAAGTGTAAAATCCAGAAAGGCAGGACACGCCATGGAGAACTGGGAGCCTTGTTATGTTGATGGGTGGGATGTAAATTGCCAACAGACACTCGGGAGAAGTGTATGGTGTTTCCTGAAACATCTAAAAAACAAAGCAACAGAGCCTAGGGCACTTCCAATTATGGTCCTATAGCTTAGGGAAATTAAAATCAAAAAGACACAGCCACCCCAAAGTTTGGGACGCCTCTGTTTACAAGAACCTCATTTATCGTACAAGTTCAATATCACAGAAAGTGAAAAATGGATAAAGAACTTGTGGTACTTACGTACAATGCAGTATCAGTCAGCAATGAAATCTATGTCATCAGGCCCTTAGCAGCATAATGAGTGGATTCAGGTACGATGATTCTAACTGAAATAAGTCACACAGAAAAAGAAACATCATAAGATATCACTAATACACGGAATGTAAACTTGGTTACACAGGAACTGAATTCCAAAACAGAACAGGGTCTCAAATTTAGAAAACCAACTTATGCTTGCTTAAGGGGAAAGGTGAGTTGGGATGCTGCATAAAACCAGAGATTGAAATGAGCACAGATAAAGTTCCTTAACCCAAATATGGAATAGACAAGAGCTACAATTTGCTCAACGAAATGGACTCAACACCCCATATTAAACGCCTAAGAATGTACCTGACTAGTAAGTATCTTAAAACCTATGGATTGCTATGTCTCCAAAAGAGAATCAAGCGTGTGTACAGGGGCATAAACGCAGCAGTGATAGGATTGGAGAGGTTCGGTGAGCAAATGAAGACCCTTTGAAGTCATATTGCATGGTACCCATTACACGGGTCTCAACTCTCCAGGTTTAAGGTATTCTTCCTTCAGCTAAAACATGCATGTGGAACCCAGAGTATGATCAACCATGTGAACGGGAGACGTGTTCAAATATGTCTCAGTTTTCCTCCCCTGGTACTCGGGTGCAACATTCCAGACACTTTACTAACACTCTCCGCACTTGGAGAGTCAGCGCCTTTAACCTCCTGTTTGGCCCAGTTTGCAATTTCTGCGGAAGATGAACAGGAATAGGGAGAACCAATGAGAGACTAGCTGGAGGTGTCTGGACGGGCAAATTTAACTCTCATTTCCCACCAGGAAGAGGAATTAATCAAAGGCTCAGTGTGCCGTGCCGGAACCAGATTAGTGCCTGAAGCCATCCTGCGATGTTGCGGCCAGGTCACAAGAAAGCGAGTTGAAGAAAGGAGCTCAGGGGCACTGTAATTCACAAACCTGCAGAGTTATAAATGACAGCTATCGTCCAAAAATATACTGAAGTAAGGCTGCCAAGAGGACTTGAAAGCGGGGCAGAAGTGCAGGAAACCGATTTCAGGAGGTAGACTGGAATTGCATTGAAAGCATAGGAAAAGAGGCAGAACGTCCACAATGATGCACTTGGCCAAAAAGGGCGTATGCGTTTTTTCCTGAATATATTCAGGAAAAAACGCATACGCCCTTTTTGGCCAACCAAGCAAGCTTGCAAAGGAAATCTGCACTACAATGAAGTCTCACTTCCCCCCGGTCAAAAGGGCCATCTGAAAAAAGTGTAAAATCCAGAAAGGCAGGACAGGCCATGGAGAACTGGGAGCCTTGTTATGCTGATGGGCGGGATGTAAATTGCCAACAGACACTAGGGAGAAGTGCATGGTGTTTCCTGAAACATCTAAAAAACAAAGCAACAGAGCCTAGGGCACTTCCACTTATGGTCCTATAGCTTAGGGAAATTAAAATCAAAAAGACACAGCCACCCCAAAGTTTGCAACGGCCCTGTTTACAAGAACCTCGTTTACAGTAAAAGTTCAACATCGCAGAAAGTGAAAAATGGATAAAGAAGTTGTGGTATTTACTTACAAAGCAATATCACTCAGCAATGAAATCTATGTCATCAGGCCCTTAGCAGCACAATGAGTGGATTCAGGTATGATGATTCTAACTGAAATAAGTCACACAGAAAAAGAAACATCATAAGATAGCACTAATACACGGAATGTAAACTTGGCTACACAGGAACTGAATTACAGAACAGAACAGGGTCTCAAATTTAGAAAACCAACTTATGCTTGCTTAAGGGGAAAGGTGAGTTGGGGTGCTGCATAAAACCAGAGATTGAAATGAGCACAGATAAAGTTCCTTAAGCCAAATATGGAATAGACAAGAGCTACTCCTTGCTCAACGAAATGGACTCAACACCGCATATTAAACGCCTAAGAATGTACGTGACTAGTAAGTATCTTAAAACCTATGGATTGCTATGTCTCCGAAAGAGAATCAAGCATGTGTACAGGGGCATAAACGCAGCAGTGATAGGATTGGAGAGGTTCGGTGAGCAAATGAAGACCCTTTGAAGTTATATTGCATGGTACCCATTCCAAAGGTTTCAACTACCCAGGTTTAAGGTATTCTTCCTTCAGCTAAAACATGCATGTGGAACCTAGAGTATGATCAACCATGTGATCGGGAGACGTGTTCAAATATGTCTCAGTTTTCGTACCCTGGTACTCGGGTGCAACATTCCAGACGCTTTACTAACACTCTCCCGACTTGGAGAGTCAGTCCCTTTAACCTCCTGTTTGGTCCAGTTTGCAATTTCTGCGGAAGATGAACAGGAATATCGAGAACCAATGAGAGACTAGCTGGAGGTGTCTGGACGGGCAAATTTAACTCTCATTTCCCACCAGGAAGAGGAATTAACCAAAGGCTCAGCATGCCGTGCCGGAACCAGATTAGGGCCTGAAGCCATCCTGCGGTGTTTCGGCCAGGTCACAAGAAAGCGAGTTGAAGAAAGGAGCTCAGGGGCACTGTAATTCACAAACCTGCAGAGTTATAAATGACAGCTATCGTGCAAAAATATACTGAAGTAAGGCTGCCAAGAGGACTTGAAAGCGGGGCAGAATTGCAGGAAACTGATTTCAGGAGGTAGACTGGAATTGCATTGAAAGCATAGGAAAAGAGGCAGAACGTCCACAATGATGCACTTGGCCAAAAAGGGCGTATGCGTTTTTTTCCTGAATATATTCAGGAAAAAACGCATACGCCCTTTTTGGCCAACCAAGCAAGCTTGCAAAGGAAATCTGCACTACAATGAAGTCTCACTTCTCCCCAGTCAAAAGGGCCATCTGAAAAAAGTGTAAATTCCAGAAAGGCAGGACAGGCCATGGAGAACTGGGAGCCTTGTTATGCTGATGGGCGGGATGTAAATTGGCAACAGAAACTCGGGAGAAGTGTATGGTGTTTCCTGAAACATCTAAAAAACAAAGCAACAGAGCTTAGGGCACTTCCACTTATGGTCCTATAGCTAAGGGAAATTAAAATAAAAAAGGCACAGCCACCCCAAAGTTTGGGACGCCTCTGTTTACAAGAACCTCGTTTACCGTACAAGTTCAATATCACAGAAAGTGAAAAATGGATAAAGAACTTGTGGTACTTACGTACAATGCAGTATCACTCAGCAATGAAATCTATGTCATCAGGCCCGTAGCAGCACAATGAGTGGATTCAGGTATGATGATTCTAACTGAAATAAGTCACACAGAAAAAGAAACATCATAAGATATCACTAATACACGGAATGTAAACTTGGCTACACAGGAACTGAATTACAGAACAGAACAGGGTCTCAAATTTAGAAAACCAACTTATGCTTGCTTAAGGGGAAAGGTGAGTTGGGGTGCTGCATAAAACCAGAGATTGAAATGAGCACAGATAAAGTTCCTTAAGCCAAATATGGAATAGACAAGAGCTACTCCTTGCTCAACGAAATGGACTCAACACCGCATATTAAACGCCTAAGAATGTACCTGACTAGTAAGTATCTTAAAACCTATGGATTGCTATGTCTCCAAAAGAGAATCAAGCGTGTGTACAGGGGCATAAACGCAGCAGTGATAGGATTGGAGAGGTTCGGTGAGCAAATGAAGACCCTTTGAAGTCATATTGCATGGTACCCATTCCACAGGTTTCAACTACCCAGCTTTAAGGTATTCTTCCTTCAGCTAAAACATGCATGTGGAACCCAGAGTATGATCAACCATGTAATCGGGAGACGTGTTCAAATATGTCTCAGTTTTCATACCCTGGTACTCGGTTGCAACATTCCAGACGCTTTACTAACACTCTCCCGACTTGGAGAGTAGGTCCCTTTAACCTCCTGTTTGGCCCAGTTTGCAATTTCTGCAGAAGATGAACAGGAATAGAGAGAACCAATGAGAGACTAGCTGGAGGTGTCTGGACGGGCAAATTTATCTCTCATTTCCCACCAGAAAGAGGAATTAACCAAAGGCTCAATGTGCCGTGCCGGAACCAGACTAGGGCCTGAAGCCATCCTGTGGTGTTGCGGCCAGCTCACAAGAAAGCGAGTTGAAGAAAGGAGCTCAGGGGCACTGTAATTCACAAACCTGCAGAGTTATAAATGACAGCTATCGTCCAAAAATATACTGAAGTAAGGCTGCCAAGAGGACTTGAAAGCCGGGCAGAATTGCAGGAAACCGATTTCAGGAGGTAGACTGGAATTGCATTGAAAGCATAGGAAAAGAGGCAGAACGTCCACAATGATGCACTTGGCCAAAAAGGGCGTATGCGTTTTTTCCTGAATATATTCAGGAAAAAACGCATACGCCCTTTTTGGCCAACCAAGCAAGCTTGCAAAGGAAATCTGCACTACAATGAAGTCTCACTTCCCCCCGGTCAAAAGGGCCATCTGAAAAAAGTGTAAAATCCAGAAAGGCAGGACAGGCCATGGAGAACTGGGAGCCTTGTTATGCTGATGGGCGGGATGTAAATTGCCAACAGACACTCGGGAGAAGTGTATGGTGTTTCCTGAAACATCTAAAAAACAAAGCAACAGAGCCTAGGGCACTTCCACTTATGGTCCTATAGCTTAGGGAAATTAAAATCAAAAAGACACAGCCACCCCAAAGTTTGCAATGGCTCTGTTTACAAGAACCTCATTTACAGTACAAGTTCAACATCGCAGAAAGTGAAAAATGGATAAAGAAGTTGTGGTATTTATTACAAAGCAATATCACTCAGCAATGAAATCTATGTCAACAGGCCCTTAGCAGCAGAATGAGTGGATTCAGGTATGATGATTCTAACTGAAATGAGTCACACAGAAAAAGAAACATCATAAGATATCACTAATACACGGAATGTAAACTTGGCTACACAGGAACTGAATTACAGAACAGAACAGGGTCTCAAATTTAGAAAACCAACTTATGCTTGCTTAAGGGGAAAGGTGAGTTGGGGTGCTGCATAAAACCAGAGATTGAAATGAGCACAGATAAAGTTCCTTAAGCCAAATATGGAATAGACAAGAGCTACTCCTTGCTCAACGAAATGGACTCAACACCGCATATTAAACGCCTAAGAATGTACCTGACTAGTAAGTATCTTAAAACCTATGGATTGCTATGTCTCCAAAAGAGAATCAAGCGTGTGTACAGGGGCATAAATGCAGCAGTGATAGGATTGGAGAGGTTCGGTGAGCAAATGAAGACCCTTTGAAGTCATATTGCATGGTACCCATTACACGGGTCTGAACTCTCCAGGTTTAAGGTATTCTTCCTTCAGCTAAAACATGCATGTGGAACCCAGAGTATGATCAACCATGTGAACGGGAGACGTGTTCAAATATGTCTCAGTTTTCCTCCCCTGGTACTCGGGTGCAACATTCCAGACACTTTACTAACACTCTCCGCACTTGGAGAGTCAGCGCCTTTAACCTCCTGTTTGGCCCAGTTTGCAATTTCTGCGGAAGATGAACAGGAATAGCGAGAACCAATGAGAGACTAGCTGGAGGTGTCTGAACGGGCAAATTTAACTCTCATTTCCCACCAGGAAGAGGAATTAATCAAAGGCTCAGTGTGCCGTGCCGGAACCAGATTAGTGCCTGAAGCCATCCTGCGATGTTGCGGCCAGGTCACAAGAAAGCGAGTTGAAGAAAGGAGCTCAGGGGCACTGTAATTCACAAACCTGCAGAGTTATAAATGACAGCTATCGTCCAAAAATATACTGAAGTAAGGCTGCCAAGAGGACTTGAAAGCGGGGCAGAATTGCAGGAAACCGATTTCAGGAGGTAGACTGGAATTGCATTGAAAGCATAGGAAAAGAGGCAGAACGTCCACAATGATGCACTTGGCCAAAAAGGGCGTATGCGTTTTTTCCTGAATATATTCAGGAAAAAACGCATACGCCCTTTTTGGCCAACCAAGCAAGCTTGCAAAGGAAATCTGCACTACAATGAAGTCTCACTTCCCCCCGGTCAAAAGGGCCATCTGAAAAAAGTGTAAAATCCAGAAAGGCAGGACAGGCCATGGAGAACTGGGAGCCTTGTTATGCTGATGGGCGGGATGTAAATTGCCAACAGACACTCGGGAGAAGTGTATGGTGTTTCCTGAAACATCTAAAAAACAAAGCAACAGAGCCTAGGGCACTTCCACTTATGGTCCTATAGCTTAGGGAAATTAAAATCAAAAAGACACAGCCACCCCAAAGTTTGCAACGGCTCTGTTTACAAGAACCTCGTTTACAGTAAAAGTTCAACATCGCAGAAAGTGAAAAATGGATAAAGAAGTTGTGGTATTTACTTACAAAGCAATATCACTCAGCAATGAAATCTATGTCATCAGGCCCTTAGCAGCACAATGAGTGGATTCAGGTATGATGATTCTAACTGAAATAAGTCACACAGAAAAAGAAACATCATAAGATAGCACTAATACACGGAATGTAAACTTGGCTACACAGGAACTGAATTACAGAACAGAACAGGGTCTCAAATTTAGAAAACCAACTTATGCTTGCTTAAGGGGAAAGGTGAGTTGGGGTGCTGCATAAAACCAGAGATTGAAATGAGCACAGATAAAGTTCCTTAAGCCAAATATGGAATAGACAAGAGCTACTCCTTGCTCAACGAAATGGACTCAACACCGCATATTAAACGCCTAAGAATGTACGTGACTAGTAAGTATCTTAAAACCTATGGATTGCTATGTCTCCGAAAGAGAATCAAGCATGTGTACAGGGGCATAAACGCAGCAGTGATAGGATTGGAGAGGTTCGGTGAGCAAATGAAGACCCTTTGAAGTTATATTGCATGGTACCCATTCCAAAGGTTTCAACTACCCAGGTTTAAGGTATTCTTCCTTCAGCTAAAACATGCATGTGGAACCTAGAGTATGATCAACCATGTGATCGGGAGACGTGTTCAAATATGTCTCAGTTTTCGTACCCTGGTACTCGGGTGCAACATTCCAGACGCTTTACTAACACTCTCCCGACTTGGAGAGTCAGTCCCTTTAACCTCCTGTTTGGTCCAGTTTGCAATTTCTGCGGAAGATGAACAGGAATAGCGAGAACCAATGAGAGACTAGCTGGAGGTGTCTGGACGGGCAAATTTAACTCTCATTTCCCACCAGGAAGAGGAATTAATCAAAGGCTCAGTGTGCCGTGCCGGAACCAGATTAGTGCCTGAAGCCATCCTGCGATGTTGCGGCCAGGTCACAAGAAAGCGAGTTGAAGAAAGGAGCTCAGGGGCACTGTAATTCACAAACCTGCAGAGTTATAAATGACAGCTATCGTCCAAAAATATACTGAAGTAAGGCTGCCAAGAGGACTTGAAAGCGGGGCAGAATTGCAGGAAACCGATTTCAGGAGGTAGACTGGAATTGCATTGAAAGCATAGGAAAAGAGGCAGAACGTCCACAATGATGCACTTGGCCAAAAAGGGCGTATGCGTTTTTTCCTGAATATATTCAGGAAAAAACGCATACGCCCTTTTTGGCCAACCAAGCAAGCTTGCAAAGGAAATCTGCACTACAATGAAGTCTCACTTCCCCCCGGTCAAAAGGGCCATCTGAAAAAAGTGTAAAATCCAGAAAGGCAGGACAGGCCATGGAGAACTGGGAGCCTTGTTATGCTGATGGGCGGGATGTAAATTGCCAACAGACACTCGGGAGAAGTGTATGGTGTTTCCTGAAACATCTAAAAAACAAAGCAACAGAGCCTAGGGCACTTCCACTTATGGTCCTATAGCTTAGGGAAATTAAAATCAAAAAGACACAGCCACCCCAAAGTTTGCAACGGCTCTGTTTACAAGAACCTCGTTTACAGTAAAAGTTCAACATCGCAGAAAGTGAAAAATGGATAAAGAAGTTGTGGTATTTACTTACAAAGCAATATCACTCAGCAATGAAATCTATGTCATCAGGCCCTTAGCAGCACAATGAGTGGATTCAGGTATGATGATTCTAACTGAAATAAGTCACACAGAAAAAGAAACATCATAAGATAGCACTAATACACGAAATGTAAACTTGGCTACACAGGAACTGAATTACAGAACAGAACAGGGTCTCAAATTTAGAAAACCAACTTATGCTTGCTTAAGGGGAAAGGTGAGGTGGGGTGCTGCATAAAACCAGAGATTGAAATGAGCACAGATAAAGTTCCTTAAGCCAAATATGGAATAGACAAGAGCTACTCCTTGCTCAACGAAATGGACTCAACACCGCATATTAAACGCCTAAGAATGTACGTGACTAGTAAGTATCTTAAAACCTATGTATTGCTATGTCTCCGAAAGAGAATCAAGCATGTGTACAGGGGCATAAACGCAGCAGTGATAGGATTGGAGAGGTTCGGTGAGCAAATGAAGACCCTTTGAAGTTATATTGCATGGTACCCATTCCAAAGGTTTCAACTACCCAGGTTTAAGGTATTCTTCCTTCAGCTAAAACATGCATGTGGAACCTAGAGTATGATCAACCATGTGATCGGGAGACGTGTTCAAATATGTCTCAGTTTTCGTACCCTGGTACTCGGGTGCAACATTCCAGACGCTTTACTAACACTCTCCCGACTTGGAGAGTCAGTCCCTTTAACCTCCTGTTTGGTCCAGTTTGCAATTTCTGCGGAAGATGAACAGGAATAGCGAGAACCAATGAGAGACTAGCTGGAGGTGTCTGGACGGGCAAATTTAACTCTCATTTCCCACCAGGAAGAGGAATTAACCAAAGGCTCAGCATGCCGTGCCGGAACCAGATTAGGGCCTGAAGCCATCCTGCGGTGTTTCGGCCAGGTCACAAGAAAGCGAGTTGAAGAAAGGAGCTCAGGGGCACTGTAATTCACAAACCTGCAGAGTTATAAATGACAGCTATCGTGCAAAAATATACTGAAGTAAGGCTGCCAAGAGGACTTTAAAGCGGGGCAGAATTGCAGGAAACCGATTTCAGGAGGTAGACTGTAATTGCATTGAAAGCATAGGAAAAGAGGCAGAACGTCCACAATGATGCACTTGGCCAAAAAGGGCGTATGCGTTTTTTTCCTGAATATATTCAGGAAAAAACGCATACGCCCTTTTTGGCCAACCAAGCAAGCTTGCAAAGGAAATCTGCACTACAATGAAGTCTCACTTCTCCCCAGTCAAAAGGGCCATCTGAAAAAAGTGTAAATTCCAGAAAGGCAGGACAGGCCATGGAGAACTGGGAGCCTTGTTATGCTGATGGGCGGGATGTAAATTGGCAACAGAAACTCGGGAGAAGTGTATGGTGTTTCCTGAAACATCTAAAAAACAAAGCAACAGAGCTTAGGGCACTTCCACTTATGGTCCTATAGCTAAGGGAAATTAAAATAAAAAGGGCACAGCCACCCCAAAGTTTGGGACGCCTCTGTTTACAAGAACCTCGTTTACCGTACAAGTTCAATATCACAGAAAGTGAAAAATGGATAAAGAACTTGTGGTACTTACGTACAATGCAGTATCACTCAGCAATGAAATCTATGTCATCAGGCCCTTAGCAGCACAATGAGTGGATTCAGGTATGATAATTCTAACTGAAATAAGTCACACAGAAAAAGAAACATCATAAGATATCACTAATACACGGAATGTAAACTTGGCTACACAGGAACTGAATTACAGAACAGAACAGGGTCTCAAATTTAGAAAACCAACTTATGCTTGCTTAAGGGGAAAGGTGAGTTGGGGTGCTGCATAAAACCAGAGATTGAAATGAGCACAGATAAAGTTCCTTAAGCCAAATATGGAATAGACAAGAGCTACTCCTTGCTCAACGAAATGGACTCAACACCGCATATTAAACGCCTAAGAATGTACCTGACTAGTAAGTATCTTAAAACCTATGGATTGCTATGTCTCCAAAAGAGAATCAAGCGTGTGTACAGGGGCATAAACGCAGCAGTGATAGGATTGGAGAGGTTCGGTGAGCAAATGAAGACCCTTTGAAGTCATATTGCATGGTACCCATTCCACAGGTTTCAACTACCCAGCTTTAAGGTATTCTTCCTTCAGCTAAAACATGCATGTGGAACCCAGAGTATGATCAACCATGTAATCGGGAGACGTTTTCAAATATGTCTCAGTTTTCATACCCTGGTACTCGGTTGCAACATTCCAGACGCTTTACTAACACTCTCCCGACTTGGAGAGTAGGTCCCTTTAACCTCCTGTTTGGCCCAGTTTGCAATTTCTGCAGAAGATGAACAGGAATAGCGAGAACCAATGAGAGACTAGCTGGAGGTGTCTGGACGGGCAAATTTATCTCTCATTTCCCACCAGGAAGAGGAATTAACCAAAGGCTCAATGTGCCGTGCCGGAACCAGACTAGGGCCTGAAGCCATCCTGTGGTGTTGCGGCCAGCTCACAAGAAAGCGAGTTGAAGAAAGGAGCTCAGGGGCACTGTAATTCACAAACCTGTAGAGTTATAAATGACAGCTATCGTCCAAAAATATACTGAAGTGAGGCTGCCAAGAGGACTTGAAAGCCGGGCAGAATTGCAGGAAACCGATTTCAGGAGGTAGACTGGAATTGCATTGAAAGCATAGGAAAAGAGGCAGAACGTCCACAATGATGCACTTGGCCAAAAAGGGCGTATGCGTTTTTTCCTGAATATATTCAGGAAAAATCGCATACGCCCTTTTTGGCCAACCAAGCAAGCTTGCAAAGGAAATCTGCACTACAATGAAGTCTCACTTCCCCCCGGTCAAAAGGGCCATCTGAGAAAAGTGTAAAATCCAGAAAGGCAGGACAGGCCATGGAGAACTGGGAGCCTTGTTATGCTGATGGGCGGGATGTAAATTGCCAACAGACAGTCGGGAGAAGTGTATGGTGTTTCCTGAAACATCTAAAAAACAAAGCAACAGAGCCTAGGGCACTTCCACTTATGGTCCTATAGCTTAGGGAAATTAAAATCAAAAAGACACAGCCACCCCAAAGTTTGCAACGGCTCTGTTTACAAGAACCTCATTTACAGTACAAGTTCAACATCGCAGAAAGTGAAAAATGGATAAAGAAGTTGTGGTATTTACTTACAAAGCAATATCACTCAGCAATGAAATCTATGTCAACAGGCCCTTAGCAGCAGAATGAGTGGATTCAGGTATGATGATTCTAACTGAAATGAGTCACTTAGAAAAAGAAACATCATAAGATATCACTAATACACGGAATGTTAACTTGGCTACACAGGAACTGAATTACAGAACAGAACAGGGTCTCAAATTTAGAAAACCAACTTATGCTTGCTTAAGGGGAAAGGTGAGTTGGGGTGTTGCATAAAACCAGAGATTGAAATGAGCACAGATAAAGTTCCTTAAGCCAAATATGGAATAGACAAGAGCTACTCCTTGCTCAACGAAATGGACTCAACACCGCATATTAAACGCCTAAGAATGTACCTGACTAGTAAGTATCTTAAAACCTATGGATTGCTATGTCTCCAAAAGAGAATCAAGCGTGTGTACAGGGGCATAAACGCAGCAGTGATAGGACTGGAGAGGTTCGGTGAGCAAATGAAGACCCTTTGAAGTCATATTGCATGGTACCCATTACACGGGTCTGAACTCTCCAGGTTTAAGGTATTCTTCCTTCAGCTAAAACATGCATGTGGAACCCAGAGTATGATCAACCATGTGAACGGGAGACGTGTTCAAATATGTCTCAGTTTTCCTCCCCTGGTACTCGGGTGCAACATTCCAGACGCTTTACTAACACTCTCCCCACTTGGAGAGTCAGCGCCTTTAACCTCCTGTTTGGCCCAGTTTGCAATTTCTGCGGAAGATGAACAGGAATAGCGAGAACCAATGAGAGACTAGCTGGAGGTGTCTGGACGGGCAAATTTAACTCTCATTTCCCACCAGGAAGACGAAATAACCAAAGGCTCAGTGTGCCGTGCCGGAACCAGATTAGGGCCTGAAGCCATCCTGCGGTGTTGCGGCCAGCTCAAAAGAAAGCGAGTTGAAGAAAGGAGCTCAGGGGCACTGTAATTCACAAACCTGCAGAGTCATAAATGACAGCTATCGTCCAAAAATATACTGAAGTAAGGCTGCCAAGAGGACTTGAAAGCGGGGCAGAATTGCAGGAAACCGATTTCAGGAGGTAGACTGGAATTGCATTGAAAGCATAGGAAAAGAGGCAGAACGTCCACAATGATGCACTTGGCCAAAAAGGGCGTATGCGTTTTTTTCCTGAATATATTCAGGAAAAAACGCATACGCCCTTTTTGGCCAACCAAGCAAACTTGCAAAGGAAATCTGCACTACAATGAAGTCTCACTTCCCCCCGGTCAAAAGGGCCATCTGAAAAAAGTGTAAAATCCAGAAAGGCAGGACAGGCCATGGAGAACTGGGAGCCTTGTTATGCTGATGGGCGGGATGTAAATTGCCAACAGACACTCTGGAGAAGTGTATGGTGTTTCCTGAAACATCTAAAAAACAAAGCAACAGAGCCTAGGGCACTTCCACTTATGGTCCTATAGCTTAGGGAAATTAAAATCAAAAAGACACAGCCACCCCAAAGTTTGCAACGGCCCTGTTTACAAGAACCTCGTTTACCGTACAAGTTCAGTATCACAGAAAGTGAAAAATGGATAAAGAACTTGTGGTATTTACTTACAAAGCAATATCACTCAGCAATGAAATCTATGTCATCAGGCCCTTAGCAGCATAATGAGTGGATTCAGGTACGATGATTCTAACTGAAAAAAGTCACACAGAAAAAGAAACATCATAAGATATCACTAATACACGGAATGTAAACTTGGTTACACAGGAACTGAATTCCAAAACAGAACAGGGTCTCAAATTTAGAAAACCAACTTATGCTTGCTTAAGGGGAAAGGTGAGTTGGGGTGCTGCATAAAACCAGAGATTGAAATGAGCACAGATAAAGTTCCTTAAGCCAAATATGGAATAGACAAGAGTTACTCCTTGCTCAACGAAATGGACTCAACACCCCATATTAAACGCCTAAGAATGTACCTGACTAGTAAGTATCTTAAAACCTATGGATTGCTATGTCTCCGAAAGAGAATCAAGCATGTGTACAGGGGCATACATGCAGCAGTGATAGGATTGGAGAGGTTCGGTGAGCAAATGAAGACCCTTTGAAGTCATATTGCATGGTACCCATTACACGGGTCTAAACTCTCCAGGTTTAAGCTATTCTTCCTTCAGCTAAAACATGCATGTGGAACCCAGAGTATGATCAACCGTGTGAATGGGAGACGTGTTCAAATATGTGTCAGTTTTCCTCCCCTGGTACTCGGGTGCAACATTCCAGACGCTTTACTAACACTCTCCCCACTTGGAGAGTCAGCGCCTTTAACCTCCTGTTTGGCCCAGTTTGCAATTTCTGTAGAAGATAAACAGGAATAGGGAGAACCAATGAGATACTAGCTGGAGGTGTCTGGACGGGCAAATTTAACTCTCATTTCCCACCAGGAAGAGGAATTAACCAAAGGCTCAGCGTGCCGTGCCGGAACCAGATTAGGGCCTGTAGCCATCCTGCGGTGTTGCGGCCAGGTCACAAGAAAGCGAGTTGAAGAAAGGAGCTCAGGGGCACTGTAATTCACAAACCTCCAGAGTTATAAATGACAGCTATCGTCCAAAAATATACTGAAGTAAGGCTGCCAAGAGGACTTGAAAGCGGGGCAGAATTGCAGGAAACCGATTTCAGGAGGTAGACTGGAATTGCATTGAAAGCATAGGAAAAGAGGCAGAACGTCCACAATGATGCACTTGGCCAAAAAGGGCGTATGCGTTTTTTCCTGAATATATTCAGGAAAAAACGTATACGCCCTTTTTGGCCAACCAAGCAAACTTGCAAAGGAAATCTGCACTACAATGAAGTCTCACTTCCCCCAGGTCAAACAGGCCATCTGAAAAAAGTGTAAAATCCAGAAAGGCAGGACAGGCCATGGAGAACTGGGAGCCTTGTTATGCTGATGAGCGGGATGAATATTGCCAACAGACACTCGGGAGAAGTGTATGGTGTTTCCTGAAACATCTAAAAAACAAAGCAACAGAGCCTAGGGCACTTCCACATATGGTCCTATAGCTTAGGGAAATTAAAATCAAAAAGACACAGCCACCCCAAAGTTTGCGACGCCTCTGTTTACAAGAACCTCGTTTACCACACAAGTTCAATATCACAGAAAGTGAAAAATGGATAAAGAACTTGTGGTACTTACGTACAATGCAGTATGACTCAGCAATGAAATCTATGTCATCAGGCCCGTAGCAGCACAATGAGTGGATTCAGGTACGATGATTCTAACTGAAATATGTCACAAAGAAAAAGAAACATCATAAGATATCACTAATACACGGAATGTAAACTTGGCTACACAGGAACTGAATTCCAAAACAGAACAGGGTCTCAAATTTAGAAAACCAACTTATGCTTGCTTAAGGGGAAAGGTGAGTTGGGGTGCTGCATAAAACCAGAGATTGAAATGAGCACAGATAAAGTTCTTTAAGCCAAATATGGAATAGACTAGAGCTACTCCTTACTCAACGAAATGGACTCAACACCCCATATAAAACGCCTAAGAATGTACCTGACTAGTAAGTATCTTAAAACCTATGGATTGCTGTGTCTCCAAAAGAGAATCAAGCGTGTGTACAGGGGCATAAACGCAGCAGTGATAGGATTGGAGAGGTTCGGTGAGCAACTGAAGACCCATTGAAGTCATATTGCATGGTACCCATTCCACGGGTCTCAACTCTCCAGGTTTAAGGTATTCTTCCTTCAGCTAAAACATGCATGTGGAACCCAGAGTATGATCAACCATGTGAACGGGAGACGTGTTCAAATATGTCTCAGTTTTCCTCCCCTGGTACTCGGGTGCAACATTCCAGACGCTTTACTAACACTCTCCCCACTTGGAGAGTAGGTCCCTTTAACCTCCTGTTTGGCCCAGTTTGCAATTTCTGCGGAAGATGAATAGGAATAGCGAAAACCAATGAGAGACTAGCTGGAGGTGTCTGGACGGGCAAATTTATCTCTCATTTCCCACCAGGAAGAGGAATTAACCAAAGGCTCAACGTGCCGTGCCGGAACCAGACTAGGGTCTGAAGCCATCCTGTGGTGTTGCGGCCAGCTCACAAGAAAGCGAGTTGAAGAAAGGAGCTAAGGGGCACTGTAATTCACAAACCTGTAGAGTTATAAATGACAGCTATCGTCCAAAAATATACTGAAGTATGGCTGCCAAGAGGACTTGAAAGCGGGGCAGAAGTGCAAGAAACCGATTTCAAGAGGTAGACTGGAATTGCATTGAAAGCATAGGAAAAGAGGCAGAACGTCCACAATGATGCACTTGGCCAAAAAGGGCGTATGCGTTTTTTCCTGAATATATTCAGGAAAAAAGGCAAACGCCCTTTTTGGCCAACCAAGCAAGCTTGCAAAGGAAATCTGCACTACAATGAAGTCTCACTTCCCCCAGGTCAAAAGGGCCATCTGAAAAAAGTGTAAAATCCAGAAAGGCAGGACAGGCCATGGAGAACTGGGAGCCTTGTTATGCTGATGGGCGGGATGTAAATTGCCAACAGACACTCGGGAGAAGTGTATGGTGTTTCCTGAAACATCTAAAAAACAAAGCAACAGAGCCTAGGGCACTTCCACTTATGGTCCTATAGCTTAGGGAAATTAAAATCAAAAAGACACAGCCACCCCAAAGTTTGGGACGCCTCTGTTTACAAGAACCTCGTTTACCGTACAAGTTCAATATCACAGAAAGTGAAAAATTGATAAAGAACTTGTGGTACTTACGTACAATGCAGTATCACTCAGCAATGAAATCTATGTCATCAGGCCCGTAGCAGCACAATGAGTGGTTTCAGGTACGATGATTCTAACTGAAATAAGTCACACAGAAAAAGAAACATCATAAGATATCACTAATACACGGAATGTAAACTTGGCTACACAGGAACTGAATTCCAAAACAGAACAGGGTCTCAAATTTAGAAAACCAACTTATGCTTGCTTAAGGGGAAAGGTGAGTTGGGGTGCTGCATAAAACCAGAGATTGAAATGAGCACAGATAAAGTTCCTTAACCCAAATATGGAATAGACTAGAGCTACTCCTTACTCAACGAAATGGACTCAACACCCCATATTAAACGCCTAAGAATGTACCTGACTAGTAAGTATCTTAAAACCTATGGATTGCTATGTCTCCAAAAGAGAATCAAGCGTGTGTACAGGGGCATAAACGCAGCAGTGATAGGATTGGAGAGGTTCGGTGAGCAAATGAAGACCCTTTGAAGTCATATTGCATGGTACCCATTACACGGGTCTCAACTCTCCAGGTTTAAGCTATTCTTCCTTCAGCTAAAACATGCATGTGGAACCCAGAGTATGATCAACCGTGTGAATGGGAGACGTGTTCAAATATGTCTCAGTTTTCCTCCCCTGGTACTCGGGTGCAACATTCCAGACGCTTTACTAACACTCTCCCCACTTGGAGAGTCAGCGCCTTTAACCTCCTGTTTGGCCCAGTTTGCAATTTCTGCGGAAGATGAACAGGAATAGGGAGAACCAATGAGAGACTAGCTGGAGGTGTCTGGACGGGCAAATTTAACTCTCATTTCCCACCAGGAAGAGGAAATAACCAAAGGCTCAGCGTGCCGTGCCGAAACCAGATTAGGGCCTGAAGCCATCCTGCGGTGTTGCGGCCAGCTCACAAGAAAGCGAGTTGAAGAAAGGAGCTCAGGGACACTGTAATGCACAAATCTGCAGAGTTATAAATGACAGCTATCGTCCAAAAATATACTGAAGTAAGGCTGCCAAGAGGACTTGAAAGCGGGGCAGAATTGCAGGAAACCGATTTCAGGAGGTAGACTGGAATTGCATTGAAAGCATAGGAAAAGAGGCAGAACGTCCACAATGATGCACTTGGCCAAAAAGGGCGTATGCGTTTTTTCCTGAATATATTCAGGAAAAAACGCATACGCCCTTTTTGGCCAACCAAGCAAGCTTGCAAAGGAAATCTGCACTACAATGAAGTCTCACTTCCCCCCGGTCAAAAGGGCCATCTGAAAAATGTGTAAAATCCAGAAAGGCAGGACAGGCCATGGAGAACTGGGAGCCTTGTTATGCTGTTGGGCGGGATGTAAATTGCCAACAGACACTCGGGAGAAGTGTATGGTGTTTCCTGAAACATCTAAAAAACAAAGCAACAGAGCCTAGGGCACTTCCACTTATGGTCCAATAGCTTAGGGAAATTAAAATCAAAAAGACACAGCCACCCCAAAGTTTGGGACGCCTCTGTTTACAAGAACCTCGTTTACAGTACAAGTTCAACATCGCAGAAAGTCAAAAATGGATAAAGAAGTTGTGGTATTTACTTACAAAGCAATATCACTCAGCAATGAAATCTATGTCATCAGGCCCTTAGCAGCATAATGAGTGGATTCAGGTACGATGATTCTAACTGAAATAAGTCACACAGAAAAAGAAACATCATAAGATATCACTAATACACGGAATGTAAACTTGGCTACACAGGAACTGAATTCCAAAACAGAACAGGGTCTCAAATTTAGAAAACCAACTTATGCTTGCTTAAGGGGAAAGGTGAGTTGGGGTGCTGCATAAAACCAGAGATTGAAATGAGCACAGATAAAGTTCCTTAAGCCAAATATGGAATAGACAAGAGCTACACCTTGCTCAACGAAATGGACTCAACACCCCATATTAAACGCCTAAGAATGTACCTGACTAGTAAGTATCTTAAAACCTATGGATTGCTATGTTTCCAAAAGAGAATCAAGCATGTGTACAGGGGCATAAACGCAGCAGTGATAGGATTGGAGAGGATCGGTAAGCAAATGAAGACCCTTTGAAGTCATATTGCATGGTACCCATTCCACAGGTTTCAACTACCCAAGTTTAAGGTATTCTTCCTTCAGCTAAAACATGCATGTGGAACCTAGAGTATGATCAACCATGTGATCGTGAGACGCGTTCAAATATGTCTCAGTTTTCGTACCCTGGTACTCGGGTGCAACATTCCAGACGCTTTACTAACACTCTCCCCACTTGGAGAGTCAGTCCCTTTAACCTCCTGTTTGGCCCAGTTTGCAATTTCTGCGGAAGATGAACAGGAATAGCGAGAACCAATGAGAGACTAGCTGGAGGTGTCTGGAAGGGCAAATTTAACTCTCATTTCCCACCAGGAAGTGGAATTAACCAAAGGCTCAGCGTGCCATGCCGGAACCAGATTAGGGCCTGAAGCCATCCTGCGGTGTTGCGGCCAGCTCACAAGAAAGCGAGTTGAAGAAAGGAGCTCAGGGGCACTGTAATTCACAAACCTGCAGAGTTATAAATGACAGCTATCGTCCAAAAATATACTGAAGTAAGGCTGCCAAGAGGACTTGAAAGCGGGGCAGAATTGCAGGAAACCGATTTCAGGAGGTAGACTGGAATTGCATTGAAAGCATAGGAAAAGAGGCAGAACGTCCACAATGATGCACTTGGCCAAAAAGGGCGTATGCGTTTTTTCCTGAATATATTCAGGAAAAAACGCATACGCCCTTTTTGGCCAACCAAGCAAGCTTGCAAAGGAAATCTGCACTACAATGAAGTCTCACTTCCCGCTGGTCAAAAGGGCCATCTGAGAAAAGTGTAAAATCCAGAAAGGCAGGACAGGCCATGGAGAACTGGGAGCCTTGTTATGCTGATGGGCGGGATGTAAATTGCCAACAGACACTCGGGAGAAGTGTATGGTGTTTCCTGAAACATCTAAAAAACAAAGCAACAGAGCCTAGGGCACATCCACTTATGGTCCTATAGCTTAGGGAAATTAAAATCAAAAAGACACAGCCACCCCAAAATTTGGGATGCCTCTGTTTACAAGAACCTCGTTTACCGTACAAGTTCAATATCACAGAAAGTGAAAAATGGATAAAGAACTTGTGGTAGTTACGTACAATGCAGTATCACTCAGCAATGAAATCTATGTCATCAGGCCCGTAGCACCATAATGAGTGGATTCAGGTACGATGATTCTAACTGAAATAAGTCACACAGAAAAAGAAACATCATAAGATATCACTAATACACGGAATGTAAACTTGGCTACACAGGAACTGAATTCCAAAACAGAACAGGGTCTCAAGTTTAGAAAACCAACTTATGCTTGCTTAAGGAGAAAGGTGAGTTGGGGTGCTGCATAAAACCAGAAATTGAAATGAGCACAGATAAAGTTCCTTAAGACAAATATGGAATAGACAAGAGCTACTCCTTGCTCAACGAAATGGACTCAACACCCCATATTAAACGCCTAAGAATGTACCTGACTAGTAAGTATCTTAAAACCTATGGATTGCTATGTCTCCAAAAGAGGACCAAGCGTGTGTTCAGGGGCATAAACGCAGCAGTGATAGGATTGGAGAGGTTCGGTGAGCAAATGAAGACCCTTTGAAGTCATATTGCATGGTACCCATTACACGGGTCTCAACTCTGCAGGTTTAAGGTATTCTTCCTTCAGCTAAAACATGCATGTGGAACCCAGAGTATGATCAACCGTGTGAACGGGAGACGTGTTCAAATATGTCTCAGTTTTCCTCCCCTGGTACTCGGGTGCAACATTCCAGACACTTTACTAACACTCTCCCCACTTGGAGATTCAGCGCCTTTAACCTCCTGTTTGGCCCAGTTTGCAATGTCTGCGGAAGATGATCAGGAATAGGGAGAACCAATGAGAGACTAGCTGGAGGTGTCTGGACGGGCAAATTTAACTCTCATTTCCCACCAGGATGAGGAAATAACCAATGGCTCAGCGTGCCGTGCCGGCACCAGATTAGGGCCTGAAGCCATACTGCGGTGTTGCGGCCAGCTCAAAATAAAGCGAGTTGAAGAAAGGAGCTCAGGGGCACTGTAATTCACAAACCTGCAGAGTTATAAATGACAGCTATCATCCAAAAATATACTGAAGTAAGGCTGCCAAGAGGATTTGAAAGCGGGGCAGAATTGCAGGAAACCGATTTCAGGAGGTAGACTGGAATTGCATTGAAAGCATAGGAAAAGAGGCAGAACGTCCACAATGATGCACTTGGCCAAAAAGGGCGTATGCGTTTTTTCCTGAATATATTCAGGAAAAAACGCATACGCCCTTTTTGGCCAACCAAGTAAGCTTGCAAAGGAAATCTGCACTACAATGAAGTCTCACTTCCCCCCGGTCAAAAGGGCCATCAGAAAAAAGTGTAAAATCCAGAAAGGCAGGACAGGCCATGGAGAACTGGGAGCCTTGTTATGCTGATGGGCGGGATGTAAATTGCCAATAGACACTCGGGAGAACTGTATGGTGTTTCCTGAAACATCTAAAAAACAAACCAACAGAGCCTAGGGCACTTCCACTTATGGTCCTATAGCTTAGGGAAATTAAAATCAAAAACACACAGCCACCCCAAAGTTTGGAACGGCTCTGTTTACAAGAACCTCGTTTACAGTACAAGTTCAATATCGCAGAAAGTGAAAAATGGATAAAGAACTTGTGGTATTTACTTACAAAGCAATATCACTCAGCAATGAAATCTATGTCATGAGGCCCGTAGCAGCATAATGAGTGGATTCAGATACGATGATTCTAACTGAAATAAGTCACACAGAAAAAGAAACATCATAAGATATCACTAATACACGGAATGTAAACTTGGCTACACAGGAACTGAATTCCAAAACAGAACAGGGTCTCAAATTTAGAAAACCAACTTATGCTTGCTTAAGGGGAAAGGTGAGTTGGGGTGCTGCATAAAACCAGAGATTGAAATGAGCACAGATAAAGTTCCTTAAGCCAAATATGGAATAGGCAAGAGCTACACCTTGCTCAACGAAATGGACTCAACACCCCATATTAAACGCCTAAGAATGTACCTGACTAGTAAGTATCTTAAAACCTATGGATTGCTATGTCTCCAAAAGAGAATCAAGCGTGTGTACAGGGGGATAAACGCAGCAGTGATAGGATTGGAGAGGTTCGGTGAGCAAATGAAGACCCTTTGAAATCAAATTGCATGGTACCCATTCCACGGGTCTCAACTCTCCAGGTTTAAGGTATTCTTCCTTCAGCTAAAACATGCATGTGGAACCCAGAGTATGATCAACCGTGTGAACGGGAGACGTGTTCAAATATGTGTCAGTTTTCCTCCCCTGGTACTCGGGTGCAACATTCCAGACGCTTTACTAACACTCTCCCCACTTGGAGAGTCAGCGCCTTTAACCTCCTGTTTGGCCCAGTTTGCAATTTCTGCGGAAGATGAACAGGAATAGGGAGAACCAATGAGAGACAAGCTGGAGGTGTCTGGACGGGCAAATTTAACTCTCATTTCCCTCCAGGAAGAGGAATTAACCAAAGGCTCAGCGTGCCGTGCCGGAAACAGATTAGGGTCTGAAGCCATCCTGCGGTGTTGCGGCCAGCTCACAAGAAAGCGAGTTGAAGAAAGGAGCTCAGGGGCACTGTAATTCACAAACCTGCAGAGTTATAAATGACAGCTATCGTCCAAAAATATACTGAAGTAAGGCTGCCAGGAGGACTTGAAAGCGGGGCAGAATTGCAGGAAACCGATTTCAGGAGGTAGACTGGAATTGCATTGAAAGCATAGGAAAAGAGGCAGAACGTCCACAATGATGCACTTGGCCAAAAAGGGCGTATGCGTTTTTTCCTGAATATATTCAGGAAAAAACGCATACGCCCTTTTTGGCCAACCAAGCAAGCTTGCAAAGGAAATCTGCACTACAATGAAGTCTCACTTCCCCCTGGTCAAAAGGGCCATCTGAAAAAAGTGTAAAATCCAGAAAGGCAGGACAGGCCATGGAGAACTGGGAGCCTTGTTATGCTGATGGGCGGGATGTAAATTGCCAACAGACACTCGGGAGAAGTGTATGGTGTTTCCTGAAACATCTAAAAAACAAAGCAACAGAGCCTAGGGCACTTCCACTTATGGTCCTATAGCTTAGGGAAATTAAAATCAAAAAGACACAGCCACCCCAAAGTTTGCAACGGCTCTGTTTACAAGAACCTCGTTTACAGTACAAGTTCAACATCGCAGAAAGTGAAAAATGGATAAAGAAGTTGTGGTATTTACTTACAAAGCAATATCACTCAGCAATGAAATCTATGTCATCAGGCCCGTAGCAGCATAATGAGTGGATTCAGGTACGATGATTCTAACTGAAATAAGTCACACAGAAAAAGAAACATCATAAGATATCACTAATACACGGAATGTAAACTTGGCTACACAGGAACTGAATTACAGAACAGAACAGGGTCTCAAATTTAGAAAACCAACTTATGCTTGCTTAAGGGAAAAGGTGAGTTGGGGTGCTGCATAAAACCAGAGATTGAAATGAGCACAGATAAAGTTCCTTAAGCCAAATATGGAATAGACAAGAGCTACTCCTTGCTCAACGAAATGGACTCAACACCGCATATTAAACGCCTAAGAATGTACGTGACTAGTAAGTATCTTAAAACCTATGGATTGCTATGTCTCCAAAAGAGAATCAAGCGTGTGTACAGGGGCATAAACGCAGCAGTGATAGGATTGGAGAGGTTCGGTGAGCAAATGAAGACCCTTTGAAGTCATATTGCATGGTACCCATTACACGGGTCTCAACTCTCCAGGTTTAAGGTATTCTTCCTTCAGCTAAAACATGCATGTGGAACCCAGAGTATGATCAACCCTGTGAATGGTAGACGTGTTCAAATATGTCTCAGTTTTCATACCCTGGTACTCGGGTGCAACATTCCAGACGCTTTACTAACACTCTCCCGACTTGGAGAGTAGGTCCCTTTAACCTCCTGTTTGGCCCAGTTTGCAATTTCTGCGGAAGATGAACAGGAATAGGGAGAACCAATGAGAGACTAGCTGGAGGTGTCTGGACGGGCAAATTTATCTCTCATTTCCCACCAGGAAGAGGAATTAACCAAAGGCTCAACGTGCCGTGCCGGAACCAGACTAGGGCCTGAAGCCATCCTGTGGTGTTGCGGCCAGCTCACAAGAAAGCGAGTTGAAGAAAGGAGCTCAGGGGCACTGTAGTTCACAAACCTGTAGAGTTATAAATGACAGCTATCGTCCAAAAATATACTGAAGTAAGGCTGCCAAGAGGACTTGAAAGCGGGGCAGAAGTGCAAGAAACCGATTTCAGGAGGTAGACTGGAATTGCATTGAAAGCATAGGAAAAGAGGCAGAACGTCCACAATGATGCACTTGGCCAAAAAGGGCGTATGCGTTTTTTCCTGAATATATTCAAGAAAAAACGCATACGCCCTTTTTGGCCAACCAAGCAAGATTGCAAAGAAATCTGCACTACAATGAAGTCTCACTTCTCCCCGGTCAAAAGGGCCATCTGAAAAAAGTGTAAAATCCAGAAACGCAGGACAGGCCATGGAGAACTGGGAGCCTTGTTATGCTGATGGGCGGGATGTAAATTGCCAACAGACACTCGGGAGAAGTGTATGGTGTTTCCTGAAACATCTAAAAAACAAAGCAACAGAGCCTAGGGCACTTCCACTTATGGTCCTATAGCTTAGGGAAATTAAAATCAAAAAGACACAGCCACCCCAAAGTTTGGAATGGCTCTCTTTACAAGAACCTCGTTTACAGTACAAGTTCAACATCGCAGAAAGTGAAAAATGGATAAAGAAGTTGTGGTATTTACTTACAAAGCAATATCACTCAGCAATGAAATCTATGTCATCAGGCCCTTAGTAGCACAATGAGTGGATTCAGGTATGATGATTCTAACTGAAATAAGTCACACAGAAAAAGAAACATCATAAGATATCAGTAATACATGGAATGTAAACTTGGCTACACAGGAACTGAATTACAGAACAGAACAGGGTCTCAAATTTAGAAAACCAACTTATGCTTGCTTAAGGGGAAAGGTGAGTTGGGGTGCTGCATAAAACCAGAGATTGAAATGAGCACAGATAAAGTTCCTTAAGCCAAATATGGAATAGACAAGAGTTACTCCTTGCTCAACGAAATGGACTCAACACCCCATATTAAACGCCTAAGAATGTACCTGACTAGTAAGTATCTTAAAACCTATGGATTGCTATGTCTCCGAAAGAGAATCAAGCATGTGTACAGGGGCATAAATGCAGCAGTGATAGGATTGGAGAGGTTCGGTGAGCAAATGAAGACCCTTTGAAGTCATATTGCATGGTACCCATTACACGGGTCTCAACTCTCCAGGTTTAAGCTCTTCTTCCTTCAGCTAAAACATGCATGTGGAACCTAGAGTATGATCAACCATGTGATCGTGAGACGTGTTCAAATATGTCTCAGTTTTCCTACCCTGGTACTCGGGTGCAACATTCCAGACGCTTTACTAACACTCTCCCGACTTGGAGAGTCAGTCCCTTTAACCTCCTGTTTGGCCCAGTTTGCAATTTCTGCGGAAGATGAACAGGAATAGCGAGAACCAATGAGAGACTAGCTGGAGGTGTCTGGACGGGCAAATTTAACTCTCATTTCCCACCAGGAAGTGGAATTAACCAAAGGCTCAGCGTGCCATGCCGGAACCAGATTAGGGCCTGAAGCCATCCTGCGGTGTTGCGGCCAGCTCACAATAAAGCGAGTTGAAGAAAGGAGCTCAGGGGCACTGTAATTCACAAACCTGCAGAGTTATAAATGACAGCTATCGTCCAAAAATATACTGAAGTAAGGCTGCCAAGAGGACTTGAAAGCGGGGCAGAATTGCAGGAAACCGATTTCAGGAGGTAGACTGGAATTGCATTGAAAGCATAGGAAAAGTGGCAGAACGTCCACAATGATGCACTTGGCCAAAAAGGGCGTATGCGTTTTTTCCTGAATATATTCAGGAAAAAACACATACGCCCTTTTTGGCCAACCAAGCAAGCTTGCAAAGGAAATCTGCACTACAATGAAGTCTCACTTCCCCCCGGTCAAAAGGGCCATCTGAAAAAAGTGTAAAATCCAGAAAGGCAGGACAGGCCATGGAGAACTGGGAGCCTTGTTATGCTGATGGGCGGGATGTAAATTGCCAACAGACACTCGGGAGAAGTGTATGGTGTTTCCTGAAACATCTAAAAAACAAAGCAACAGAGCCTAGGGCACTTCCACTTATGGTCCTATAGCTTAGGGAAATTAAAATCAAAAAGACACAGCCACCCCAAAGTTTGGGACGCCTCTGTTTACAAGAACCTCGTTTACAGTACAAGTTCAACATCGCAGAAAGTGAAAAATGGATAAAGAAGTTGTGGTATTTACTTACAAAGCAATATCACTCAGCAATGAAATCTATGTCATCAGGCCCTTAGCAGCACAATGAGTGGATTCAGGTATGATGATTCTAACTGAAATAAGTCACACAGAAAAAGAAACATCATAAGATATCAGTAATACACGGAATGTAAACTTGGCTACACAGGAACTGAATTACAGAACAGAACAGGGTCTCAAACTTAGAAAACCAACTTATGCTTGCTTAAGGGTAAAGGTGAGTTGGGGTGCTGCATAAAACCAGAGATTGAAATGAACACAGATAAAGTGCCTTAAGCCAAATATGGAATAGACAAGAGCTACTCCTTGCTCAATGAAATGGACTCAACACCGCATATTAAACGCCTAAGAATGTACCTGACTAGTAAGTCTCATAAAACCTATGGATTGCTATGTCTCCGAAAGAGAATCAAGCATGTGTACAGGGGCATAAACGCAGCAGTGATAGGATTGGAGAGGTTCGGTGAGCAAATGAAGACCCTTTGAAGTCATATTGCATGGTACCCATTACACGGGTCTCAACTCTCCAGGTTTAAGGTATTCTTCCTTCAGCTAAAACATGCATGTGGAACCCAGAGTATGATCAACCGTGTGAACGGGAGACGTGTTCAAATATGTCTCAGTTTTCGTACCCTGGTACTCAGGTGCAACATTCCAGACGCTTTACTAACACTCTCCCGACTTGGAGAGTCAGTCCCTTTAACCTCCTGTTTGGCCCAGTTTGCAATTTCTGCGGAAGATGAACAGGAATAGCGAGAACCAATGAGAGACTAGCTGGAGGTGTCTGGACGGGCAAATTTAACTCTCATTTCCCACCAGGAAGAGGAATTAACCAAAGGCTCAGCGTGCCGTGCCGGAACCAGATTAGGGCCTGAAGCCATCCTGCGGTGTTGCGGCCAGCTCAGAAGAAAGTGAGTTGAAGAAAGGAGCTCAGGGGCACTGTAATTCACAAACCTGCAGAGTTATAAATGACAGCTATCGTCCAAAAATATACTGAAGTAAGGCTGCCAAGAGGACTTGAAAGCGGGGCAGAATTGCAGGAAACCGATTTCAGGAGGTAGACTGGAATTGCATTGAAAGCATAGGAAAAGAGGCAGAACGTCCACAATGATGCACTTGGCCAAAAAGGGCGTATGCGTTTTTTCCTGAATATATTCAGGAAAAAACGCATACGCCCTTTTTGGCCAACCAAGCAAAGTTGCAAAGGAAATCTGCACTACAATGAAGTCTCACTTCCCCAAGGTCAAAAGGGCCACCTGAAAAAAGTGTAAAATCCAGAAAGGCAGGACAGGCCATGGAGAACTGGGAGCCTTGTTATGTTGATGGGTGGGATGTAAATTGCCAACAGACACTCGGGAGAAGTGTATGGTGTTTCCTGAAACATCTAAAAAACAAAGCAACAGAGCCTAGGGCACTTCCACTTATGGTCCTATAGCTTAGGGAAATTAAAATCAAAAAGACACAGCCACCCCAAAGTTTGGGACGCCTCTGTTTACAAGAACCTCATTTATCGTACAAGTTCAATATCACAGAAAGTGAAAAATGGATAAAGAACTTGTGGTACTTACGGACAATGCAGTATCACTCAGCAATGAAATCTATGTCATCAGGCCCGTAGCAGCATAATGAGTGGATTCAGGTACGATGATTCTAACTGAAATAAGTCACACAGAAAAAGAAACATCATAAGATATCACTAATACACGGAATGTAAACTTGGTTACACAGGAACTGAATTCCAAAACAGAACAGGGTCTCAAATTTAGAAAACCAACTTATGCTTGCTTAAGGGGAAAGGTGAGTTGGGGTGCTGCATAAAACCAGAGATTGAAATGAGCACAGATAAAGTTCCTTAAGCCAAATATGGAATAGACAAGAGTTACTCCTTGCTCAACGAAATGGACTCAACACCCCATATTAAACGCCTAAGAATGTACCTGACTAGTAAGTATCTTAAAACCTATGGATTGCTATGTCTCCGAAAGAGAATCAAGCGTGTGTACAGGGGCATAAATGCAGCAGTGATAGGATTGGAGAGGTTCGGTGAGCAAATGAAGACCCTTTGAAGTCATATTGCATGGTACCCATTACACGGGTCTCAACTCTCCAGGTTTAAGCTATTCTTCCTTCAGCTAAAACATGCATGTGGAACCCAGAGTATGATCAACCGTGTGAACGGGAGACGTGTTCAAATATGTCTCAGTTTTCCTCCCCTGGTACTCGGGTGCAACATTCCAGATGCTTTACTAACACTCTCCCCACTTGGAGAGTCAGCGCCTTTAACCTCCTGTTTGGCCCAATTTGCAATTTTGTGTGGAAGATGAACAGGAATAGGGAGAACCAATGAGAGACTAGCTGGAGTTGTCTGGACGGGCAAATTTAACTCTCATTTCCCACCAGGAAGAGGAATTAACCAAAGGCTCAGCGTGCCGTGCCGGAACCAGATTAGGGCCTGTAGCCATCCTGCGGTGTTGCGGCCAGGTCACAAGAAAGCGAGTTGAAGAAAGGAGCTCAGGGGCACTGTAATTCACAAACCTTCAGAGTTATAAATGACAGCTATCGTCCAAAAATATACTGAAGTAAGGCTGCCAAGAGGACTTGAAAGCGGGGCAGAATTGCAGGAAACCGATTTCAGGAGGTAGACTGGAATTGCATTGAAAGCATAGGAAAAGAGGCAGAACGTCCACAATGATGCACTTGGCCAAAAAGGGCGTATGCGTTTTTTCCTGAATATATTCAGGAAAAAACGTATACGCCCTTTTTGGCCAACCAAGCAAACTTGCAAAGGAAATCTGCACTACAATGAAGTCTCACTTCCCCCAGGTCAAACGGGCCATCTGAAAAAAGTGTAAAATCCAGAAAGGCAGGAGAGGCCATGGAGAACTGGGAGCCTTGTTATGCTGATGGGCGGGATGTAAATTGCCAACAGACACTCTGGAGAAGTGTATGGTGTTTCCTGAAACATCTAAAAAACAAAGCAACAGAGCCTAGGGCACTTCCACTTATGGTCCTATAGCTTAGGGAAATTAAAATCAAAAAGACACAGCCACCCCAAAGTTTGGGACGCCTCTGTTTACAAGAACCTCGTTTACCGTACAAGTTCAATATCACAGAAAGTGAAAAATGGATAAAGAACTTGTGGTACTTACGTACAATGCAGTATGACTCAGCAAAGAAATCTATGTCATCAGGCCCGTAGCAGCACAATGAGTGGATTCAGGTACGATGATTCTAACTGAAATAAGTCACACAGAAAAAGAAACATCATAAGATATCACTAATACACGGAATGTAAACTTGGCTACACAGGAACTGAATTCCAAAACAGAACAGGGTCTCAAATTTAGAAAACCAACTTATGCTTGCTTAAGGGGAAAGGTGAGTTGGGGTGCTGCATAAAACCAGAGATTGAAATGAGCACAGATAAAGTTCTTTAAGCCAAATATGGAATAGACTAGAGCTACTCCTTCTCAACGAAATGGACTCAACACCCCATATTAAACGCCTAAGAATGTACCTGACTAGTAAGTATCTTAAAACCTATGGATTGCTATGTCTCCAAAAGAGAATCAAGCGTGTGTACAGGGGCATAAACGCAGCAGTGATAGGATTGGAGAGGTTCGGTGAGCAAATGAAGACCCTTTGAAGTCATATTGCATGGTACCCATTCCACGGGTCTCAACTCTCCAGGTTTAAGGTATTCTTCCTTCAGCTAAAACATGCATGTGGAACCCAGAGTATGATCAACAGTGTGAACGGGAGACGTGTTCAAATATGTCTCAGTTTTCCTCCCCTGGTACTCGGGTGCAACATTCCAGACGCTTTACTAACACTCTCCCCACTTGGAGAGTCAGCGCCTTTAACCTCCTGTTTGGCCCAGTTTGCAATTTCTGCGGAAGATGAACAGGAATAGTGAGAACCAATGAGAGACTAGCTGGAGGTGTCTGGACGGGCAAATTTAACTCTCATTTCCCACCAGGAAGAGGAAATAACCAAAGGCTCAGCGTGCCGTGCTGGAACCAGATTAGGACCTGAAGCCATCCTGCGGTGTTGCGGCCAGCTCACAAGAAAGCGAGTTGAAGAAAGGAGCTCAGGGGCACTGTAATTCACAAACCTGCAGAGTTATAAATGACAGCTATCATCCAAAAATATACTGAAGTAAGGCTGCCAAGAGGACTTGAATGCAGGGCAGAATTGCAGGAAACCAATTTCAGGAGGTAGACTGGAATTGCATTGAAAGCATAGGAAAAGAGGCAGAGCGTCCACAATGATGCACTTGGCCAAAAAGGGCGTATGCGTTTTTTCCTGAATATATTCAGGAAAAAACGCATACGCCCTTTTTGGCCAACCAAGCAAGCTTGCAAAGGAAATCTGCACTACAATGAAGTCTCACTTCCCCCCGGTCAAAAGGGCCATCTGAAAAAAGTGTAAAATCCAGAAAGGCAGGACAGGCCATGGAGAACTGGGAGCCTTGTTATGCTGATGGGCGGGATGTAAATTGCCAACAGACACTCGGGAGAAGTGTATGGTGTTTCCTGAAACATCTAAAAAACAAAGCAACAGAGCCTAGGGCACTTCCACTTATGGTCCTATAGCTTAGGGAAATTAAAATCAAAAAGACACAGCCACCCCAAAGTTTGGAACGGCTCTGTTTACAAGAACCTCGTTTACAGTACAAGTTCAACATCGCAGAAAGTGAAAAATGGATAAAGAAGTTGTGGTATTTACTTACAAAGCAATATCACTCAGCAATGAAATCTATGTCATCCTGCCCTTAGCAGCACAATGAGTGGATTCAGGTATGATGATTCTAACTGAAATAAGTCACACAGAAAAAGAAACATCATAAGATATCAGTAATACACGGAATGTAAACTTGGCTACACAGGAACTGAATTACAGAACAGAACAGGGTCTTAAATTTAGAAAACCAACTTATGCTTGCTTAAGGGGAAAGGTGAGTTGGGGTGCTGCATAAAACCAGAGACTGAAATGAGCACAGATAAAGTTCCTTAAGCCAAATATAGAATAGACAAGAGCTACTCCTTGCTCAACAAAATGGACTCAACACCGCATATTAAACGCCTAAGAATGTACCTGACTAGTAAGTATCTTAAAACCTATGGATTGCTATGTCTCCAAAAGAGAATGAAGCATGTGTACAGGGGCATAAACGCAGCAGTGATAGGGTTGGAGAGGTTCGTTGAGCAAATGAAGACCCTTTGAAGTCATATTGCATGGTACCCATTCCACAGGTTTCAACTACCCAGGTTTAAGGTATTCTTCCTTCAGCTAAAACATGCATGTGGAACCTAGAGTATGATCAACCATGTGATCGGGAGACGTGTTCAAATATGTCTCAGTTTTCGTACCCTGGTACTCGGGTGCAACATTCCAGACGCTTTACTAACACTCTCCCGACTTGGAGAGTCAGTCCCTTTAACCTCCTGTTTGGCCCAGTTTGCAATTTCTGCGGAAGATGAACAGGAATAGCGAGAACCAATGACAGACTAGCTGGAGGTGTCTGGACGGGCAAATTTATCTCTCATTTCCCACCAGGAAGAGGAATTAACCAAAGGCTCAGCGTGCCGTGCCGGAACCAGATTAGGGCCTGAAGCCATCCTGCGGTGTTGCGGCCAGCTCACAAGAAAGCGAGTTGAAGAAAGGAGCTCAGGGGCACTGTAATTCACAAACCTGCAGAGTTATAAATGACAGCTATCATCCAAAAATATACTGAAGTAAGGCTGCCAAGAGGACTTGAAAGCGGGGCAGAATTGCAGGAAACCGATTTCAGGAGGTAGACTGGAATTGCATTGAAAGCATAGGCAAAGAGGCAGAGCGTCCACAATGATGCACTTGGCCAAAAAGGGCGTATGCGTTTTTTCCTGAATATATTCAGGAAAAAACGCATACGCCCTTTTTGGCCAACCAAGCAAGCTTGCAAAGAAATCTGCACTACAATGAAGTCTCACATCCCCCCGTTCAAAGGGGCATCAGAAAAAAGTGTAAAATCCAGAAAGGCAGGACACGCCATGGAGAACTGGGAGCCTTGTTATGTTGATGGGTGGGATGTAAATTGCCAACAGACACTCGGGAGAAGTGTATGGTGTTTCCTGAAACATCTAAAAAACAAAGCAACAGAGCCTAGGGCACTTCCACTTATGGTCCTATAGCTTAGGGAAATTAAAATCAAAAAGACACAGCCACCCCAAAGTTTGGGACGCCTCTGTTTACAAGAACCTCATTTATCGTACAAGTTCAATATCACAGAAAGTGAAAAATGGATAAAGAACTTGTAGTACTTACGTACAATGCAGTATCACTCAGCAATGAAATCTATGTCATCAGGCCCTTAGCAGCATAATGAGTGGATTCAGGTACGATGATTCTAACTGAAATAAGTCACACAGAAAAAGAAACATCATAAGATATCACTAATACACGGAATGTAAACTTGGTTACACAGGAACTGAATTCCAAAACAGAACAGGGTCTCAAATTTAGAAAACCAACTTATGCTTGCTTAAGGGGAAAGGTGAGTTGGGATGCTGCATAAAACCAGAGATTGAAATGAGCACAGATAAAGTTCCTTAACCCAAATATGGAATAGACAAGAGCTACACCTTGCTCAACGAAATGGACTCAACACCCCATATTAAACGCCTAAGAATGTACCTGACTAGTAAGTATCTTAAAACCTATGGATTGCTATGTCTCCAAAAGAGAATCAAGCATGTGTACAGGGGCATAAACGCAGCAGTGATAGGATTGGAGAGGTTCGGTGAGCAAATGAAGACCCTTTGAAGTCATATTGCATGGTACCCATTACACAGGTCTCAACTCTCCAGGTTTAAGGTATTCTTCCTTCAGCTAAAACATGCATGTGGAACCCAGAGTATGATCAACCATGTGAACGGGAGACGTGTTCAAATATGTCTCAGTTTTCCTCCCCTGGTACTCGGGTGCAACATTCCAGACTCTTTACTAACACTCTCCCCACTTGGAGAGTCAGCGCCTTTAACCTCCTGTTTGGCCCAGTTTGCAATTTCTGCGGAAGATGAACAGGAATAGCGAGAACCAATGAGAGACTAGCTGGAGGTGTCTGGACGGGCAAATTTAACTCTCATTTCCCACCAGGAAGAGGAATTAACCAAAGGCTCAGCGTGCCGTGCCGGAACAAGATTAGGGCCTGAAGCCATCCTGCGGTGTTGCGGCCAGCTCACAAGAAAGCGAGTTGAAGAAAGGAGCTCAGGGGCACTGTAATTCACAAACCTGCAGAGTTATAAATGACAGCTATCGTCCAAAAATATACTGAAGTAAGGCTGCCAAGAGGACTTGAAAGCGGGGCAGAATTGCAGGAAACCGATTTCAGGAGGTAGACTGGAATTGCATTGAAAGCATAGGAAAAGAGGCAGAACGTCCACAATGATGCACTTGGCCAAAAAGGGCGTATGCGTTTTTTCCTGAATATATTCAGGAAAAAACGCATACGCCCTTTTTGGCCAACCAAGCAAGCTTGCAAAGGAAATCTTCACTACAGTGAAGTCTCACTTCCCCCCGGTCAAAAGGGCCATCTGAAAAAAGTGTAAAATCCAGAAAGGCAGGACAGGCCATGGAGAACTGGGAGCCTTGTTATGCTGATGGGCGGGATGTAAATTGCCAACAGACACTCAGGAGAAGTGTATGGTGTTTCCTGAAACATCTAAAAAACAAAGCAACAGAGCCTAGGGCACTTCCACTTATGGTCCTATAGCATAGGGAAATTAAAATCAAAAAGACACAGCCACCCCAAAGTTTGGGACGCCTCTGTTTACAAGAACCTCGTTTACCGTACAAGTTCAGTATCACAGAAAGTGAAAAATGGATAAAGAAGTTGTGGTATTTACTTACAAAGCAATATCACTCAGCAATGAAATCTATGTCATCAGGCCCTTAGCAGCATAATGAGTGGATTCAGGTACGATGATTCTAACTGAAATAAGTCACACAGAAAAAGAAACATCATATGATATCACTAATACACGGAATGTAAACTTGGTTACACAGGAACTGAATTCCAAAACAGAACAGGGTCTCAAATTTAGAAAACCAACTTATGCTTGCTTAAGGGGAAAGGTGAGTTGGGGTGCTGCATAAAACCAGAGACTGAAATGAGCACAGATAAAGTTCCTTAAGCCAAATATGGAATAGACTAGAGCTACTCCTTTCTCAACGAAATGGACTCAACACCCCATATTAAACGCCTAAGAATGTACCTGACTAGTAAGTATCTTAAAACCTATGGATTGCTATGTCTCCAAAAGAGAATCAAGCGTGTGTACAGGGGCATAAACGCAGCAGTGATAGGATTGGAGAGGTTCGGTGAGCAAATGAAGACCCTTTGAAGTCATATTGCATGGTACCCATTCCACGGGTCTCAACTCTCCAGGTTTAAGGTATTTTTCCTTCAGCTAAAACATGCATGTGGAACCCAGAGTATGATCAACAGTGTGAACGGGAGACGTGTTCAAATATGTCTCAGTTTTCCTCCCCTGGTACTCGGGTGCAACATTCCAGACGCTTTACTAACACTCTCCCCACTTGGAGAGTCAGCGCCTTTAACCTCCTGTTTGGCCCAGTTTGCAATTTCTGCGGAAGATGAACAGGAATAGCGAGAACCAATGAGAGACTAGCTGGAGGTGTCTGGACGGGCAAATTTAACTCTCATTTCCCACCAGGAAGAGGAATTAACCAAAGGCTCAGCGTGCCGTGCCGGAACAAGATTAGGGCCTGAAGCCATCCTGCGGTGTTGCGGCCAGCTCACAAGGAAGCGAGTTGAAGAAAGGAGCTCAGGGGCACTGTAATTCACAAACCTGCAGAGTTATAAATGACAGCTATCGTCCAAAAATATACTGAAGTAAGGCTGCCAAGAGGACTTGAAAGCGGGGCAGAATTGCAGGAAACCGATTTCAGGAGGTAGACTGGAATTGCATTGAAAGCATAGGAAAAGAGGCAGAACGTCCACAATGATGCACTTGGCCAAAAAGGGCGTATGCGTTTTTTCCTGAATATATTCAGGAAAAAACGCATACGCCCTTTTTGGCCAACCAAGCAAGCTTGCAAAGGATATCTGCACTACAATGAAGTCTCACTTCCCCCCGGTCAAAAGGGCCATCTGAAAAAAGTGTAAAATCCAGAAAGGCAGGACAGGCCATGGAGAACTGGGAGCCTTGTTATGCTGATGGGCGGGATGTAAATTGCCAACAGACACTCGGGAGAAGTGTATGGTGTTTCCTGAAACATCTAAAAAACAAAGCAACAGAGCCTAGGGCACTTCCACTTATGGTCCTATAGCTTAGGGAAATTAAAATCAAAAAGACACAGCCACCCCAAAGTTTGGGACGCCTCTGTTTACAAGAACCTCGTTTACCGTACAAGTTCAGTATCACAGAAAGTGAAAAATGGATAAAGAAGTTGTGGTATTTACTTACAAAGCAATATCACTCAGCAATGAAATCTATGTCATCAGGCCCTTAGCAGCATAATGAGTGGATTCAGGTACGATGATTCTAACTGAAATAAGTCACACAGAAAAAGAAACATCATATGATATCACTAATACACGGAATGTAAACTTGGTTACACAGGAACTGAATTCCAAAACAGAACAGGGTCTCAAATTTAGAAAACCAACTTATGCTTGCTTAAGGGGAAAGGTGAGTTGGGGTGCTGCATAAAACCAGAGACTGAAATGAGCACAGATAAAGTTCCTTAAGCCAAATATGGAATAGACTAGAGCTACTCCTTACTCAACGAAATGGACTCAACACCCCATATTAAACGCCTAAGAATGTACCTGACTAGTAAGTATCTTAAAACCTATGGATTGCTATGTCTCCAAAAGAGAATCAAGCGTGTGTACAGGGGCATAAACGCAGCAGTGATAGGATTGGAGAGGTTCGGTGAGCAAATGAAGACCCTTTGAAGTCATATTGCATGGTACCCATTCCACGGGTCTCAACTCTCCAGGTTTAAGGTATTCTTCCTTCAGCTAAAACATGCATGTGGAACCCAGAGTATGATCAACAGTGTGAACGGGAGACGTGTTCAAATATGTCTCAGTTTTCCTCCCCTGGTACTCGGGTGCAACATTCCAGACGCTTTACTAACACTCTCCCCACTTGGAGAGTCAGCGCCTTTAACCTCCTGTTTGGCCCAGTTTGCAATTTCTGCGGAAGATGAACAGGAATAGTGAGAACCAATGAGAGACTAGCTGGACGTGTCTGGACGGGCAAATTTAACTCTCATTTCCCACCAGGAAGAGGAAATAACCAAAGGCTCAGCGTGCCGTGCCGGAACCAGATTAGGGCCTGAAGCCATCCTGCGGTGTTGCGGCCAGCTCACAAGAAAGCGAGTTGAAGAAAGGAGCTCAGGGGCACTGTAATTCACAAACCTGCAGAGTTATAAATGACAGCTATCATCCAAAAATATACTGAAGTAAGGCTGCCAAGAGGACTTGAATGCAGGGCAGAATTGCAGGAAACCAATTTCAGGAGGTAGACTGGAATTGCATTGAAAGCATAGGAAAAGAGGCAGAGCGTCCACAATGATGCACTTGGCCAAAAAGGGCGTATGCGTTTTTTCCTGAATATATTCAGGAAAAAACGCATACGCCCTTTTTGGCCAACCAAGCAAGCTTGCAAAGGAAATCTGCACTACAATGAAGTCTCACTTCCCCCCGGTCAAACGGGCATCTGAATAAAGTGTAAAATCCAGAAAGGCAGGACAGGCCATGGAGAACTGGAAGCCTTGTTATGCTGATGGGCGGGATGTAAATTGCCAACAGACACTCGGGAGAAGTGCATGGTGTTTCCTGAAACATCTAAAAAACAAAGCAACAGAGCCTAGGGCACTTCCACTTATGGTCCTATAGCTTAGGGAAATTAAAATCAAAAATACACAGCCACCCCAAAGTTTGGGACGCCTCTGTTTACAAGAACCTCGTTTACCGTACAAGTTCAATATCACAGAAAGTGAAAAATGGATAAAGAACTTGTGGTACTTACGTACAATGCAGTATCACTCAGCAATGAAATCTATGTCATCAGGCCCGTAGCAGCACAATGAGTGGATTCAGGTACGATGATTCTAACTGAAATAAGTCACACAGAAAAAGAAACATCATAAGATATCACTAATACACAGAATGTAAACTTGGTTACACAGGAACTGAATTCCAAAACAGAACAGGGTCTCAAATTTAGAAAACCAACTTATGCTTGCTTAAGGGGAAAGGTGAGTTGGGATGCTGCATAAAACCAGAGATTGAAATGAGCACAGATAAAGTTCCTTAAGCCAAATATGGAATAGGCAAGAGCTACACCTTGCTCAACGAAATGGACTCAACACCCCATATTAAACGCCTAAGAATGTACCTGACTAGTAAGTATCTTAAAACCTATGGATTGCTATGTCTCCAAAAGAGAATCAAGCGTGTGTACAGGGGCATAAACGCAGCAGTGATAGGATTGGAGAGGTTCGGTGAGCAAATGAAGACCCTTTGAAGTCATATTGCATGGTACCCATTACACGGGTCTCAACTCTCCAGGTTTAAGGTATTCTTCCTTCAGCTAAAACATGCATGTGGAACCCAGAGTATGATCAACCGTGTGAACGGGAGACGTGTTCAAATATGTCTCAGTTTTCCTCCCCTGGTACTCGGGTGCAACATTCCAGACGCTTTACTAACACTCTCCCCACTTGGAGAGTCAGCGCCTTTAACCTCCTGTTTGGCCCAGTTTGCAATTTCTGCGGAAGATGAACAGGAATAGCGAGAACCAATGACAGACTAGCTGGAGGTGTCTGGACGGGCAAATTTATCTCTCATTTCCCACCAGGAAGAGGAATTAACCAAAGGCTCAGCGTGCCGTGCCGGAACCAGATTAGGGCCTGAAGCCATCCTGCGGTGTTGCGGCCAGCTCACAAGAAAGCGAGTTGAAGAAAGGAGCTCAGGGGCACTGTAATTCACAAACCTGCAGAGTTATAAATGACAGCTATCATCCAAAAATATACTGAAGTAAGGCTGCCAAGAGGACTTGAAAGCGGTGCAGAATTGCAGGAAACCGATTTCAGGAGGTAGACTGGAATTGCATTGAAAGCATAGGCAAAGAGGCAGAACGTCCACAATGATGCACTTGGCCAAAAAGGGCGTATGCGTTTTTTCCTGAATATATTCAGGAAAAAACGCATACGCCCTTTTTGGCCAACCAAGCAAGCTTGCAAAGGAAATCTGCACTACAATGAAGTCTCACATCCCCCCGGTCAAACGGGCATCAGAAAAAAGTGAAAATCCAGAAAGGCAGGACACGCCATGGAGAACTGGGAGCCTTGTTATGTTGATGGGTGGGATGTAAATTGCCAACAGACACTCGGGAGAAGTGTATGGTGTTTCCTGAAACATCTAAAAAACAAAGCAACAGAACCTAGGGCACTTCCACTTATGGTCCTATAGCTTAGGGAAATTAAAATCAAAAAGACACAGCCACCCCAAAGTTTGGGACGCCTCTGTTTACAAGAACCTCATTTATCATACAAGTTCAATATCACAGAAAGTGAAAAATGGATAAAGAACTTGTGGTACTTACGTACAATACAGTATCACTCAGCAATGAAATCTATGTCATCAGGCCCTTAGCAGCATAATGAGTGGATTCAGGTACGATGATTCTAACTGAAATAAGTCACACAGAAAAAGAAACATCATAAGATATCACTAATACACGGAATGTAAACTTGGTTACACAGGAACTGAATTCCAAAACAGAACAGGGTCTCAAATTTAGAAAACCAACTTATGCTTGCTTAAGGGGAAAGGTGAGTTGGGATGCTGCATAAAACCAGAGATTGAAATGAGCACAGATAAAGTTCCTTAAACCAAATATGGAATAGACAAGAGCTACACCTTGCTCAACGAAATGGACTCAACACCCCATATTAAACGCCTAAGAATGTACCTGACTAGTAAGTATCTTAAAACCTATGGATTGCTATGTCTCCAAAAGAGAATCAAGCGTGTGTACAGGGGCATAAACGCAGCAGTGATAGGATTGGAGAGGTTCGGTGAGCAAATGAAGACCCTTTGAAGTCATATTGCATGGTACCCATTACACGGGTCTCAACTCTCCAGGTTTAAGGTATTCTTCCTTCAGCTAAAACATGCATGTGGAACCCAGAGTATGATCAACCATGTGAACGGGAGACGTGTTCAAATATGTCTCAGTTTTCCTCCCCTGGTACTCGGGTGCAACATTCCAGACTCTTTACTAACACTCTCCCCACTTGGAGAGTCAGCGCCTTTAACCTCCTGTTTGGCCCAGTTTGCAATTTCTGCGGAAGATGAACAGGAATAGCGAGAACCAATGAGAGACTAGCTGGAGGTGTCTGGACGGGCAAATTTAACTCTCATTTCCCACCAGGAAGAGGAATTAACCAAAGGCTCAGCGTGCCATGCCGGAACAAGATTAGGGCCTGAAGCCATCCTGCGGTGTTGCGGCCAGCTCACAAGAAAGCGAGTTGAAGAAAGGAGCTCAGGGGCACTGTAATTCACAAACCTGCAGAGTTATAAATGACAGCTATCGTCCAAAAATATACTGAAGTAAGGCTGCCAAGAGGACTTGAAAGTGGGGCAGAATTGCAGGAAACCGATTTCAGGAGGTAGACTGGAATTGCATTGAAAGCATAGGAAAAGAGGCAGAACGTCCACAATGATGCACTTGGCCAAAAAGGGCGTATGCGTTTTTTCCTGAATATATTCAGGAAAAAACGCATACGCCCTTTTTGGCCAACCAAGCAAGCTTGCAAAGGAAATCTGCACTACAATGAAGTCTCACTTCCCCCCGGTAAAAAGGGCCATCTGAGAAAAGTGTAAAATCCAGAAAGGCAGGACAGGCCATGGAGAACTGGGAGCCTTGTTATGCTGATGGGCGGGATGTAAATTGCCAACAGACACTCGGGAGAAGTGTATGGTGTTTCCTGAAACATCTAAAATACAAAGCAACAGAGCCTAGGGCACTTCCACTTATGGTCCTATAGCTTAGGGAAATTAAAATCAAAAAGACACAGCCACCCCAAAGTTTGGGACGCCTCTGTTTACAAGAACCTCGTTTACCGTACAAGTTCAATATCACAGAAAGTGAAAAATGGATAAAGAATTTGTGGTACTTACGTACAATGCAGTATCACTCAGCAACGAAATCTATGTCATCAGTCCCGTAGCAGCACAATGAGTGGATTCAGGTACGATGATTCTAACTGAAATAAGTCACACAGAAAATGAAACATCATAAGATATCACTAATACACAGAATGTAAACTTGGTTACACAGGAACTGAATTCCAAAACAGAACAGGGTCTCAAATTTAGAAAACCAACTTATGCTTGCTTAAGGGGAAAGGTGAGTTGGGGTGCTGCATAAAACCAGAGATTGAAATGAGCACAGATAAAGTTCTTTAAGCCAAATATGGAATAGACTAGAGCTACTCCTTACTCAACGAAATGGACTCAACACCCCATATTAAACGCCTAAGAATGTACCTGACTAGTAAGTATCTTAAAACCTATGGATTGCTATGTCTCCAAAAGAGAATCAAGCGTGTGTACAGGGGCATAAACGCAGCAGTGATAGGATTGGAGAGGTTCGGTGAGCAAATGAAGACCCTTTGAAGTCATATTGCATGGTACCCATTCCACGGGTCTCAACTCTCCAGGTTTAAGGTATTCTTCCTTCAGCTAAAACATGCATGTGGAACCCAGAGTATGATCAACAGTGTGAACGGGAGACGTGTTCAAATATGTCTCAGTTTTCCTCCCCTGGTACTCGGGTGCAACATTCCAGACGCTTTACTAACACTCTCCCCACTTGGAGAGTCAGCGCCTTTAACCTCCTGTTTGGCCCAGTTTGCAATTTCTGCGGAAGATGAACAGGAATAGCGAGAACCAATGAGAGACTAGCTGGAGGTGTCTGGACGGGCAAATTTAACTCTCATTTCCCACCAGGAAGAGGAAATAACCAAAGGCTCAGCGTGCCGTGCCGGAACCAGATTAGGACCTGAAGCCATCCTGCGGTGTTGCGGCCAGCTCACAAGAAAGCGAGTTGAAGAAAGGAGCTCAGGGGCACTGTAATTCACAAACCTGCAGAGTTATAAATGACAGCTATCATCCAAAAATATACTGAAGTAAGGCTGCCAAGAGGACTTGAATGCAGGGCAGAATTGCAGGAAACCAATTTCAGGAGGTAGACTGGAATTGCATTGAAAGCATAGGAAAAGAGGCAGAGCGTCCACAATGATGCACTTGGCCAAAAAGGGCGTATGCGTTTTTTCCTGAATATATTCAGGAAAAAACGCATACGCCCTTTTTGGCCAACCAAGCAAGCTTGCAAAGGAAATCTGCACTACAATGAAGTCTCACTTCCCCCCGGTCAAACGGGCATCTGAATAAAGTGTAAAATCCAGAAAGGCAGGACAGGCCATGGAGAACTGGAAGCCTTGTTATGCTGATGGGCGGGATGTAAATTGCCAACAGACACTCGGGAGAAGTGCATGGTGTTTCCTGAAACATCTAAAAAACAAAGCAACAGAGCCTAGGGCACTTCCACTTATGGTCCTATAGCTTAGGGAAATTAAAATCAAAAATACACAGCCACCCCAAAGTTTGGGATGCCTCTGTTTACAAGAACCTCGTTTACCGTACAAGTTCAATATCACAGAAAGTGAAAAATGGATAAAGAACTTGTGGTACTTACGTACAATGCAGTATCACTCAGCAATGAAATCTATGTCATCAGGCCTGTAGCAGCACAATGAGTGGATTCAGGTACGATGATTCTAACTGAAATAAGTCACACAGAAAAAGAAACATCATAAGATATCACTAATACACAGAATGTAAACTTGGTTACACAGGAACTGAATTCCAAAACAGAACAGGGTCTCAAATTTAGAAAACCAACTTATGCTTGCTTAAGGGGAAAGGTGAGTTGGGATGCTGCATAAAACCAGAGATTGAAATGAGCACAGATAAAGTTCCTTAAGCCAAATATGGAATAGGCAAGAGCTACACCTTGCTCAACGAAATGGACTCAACACCCCATATTAAACGCCTAAGAATGTACCTGACTAGTAAGTATCTTAAAACCTATGGATTGCTATGTCTCCAAAAGAGAATCAAGCGTGTGTACAGGGGCATAAACGCAGCAGTGATAGGATTGGAGAGGTTCGGTGAGCAAATGAAGACCCTTTGAAGTCATATTGCATGGTACCCATTACACGGGTCTCAACTCTCCAGGTTTAAGGTATTCTTCCTTCAGCTAAAACATGCATGTGGAACCCAGAGTATGATCAACCGTGTGAACGGGAGACGTGTTCAAATATGTCTCAGTTTTCCTCCCCTGGTACTCGGGTGCAACATTCCAGACGCTTTACTAACACTCTCCCCACTTGGAGAGTCAGCGCCTTTAACCTCCTGTTTGGCCCAGTTTGCAATTTCTGCGGAAGATGAACAGGAATAGCGAGAACCAATGAGAGACTAGCTGGAGTTGTCTGGACGGGCAAATTTAACTCTCATTTCCCACCAGGAAGAGGAAATAACCAAAGGCTCAGCGTGCCGTGCCGGAACCAGATTAGGGCCTGAAGCCATCCTGCGGTGTTGCGGCCAGCTCAAAAGAAAGCGAGTTGAAGAAAGGAGCTCAGGGGCACTGTAATTCACAAACCTGCAGAGTTATAAATGACAGCTATCGTCCAAAAATATACTGAAGTAAGGCTGCCAAGAGGACTTGAAAGCGGGGCAGAATTGCAGGAAACCGATTTCAGGAGGTAGACAGGAATTGCATTGAAAGAATAGGAAAAGAGGCAGAACGTCCACAATGATGCACTTGGCCAAAAAGGGCGTATGCGTTTTTTCCTGAATATATTCAGGAAAAAACGCATACGCCCTTTTTGGCCAACCAAGCAAGCTTGCAAAGGAAATCTGCACTACAATGAAGTCTCACTTCCCCCCGGTCAAAAGGGCCATCTGAAAAAAGTGTAAAATCCAGAAAGGCAGGACAGGCCATGGAGAACTGGGAGCCTTGTTATGCTGATGGGCGGGATGTAAATTGCCAACAGACACTCGGGAGAAGTGTATGGTGTTTCCTGAAACATCTAAAAAACAAAGCAACAGAGCCTAGGGCACTTCCACTTATGGTCCTATAGCTTAGGGAAATTAAAATCAAAAAGACACAGCCACCCCAAAGTTTGGAACGGCTCTGTTTACAAGAACCTCGTTTACAGTACAAGTTCAACATCGCAGAAAGTGAAAAATGGATAAAGAAGTTGTGGTATTTACTTACAAAGCAATATCACTCAGCAATGAAATCTATGTCATCCTGCCCTTAGCAGCACAATGAGTGGATTCAGGTATGATGATTCTAACTGAAATAAGTCACACAGAAAAAGAAACATCATAAGATATCAGTAATACACGGAATGTAAACTTGGCTACACAGGAACTGAATTACAGAACAGAACAGGGTCTTAAATTTAGAAAACCAACTTATGCTTGCTTAAGGGTAAAGGTGAGTTGGGGTGCTGCATGAAACCAGAGACTGAAATGAGCACAGATAAAGTTCCTTAAGCCAAATATAGAATAGACAAGAGCTACTCCTTGCTCAACAAAATGGACTGAACACCGCATATTAAACGCCTAAGAATGTACCTGACTAGTAAGTATCTTAAAACCTATGGATTGCTATGTCTCCAAAAGAGAATGAAGCATGTGTACAGGGGCATAAACGCAGCAGTGATAGGGTTGGAGAGGTTCGTTGAGCAAATGAAGACCCTTTGAAGTCATATTGCATGGTACCCATTCCACAGGTTTCAACTACCCAGGTTTAAGGTATTCTTCCTTCAGCTAAAACATGCATGTGGAAACTAGAGTATGATCAACCATGTGATCGGGAGACGTGTTCAAATATGTCTCAGTTTTCGTACCCTGGTACTCGGGTGCAACATTCCAGACGCTTTACTAACACTCTCCCGACTTGGAGAGTCAGTCCCTTTAACCTCCTGTTTGGCCCAGTTTGCAATTTCTGCGGAAGATGAACAGGAATAGCGAGAACCAATGAGAGACTAGCTGGAGGTGTCTGGACGGGCAAATTTATCTCTCATTTCCCACCAGGAAGAGGAATTAACCAAAGGCTCAGCGTGCCGTGCCGGAACCAGATTAGGGCCTGAAGCCATCCTGCGGTGTTGCGGCCAGCTCACAAGAAAGCGAGTTGAAGAAAGGAGCTCAGGGGCACTGTAATTCACAAACCTGCAGAGTTATAAATGACAGCTATCATCCAAAAATATACTGAAGTAAGGCTGCCAAGAGGACTTGAAAGCGGGGCAGAATTGCAGGAAACCGATTTCAGGAGGTAGACTGGAATTGCATTGAAAGCATAGGCAAAGAGGCAGAGCGTCCACAATGATGCACTTGGCCAAAAAGGGCGTATGCGTTTTTTCCTGAATATATTCAGGAAAAAACGCATACGCACTTTTTGGCCAACCAAGCAAGCTTGCAAAGGAAATCTGCACTACAATGAAGTCTCACATCCCCCCAGTCAAACGGGCATCAGAAAAAAGTGTAAAATCCAGAAAGGCAGGACACGCCATGGAGAACTGGGAGCCTTGTTATGTTGATGGGTGGGATGTAAATTGCCAACAGACACTCGGGAGAAGTGTATGGTGTTTCCTGAAACATCTAAAAAACAAAGCAACAGAGCCTAGGGCACTTCCACTTATGGTCCTATAGCTTAGGGAAATTAAAATCAAAAAGACACAGCCACCCCAAAGTTTGGGACGCCTCTGTTTACAAGAACCTCATTTATCGTACAAGTTCAATATCACAGAAAGTGAAAAATGGATAAAGAACTTGTAGTACTTACGTACAATGCAGTATCACTCAGCAATGAAATCTATGTCATCAGGCCCTTAGCAGCATAATGAGTGGATTCAGGTACGATGATTCTAACTGAAATAAGTCACACAGAAAAAGAAACATCATAAGTTATCACTAATACATGGAATGTAAACTTGGTTACACAGGAACTGAATTCCAAAACAGAACAGGGTCTCAAATTTAGAAAACCAACTTATGCTTGCTTAAGGGGAAAGGTGAGTTGGGATGCTGCATAAAACCAGAGATTGAAATGAGCACAGATAAAGTTCCTTAACCCAAATATGGAATAGACAAGAGCTACACCTTGCTCAACGAAATGGACTCAACACCCCATATTAAACGCCTAAGAATGTACCTGACTAGTAAGTATCTTAAAACCTATGGATTGCTATGTCTCCAAAAGAGAATCAAGCATGTGTACAGGGGCATAAACGCAGCAGTGATAGGATTGGAGAGGTTCGGTGAGCAAATGAAGACCCTTTGAAGTCATATTGCATGGTACCCATTACACGGGTCTCAACTCTCCAGGTTTAAGGTATTCTTCCTTCAGCTAAAACATGCATGTGGAACCCAGAGTATGATCAACCATGTGAACGGGAGACGTGTTCAAATATGTCTCAGTTTTCCTCCCCTGGTACTCGGGTGCAACATTCCAGACTCTTTACTAACACTCTCCCCACTTGGAGAGTCAGCGCGTTTAACCTCCTGTTTGGCCCAGTTTGCAATTTCTGCGGAAGATGAACAGGAATAGCGAGAACCAATGAGAGACTAGCTGGAGGTGTCTGGACGGGCAAATTTAACTCTCATTTCCCACCAGGAAGAGGAATTAACCAAAGGCTCAGCGTGCCGTGCCGGAACAAGATTAGGGCCTGAAGCCATCCTGCGGTGTTGCGGCCAGCTCACAAGAAAGCGAGTTGAAGAAAGGAGCTCAGGGGCACTGTAATTCACAAACCTGCAGAGTTATAAATGACAGCTATCGTCCAAAAATATACTGAAGTAAGGCTGCCAAGAGGACTTGAAAGCGGGGCAGAATTGCAGGAAACCGATTTCAGGAGGTAGACTGGAATTGCATTGAAAGCATAGGAAAAGAGGCAGAACGTCCACAATGATGCACTTGGCCAAAAAGGGCGTATGCGTTTTTTCCTGAATATATTCAGGAAAAAACGCATACGCCCTTTTTGGCCAACCAAGCAAGCTTGCAAAGGAAATCTTCACTACAGTGAAGTCTCACTTCCCCCCGGTCAAAAGGGCCATCTGAAAAAAGTGTAAAATCCAGAAAGGCAGGACAGGCCATGGAGAACTGGGAGCCTTGTTATGCTGATGGGCGGGATGTAAATTGCCAACAGACACTCGGGAGAAGTGTATGGTGTTTCCTGAAACATCTAAAAAACAAAGCAACAGAGCCTAGGGCACTTCCACTTATGGTCCTATAGCTTAGGGAAATTAAAATCAAAAAGACACAGCCACCCCAAAGTTTGGGACGCCTCTGTTTACAAGAACCTCGTTTACCGTACATGTTCAGTATCACAGAAAGTGAAAAATGGATAAAGAAGTTGTGGTATTTACTTACAAAGCAATATCACTCAGCAATGAAATCTATGTCATCAGGCCCGTAGCAGCATAATGAGTGGATTCAGGTACGATGATTCTAACTGAAATAAGTCACACAGAAAAAGAAACATCATATGATATCACTAATACACGGAATGTAAACTTGGTTACACAGGAACTGAATTCAAAAACAGAACAGGGTCTCAAATTTAGAAAACCAACTTATGCTTGCTTAAGGGGAAAGGTGAGTTGGGGTGCTGCATAAAACCAGAGACTGAAATGAGCACAGATAAAGTTCCTTAAGCCAAATATGGAATAGACTAGAGCTACACCTTTCTCAACGAAATGGACTCAACACCCCATATTAAACGCCTAAGAATGTACCTGACTAGTAAGTATCTTAAAACCTATGGATTGCTATGTCTCCAAAAGAGAATCAAGCGTGTGTACAGGGGCATAAACGCAGCAGTGATAGGATTGGAGAGGTTCGGTGAGCAAATGAAGACCCTTTGAAGTCATATTGCATGGTACCCATTCCACGGGTCTCAACTCTCCAGGTTTAAGGTATTTTTCCTTCAGCTAAAACATGCATGTGGAACCCAGAGTATGATCAACAGTGTGAACGGGAGACGTGTTCAAATATGTCTCAGTTTTCCTCCCCTGGTACTCGGGTGCAACATTCCAGACGCTTTACTAACACTCTCCCCACTTGGAGAGTCACCGCCTTTAACCTCCTGTTTGGCCCAGTTTGCAATTTCTGCGGAAGATGAACAGGAATAGTGAGAACCAATGAGAGACTAGCTGGAGGTGTCTGGACGGGCAAATTTAACTCTCATTTCCCACCAGGAAGAGGAAATAACCAAAGGCTCAGCGTGCCGTGCCGGAACCAGATTAGGGCCTGAAGCCATCCTGCGGTGTTGCGGCCAGCTCACAAGAAAGCGAGTTGAAGAAAGGAGCTCAGGGGCACTGTAATTCACAAACCTGCAGAGTTATAAATGACAGCTATCATCCAAAAATATACTGAAGTAAGGCTGCCAAGAGGACTTGAATGCAGGGCAGAATTGAAGGAAACCAATTTCAGGAGGTAGACTGGAATTGCATTGAAAGCATAGGAAAAGAGGCAGAGCGTCCACAATGATGCACTTGGCCAAAAAGGGCGTATGCGTTTTTTCCTGAATATATTCAGGAAAAAACGCATACGCCCTTTTTGGCCAACCAAGCAAGCTTGCAAAGGAAATCTGCACTACAATGAAGTCTCACTTCCCCCCGGTCAAACGGGCATCTGAATAAAGTGTAAAATCCAGAAAGGCAGGACAGGCCATGGAGAACTGGAAGCCTTGTTATGCTGATGGGCGGGATGTAAATTGCCAACAGACACTCGGGAGAAGTGCATGGTGTTTCCTGAAACATCTAAAAAACAAAGCAACAGAGCCTAGGGCACTTCCACTTATGGTCCTATAGCTTAGGGAAATTAAAATCAAAAAGACACAGCCACCTCAAAGTTTGGGACGCCTCTGTTTACAAGAACCTCATTTATCGTACAAGTTCAATATCACAGAAAGTGAAAAATGGATAAAGAACTTGTAGTACTTACGTACAATGCAGTATCACTCAGCAATGAAATCTATGTCATCAGGCCCTTAGCAGCATAATGAGTGGATTCAGGTACGATGATTCTAACTGAAATAAGTCACACAGAAAAAGAAACATCATAAGATATCACTAATACATGGAATGTAAACTTGGTTACACAGGAACTGAATTCCAAAACAGAACAGGGTCTCAAATTTAGAAAACCAACTTATGCTTGCTTAAGGGGAAAGGTGAGTTGGGATGCTGCATAAAACCAGAGATTGAAATGAGCACAGATAAAGTTCCTTAACCCAAATATGGAATAGACAAGAGCTACACCTTGCTCAACGAAATGGACTCAACACCCCATATTAAACGCCTAAGAATGTACCTGACTAGTAAGTATCTTAAAACCTATGGATTGCTATGTCTCCAAAAGAGAATCAAGCATGTGTACAGGGGCATAAACGCAGCAGTGATAGGATTGGAGAGGTTCGGTGAGCAAATGAAGACCCTTTGAAGTCATATTGCATGGTACCCATTACACGGGTCTCAACTCTCCAGGTTTAAGGTATTCTTCCTTCAGCTAAAACATGCATGTGGAACCCAGAGTATGATCAACCATGTGAACGGGAGACGTGTTCAAATATGTCTCAGGTTTCCTCCCCTGGTACTCGGGTGCAACATTCCAGACTCTTTACTAACACTCTCCCCACTTGGAGAGTCAGCGCCTTTAACCTCCTGTTTGGCCCAGTTTGCAATTTCTGCGGAAGATGAACAGGAATAGCGAGAACCAATGAGAGACTAGCTGGAGGTGTCTGGACGGGCAAATTTAACTCTCATTTCCCACCAGGAAGAGGAATTAACCAAAGGCTCAGCGTGCCGTGCCGGAACAAGATTAGGGCCTGAAGCCATCCTGCGGTGTTGCGGCCAGCTCACAAGAAAGCGAGTTGAAGAAAGGAGCTCAGGGGCACTGTAATTCACAAAACTGCAGAGTTATAAATGACAGCTATCGTCCAAAAATATACTGAAGTAAGGCTGCCAAGAGGACTTGAAAGCGGGGCAGAATTGCAGGAAACCGATTTCAGGAGGTAGACTGGAATTGCATTGAAAGCATAGGAAAAGAGGCAGAACGTCCACAATGATGCACTTGGCCAAAAAGGGCGTATGCGTTTTTTCCTGAATATATTCAGGAAAAAACGCATACGCCCTTTTTGGCCAACCAAGCAAGCTTGCAAAGGAAATCTGCACTACAATGAAGTCTCACTTCCCCCCGGTCAAAAGGGCCATCTGAAAAAAGTGTAAAATCCAGAAAGGCAGGACAGGCCATGGAGAACTGGGAGCCTTGTTATGCTGATGGGCGGGATGTAAATTGCCAACAGACACTCGGGAGAAGTGTATGGTGTTTCCTGAAACATCTAAAAAACAAAGCAACAGAGCCTAGGGCACTTCCACTTATGGTCCTATAGCTTAGGGAAATTAAAATCAAAAAGACACAGCCACCCCAAAGTTTGGGACGCCTCTGTTTACAAGAACCTCGTTTACTGTACAAGTTCAGTATCACAGAAAGTGAAAAATGGATAAAGAAGTTGTGGTATTTACTTACAAAGCAATATCACTCAGCAATGAAATCTATGTCATCAGGCCCTTAGCAGCATAATGAGTGGATTCAGGTACGATGATTCTAACTGAAATAAGTCACACAGAAAAAGAAACATCATATGATATCACTAATACACGGAATGTAAACTTGGTTACACAGGAACTGAATTCCAAAACAGAACAGGGTCTCAAATTTAGAAAACCAACTTATGCTTGCTTAAGGGGAAAGGTGAGTTGGGGTGCTGCATAAAACCAGAGACTGAAATGAGCACAGATAAAGTTCCTTAAGCCAAATATGGAATAGACTAGAGCTACTCCTTACTCAACGAAATGGACTCAACACCCCATATTAAACGCCTAAGAATGTACCTGACTAGTAAGTATCTTAAAACCTATGGATTGCTATGTCTCCAAAAGAGAATCAAGCGTGTGTACAGGGGCATAAACGCAGCAGTGATAGGATTGGAGAGGTTCGGTGAGCAAATGAAGACCCTTTGAAGTCATATTGCATGGTACCCATTCCACGGGTCTCAACTCTCCAGGTTTAAGGTATTCTTCCTTCAGCTAAAACATGCATGTGGAACCCAGAGTATGATCAACCGTGTGAACGGGAGACGTGTTCAAATATGTCTCAGTTTTCCTCCTCTGGTACTCGGGTGCAACATTCCAGACGCTTTACTAACACTCTCCCCACTTGGAGAGTCAGCGCCTTTAACCTCCTGTTTGGCCCAGTTTGCAATTTCTGCGGAAGATGAACAGGAATAGTGAGAACCAATGAGAGACTAGCTGGAGGTGTCTGGACGGGCAAATTTAACTCTCATTTCCCACCAGGAAGAGGAAATAACCAAAGGCTCAGCGTGCCGTGCCGGAACCAGATTAGGGCCTGAAGCCATCCTGCGGTGTTGCGGCCAGCTCACAAGAAAGCGAGTTGAAGAAAGGAGCTCAGGGGCACTGTAATTCACAAACCTGCAGAGTTATAAATGACAGCTATCATCCAAAAATATACTGAAGTAAGGCTGCCAAGAGGACTTGAATGCAGGGCAGAATTGCAGGAAACCAATTTCAGGAGGTAGACTGGAATTGCATTGAAAGCATAGGAAAAGAGGCAGAGCGTCCACAATGATGCACTTGGCCAAAAAGGGCGTATGCGTTTTTTCCTGAATATATTCAGGAAAAAACGCATACGCCCTTTTTGGCCAACCAAGCAAGCTTGCAAAGGAAATCTGCACTACAATGAAGTCTCACTTCCCCCCGGTCAAACGGGCATCTGAATAAAGTGTAAAATCCAGAAAGGCAGGACAGGCCATGGAGAACTGGAAGCCTTGTTATGCTGATGGGCGGGATGTAAATTGCCAACAGACACTCGGGAGAAGTGCATGGTGTTTCCTGAAACATCTAAAAAACAAAGCAACAGAGCCTAGGGCACTTCCACTTATGGTCCTATAGCTTAGGGAAATTAAAATCAAAAATACACAGCCACCCCAAAGTTTGGGACGCCTCTGTTTACAAGAACCTCGTTTACCGTACAAGTTCAATATCACAGAAAGTGAAAAATGGATAAAGAACTTGTGGTACTTACGTACAATGCAGTATCACTCAGCAATGAAATCTATGTCATCAGGCCCGTAGCAGCACAATGAGTGGATTCAGGTACGATGATTCTAACTGAAATAAGTCACACAGAAAAAGAAACATCATAAGATATCACTAATACACAGAATGTAAACTTGGTTACACAGGAACTGAATTCCAAAACAGAACAGGGTCTCAAATTTAGAAAACCAACTTATGCTTGCTTAAGGGGAAAGGTGAGTTGGGATGCTGCATAAAACCAGAGATTGAAATGAGCACAGATAAAGTTCCTTAAGCCAAATATGGAATAGGCAAGAGCTACACCTTGCTCAACGAAATGGACTCAACACCCCATATTAAACGCCTAAGAATGTACCTGACTAGTAAGTATCTTAAAACCTATGGATTGCTATGTCTCCAAAAGAGAATCAAGCGTGTGTACAGGGGCATAAACGCAGCAGTGATAGGATTGGAGAGGTTCGGTGAGCAAATGAAGACCCTTTGAAGTCATATTGCATGGTACCCATTACACGGGTCTCAACTCTCCAGGTTTAAGGTATTCTTCCTTCAGCTAAAACATGCATGTGGAACCCAGAGTATGATCAACCGTGTGAACGGGAGACGTGTTCAAATATGTCTCAGTTTTCCTCCCCTGGTACTCGGGTGCAACATTCCAGACGCTTTACTAACACTCTCCCCACTTGGAGAGTCAGCGCCTTTAACCTCCTGTTTGGCCCAGTTTGCAATTTCTGCGGAAGATGAACAGGAATAGCGAGAACCAATGACAGACTAGCTGGAGGTGTCTGGACGGGCAAATTTATCTCTCATTTCCCACCAGGAAGAGGAATTAACCAAAGGCTCAGCGTGCCGTGCCGGAACCAGATTAGGGCCTGAAGCCATCCTGCGGTGTTGCGGCCAGCTCACAAGAAAGCGAGTTGAAGAAAGGAGCTCAGGGGCACTGTAATTCACAAACCTGCAGAGTTATAAATGACAGCTATCGTCCAAAAATATACTGAAGTAAGGCTGCCAAGAGGACTTGAATGCAGGGCAGAATTGCAGGAAACCGATTTCAGGAGGTAGACTGGAATTGCATTGAAAGCATAGGAAAAGAGGCAGAACGTCCACAATGATGCACTTGGCCAAAAAGGGCGTATGCGTTTTTTCCTGAATATATTCAGGAAAAAACGCATACGCCCTTTTTGGCCAACCAAGCAAGCTTGCAAAGGAAATCTGCACTACAATGAAGTCTCACTTCCCCCCGGTCAAAAGGGCCATCTGAGAAAAGTGTAAAATCCAGAAAGGCAGGACAGGCCATGGAGAACTGGGAGCCTTGTTATGCTGATGGGCGGGATGTAAATTGCCAACAGACACTCGGGAGAAGTGTATGGTGTTTCCTGAAACATCTAAAAAACAAAGCAACAGAGCCTAGGGCACTTCCACTTATGGTCCTATAGCTTAGGGAAATTAAAATCAAAAATACACAGCCACCCCAAAGTTTGGGACGCCTCTGTTTACAAGAACCTCGTTTACCGTACAAGTTCAATATCACAGAAAGTGAAAAATGGATAAAGAATTTGTGGTACTTACGTACAATGCAGTATCACTCAGCAACGAAATCTATGTCATCAGGCCCGTAGCAGCACAATGAGTGGATTCAGGTACGATGATTCTAACTGAAATAAGTCACACAGAAAAGGAAACATCATAAGATATCACTAATACACAGAATGTAAACTTGGTTACACAGGAACTGAATTCCAAAACAGAACAGGGTCTCAAATTTAGAAAACCAACTTATGCTTGCTTAAGGGGAAAGGTGAGTTGGGATGCTGCATAAAACCAGAGATTGAAATGAGCACAGATAAAGTTCCTTAAGCCAAATATGGAATAGGCAAGAGCTACACCTTGCTCAACGAAATGGACTCAACACCCCATATTAAACGCCTAAGAATGTACCTGACTAGTAAGTATCTTAAAACCTATGGATTGCTATGTCTCCAAAAGAGAATCAAGCGTGTGTACAGGGGCATAAACGCAGCAGTGATAGGATTGGAGAGGTTCGGTGAGCAAATGAAGACCCTTTGAAGTCATATTGCATGGTACCCATTACACGGGTCTCAACTCTCCAGGTTTAAGGTATTCTTCCTTCAGCTAAAACATGCATGTGGAACCCAGAGTATGATCAACCGTGTGAACGGGAGACGTGTTCAAATATGTCTCAGTTTTCCTCCCCTGGTACTCGGGTGCAACATTCCAGACGCTTTACTAACACTCTCCCCACTTGGAGAGTCAGCGCCTTTAACCTCCTGTTTGGCCCAGTTTGCAATTTCTGCGGAAGATGAACAGGAATAGCGAGAACCAATGAGAGACTAGCTGGAGTTGTCTGGACGGGCAAATTTAACTCTCATTTCCCACCAGGAAGAGGAAATAACCAAAGGCTCAGCGTGCCGTGCCGGAACCAGATTAGGGCCTGAAGCCATCCTGCGGTGTTGCGGCCAGCTCAAAAGAAAGCGAGTTGAAGAAAGGAGCTCAGGGGCACTGTAATTCACAAACCTGCAGAGTTATAAATGACAGCTATCGTCCAAAAATATACTGAAGTAAGGCTGCCAAGAGGAGTTGAAAGCGGGGCAGAATTGCAGGAAACCGATTTCAGGAGGTAGACTGGAATTGCATTGAAAGAATAGGAAAAGAGGCAGAACGTCCACAATGATGCACTTGGCCAAAAAGGGCGTATGCGTTTTTTCCTGAATATATTCAGGAAAAAACGCATACGCCCTTTTTGGCCAACCAAGCAAGCTTGCAAAGGAAATCTGCACTACAATGAAGTCTCACTTCCCCCTGGTCAAAAAGGCCATCTGAAAAAAGTGTAAAATCCAGAAAGGCAGGACAGGCCATGGAGAACTGGGAGCCTTGTTATGCTGATGGGCGGGATGTAAATTGCCAACAGACACTGGGGAGAAGTGTATGGTGTTTCCTGAAACATCTAAAAAACAAAGCAACAGAGCCTAGGGCACTTCCACTTATGGTCCTATAGCTTAGGGAAATTAAAATCAAAAAGACACAGCCACCCCAAAGTTTGGAACGGCTCTGTTTACAAGAACCTCGTTTACAGTACAAGTTCAACATCGCAGAAAGTGAAAAATGGATAAAGAAGTTGTGGTATTTACTTACAAAGCAATATCACTCAGCAATGAAATCTATGTCATCAGGCCCTTAGCAGCACAATGAGTGGATTCAGGTATGATGATTCTAACTGAAATAAGTCACACAGAAAAAGAAACATCATAAGATATCAGTAATACACGGAATGTAAACTTGGCTACACAGGAACTGAATTACAGAACAGAACAGGGTCTTAAATTTAGAAAACCAACTTATGCTTGCTTAAGGGTAAAGGTGAGTTGGGGTGCTGCATAAAACCAGAGACTGAAATGAGCACAGATAAAGTTCCTTAAGCCAAATATAGAATAGACAAGAGCTACTCCTTGCTCAACAAAATGGACTCAACACCGCATATTAAACGCCTAAGAATGTACCTGACTAGTAAGTATCTTAAAACCTATGGATTGCTATGTCTCCAAAAGAGAATGAAGCATGTGTACAGGGGCATAAACGCAGCAGTGATAGGATTGGAGAGGTTCGGTGAGCAAATGAAGACCCTTTGAAGTCATATTGCATGGTACCCATTCCACAGGTTTCAACTACCCAGGTTTAAGGTATTCTTCCTTCAGCTAAAACATGCATGTGGAACCTAGAGTATGATCAACCATGTGATCGGGAGACGTGTTCAAATATGTCTCAGTTTTCGTACCCTGGTACTCGGGTGCAACATTCCAGACGCTTTACTAACACTCTCCCGACTTGGAGAGTCAGTCCCTTTAACCTCCTGTTTGGCCCAGTTTGCAATTTCTGCGGAAGATGAACAGGAATAGCGAGAACCAATGACAGACTAGCTGGAGGTGTCTGGACGGGCAAATTTATCTCTCATTTCCCACCAGGAAGAGGAATTAACCAAAGGCTCAGCGTGCCGTGCCGGAACCAGATTAGGGCCTGAAGCCATCCTGCGGTGTTGCGGCCAGCTCACAAGAAAGCGAGTTGAAGAAAGGAGCTCAGGGGCACTGTAATTCACAAACCTGCAGAGTTATAAATGAAAGCTATCATCCAAAAATATACTGAAGTAAGGCTGCCAAGAGGACTTGAAAGCGGGGCAGAATTGCAGGAAACCGATTTCAGGAGGTAGACTGGAATTGCATTGAAAGCATAGGCAAAGAGGCAGAGCGTCCACAATGATGCACTTGGCCAAAAAGGGCGTATGCGTTTTTTCCTGAATATATTCAGGAAAAAACGCATACGCCCTTTTTGGCCAACCAAGCAAGCTTGCAAAGGAAATCTGCACTACAATGAAGTCTCACATCCCCCCGGTCAAACGGGCATCAGAAAAAAGTGTAAAATCCAGAAAGGCAGGACACGCCATGGAGAACTGGGAGCCTTGTTATGTTGATGGGTGGGATGTAAATTGCCAACAGACACTCGGGAGAAGTGTATGGTGTTTCCTGAAACATCTAAAAAACAAAGCAACAGAGCCTAGGGCACTTCCACTTATGGTCCTATAGCTTAGGGAAATTAAAATCAAAAAGACACAGCCACCCCAAAGTTTGGGACGCCTCTGTTTACAAGAACCTCGTTTACCGTACAAGTTCAATATCACAGAAAGTGAAAAATGGATAAAGAACTTGTGGTACTTACGTACAATGCAGTATCACTCAGCAATGAAATCTATGTCATCAGGCCCTTAGCAGCATAATGAGTGGATTCAGGTACGATGATTCTAACTGAAATAAGTCACACAGAAAAAGAAACATCATAAGATATCACTAATACACGGAATGTAAACTTGGTTACACAGGAACTGAATTCCAAAACAGAACAGGGTCTCAAATTTAGAAAACCAACTTATGCTTGCTTAAGGGGAAAGGTGAGTTGGGATGCTGCATAAAACCAGAGATTGAAATGAGCACAGATAAAGTTCCTTAAGCCAAATATGGAATAGACAAGAGCTACACCTTGCTCAACGAAATGGACTCAACACCCCATATTAAACGCCTAAGAATGTACCTGACTAGTAAGTATCTTAAAACCTATGGATTGCTATGTCTCCAAAAGAGAATCAAGCGTGTGTACAGGGGCATAAACGCAGCAGTGATAGGATTGGAGAGGTTCGGTGAGCAAATGAAGACCCTTTGAAGTCATATTGCATGGTACCCATTCCACGGGTCTCAACTCTCCAGGTTTAAGGTATTCTTCCTTCAGCTAAAACATGCATGTGGAACCCAGAGTATGATCAACAGTGTGAACGGGAGACGTGTTCAAATATGTCTCAGTTTTCGTACCCTGGTACTCGGGTGCAACATTCCAGATGCTTTACTAACACTCTCCCGACTTGGAGAGTCAGTCCCTTTAACCTCCTGTTTGGCCCAGTTTGCAATTTCTGCGGAAGATGAACAGGAATAGCGAGAACCAATGACAGACTAGCTGGAGGTGTCTGGACGGGCAAATTTATCTCTCATTTCCCACCAGGAAGAGGAATTAACCAAAGGCTCAGCGTGCCGTGCCGGAACCAGATTAGGGCCTGAAGCCATCCTGCGGTGTTGCAGCCAGCTCACAAGAAAGCGAGTTGAAGAAAGGAGCTCAGGGGCACTGTAATTCACAAAACTGCAGAGTTATAAATGAAAGCTATCATCCAAAAATATACTGAAGTAAGGCTGCCAAGATGACTTGAAAGCGGGGCAGAATTGCAGGAAACCGATTTCAGGAGGTAGACTGGAATTGCATTGAAAGCATAGGCAAAGAGGCAGAGCGTCCACAATGATGCACTTGGCCAAAAAGGGCGTATGCGTTTTTTCCTGAATATATTCAGGAAAAAACGCATACGCCCTTTTTGGCCAACCAAGCAAGCTTGCAAAGGAAATCTGCACTACAATGAAGTCTCACATCCCCCCGGTCAAACGGGCATCAGAAAAAAGTGTAAAATCCAGAAAGGCAGGACACGCCATGGACAACTGGGAGCCTTGTTATGTTGATGGGTGGGATGTAAATTGCCAACAGACACTCGGGAGAAGTGTATGGTGTTTCCTGAAACATCTAAAAAACAAAGCAACAGAGCCTAGGGCACTTCCACTTATGGTCCTATAGCTTAGGGAAATTAAAATCAAAAAGACACAGACACCCCAAAGTTTGGGACGCCTCTGTTTACAAGAACCTCGTTTACCGTACAAGTTCAATATCACAGAAAGTGAAAAATGGATAAAGAACTTGTGGTACTTACGTACAATGCAGTATCACTCAGCAATGAAATCTATGTCATCAGGCCCTTAGCAGCATAATGAGTGGATTCAGGTACGATGATTCTAACTGAAATAAGTCACACAGAAAAAGAAACATCATAAGATATCACTAATACACGGAATGTAAACTTGGTTACACAGGAACTGAATTCCAAAACAGAACAGGGTCTCAAATTTAGAAAACCAACTTATGCTTGCTTAAGGGGAAAGGTGAGTTGGGATGCTGCATAAAACCAGAGATTGAAATGAGCACAGATAAAGTTCCTTAAGCCAAATATGGAATAGACAAGAGCTACACCTTGCTCAACGAAATGGACTCAACACCCCATATTAAACGCCTAAGAATGTACCTGACTAGTAAGTATCTTAAAACCTATGGATTGCTATGTCTCCAAAAGAGAATCAAGCGTGTGTACAGGGGCATAAACGCAGCAGTGATAGGATTGGAGAGGTTCGGTGAGCAAATGAAGACCCTTTGAAGTCATATTGCATGGTACCCATTCCACGGGTCTCAACTCTCCAGGTTTAAGGTATTCTTCCTTCAGCTAAAACATGCATGTGGAACCCAGAGTATGATCAACAGTGTGAACGGGAGACGTGTTCAAATATGTCTCAGTTTTCCTCCCCTGGTACTCGGGTGCAACATTGCAGACGCTTTACTAACACTCTCCCCACTTGGAGAGTCAGCGCCTTTAACCTCCTGTTTGGCCCAGTTTGCAATTTCTGCGGAAGATGAACAGGAATAGTGAGAACCAATGAGAGACTAGCTGGAGGTGTCTGGACGGGCAAATTTAACTCTCATTTCCCACCAGAAAGAGGAAATAACCAAAGGCTCAGCGTGCCGTGCCGGAACCAGATTAGGGCCTGAAGCCATCCTGCGGTCTTGCGGCCAGCTCACAAGAAAGCGAGTTGAAGAAAGGAGCTCAGGGGCACTGTAATTCACAAACCTGCAGAGTTATAAATGACAGCTATCATCCAAAAATATACTGAAGTAAGGCTGCCAAGAGGACTTGAATGCAGGGCAGAATTGCAGGAAACCAATTTCAGGAGGTAGACTTGAATTGCATTGAAAGCATAGGAAAAGAGGCAGAGCGTCCACAATGATGCACTTGGCCAAAAAGGGCGTATGCGTTTTTTCCTGAATATATTCAGGAAAAAACGCATACGCCCTTTTTGGCCAACCAAGCAAGCTTGCAAAGGAAATCTGCACTACAATGAAGTCTCACTTCCCCCCGGTCAAACGGGCATCTGAATAAAGTGTAAAATCCAGAAAGGCAGGACAGGCCATGGAGAACTGGAAGCCTTGTTATGCTGATGGGCGGGATGTAAATTGCCAACAGACACTCGGGAGAAGTGCATGGTGTTTCCTGAAACATCTAAAAAACAAAGCAACAGAGCCTAGGGCACTTCCACTTATGGTCCTATAGCTTAGGGAAATTAAAATCAAAAATACACAGCCACCCCAAAGTTTGGGACGCCTCTGTTTACAAGAACCTCGTTTACCGTACAAGTTCAATATCACAGAAAGTGAAAAATGGATAAAGAACTTGTGGTACTTACGTACAATGCAGTATCACTCAGCAATGAAATCTATGTCATCAGGCCCATAGTAGCACAATGAGTGGATTCAGGTACGATGATTCTAACTGAAATAAGTCACACAGAAAAAGAAACATCATAAGATATCACTAATACACAGAATGTAAACTTGGTTACACAGGAACTGAATTCCAAAACAGAACAGGGTCTCAAATTTAGAAAACCAACTTATGCTTGCTTAAGGGGAAAGGTGAGTTGGGATGCTGCATAAAACCAGAGATTGAAATGAGCACAGATAAAGTTCCTTAAGCCAAATATGGAATAGGCAAGAGCTACACCTTGCTCAACGAAATGGACTCAACACCCCAAATTAAACGCCTAAGAATGTACCTGACTAGTAAGTATCTTAAAACCTATGGATTGCTATGTCTCCAAAAGAGAATCAAGCGTGTGTACAGGGGCATAAACGCAGCAGTGATAGGATTGGAGAGGTTCGGTGAGCAAATGAAGACCCTTTGAAGTCATATTGCATGGTACCCATTCCACGGGTCTCAACTCTCCAGGTTTAAGGTATTCTTCCTTCAGCTAAAACATGCATGTGGAACCCAGAGTATGATCAACCGTGTGAACGGGAGACGTGTTCAAATATGTCTCAGTTTTCCTCCCCTGGTACTCGGGTGCAACATTCCAGACGCTTTACTAACACTCTCCCCACTTGGAGAGTCAGCGCCTTTAACCTCCTGTTTGGCCCAGTTTGCAATTTCTGCGGAAGATGAACAGGAATAGCGAGAACCAATGAGAGACTAGCTGGAGTTGTCTGGACGGGCAAATTTAACTCTCATTTCCCACCAGGAAGAGGAAATAACCAAAGGCTCGGCGTGCCGTGCCGGAACCAGATTAGGGCCTGAAGCCATCCTGCGGTGTTGCGGCCAGCTCACAAGAAAGCGAGTTGAAGAAAGGAGCTCAGGGGCACTGTAATTCACAAACCTGCAGAGTTATAAATGACAGCTATCGTCCAAAAATATACTGAAGTAAGGCTGCCAAGAGGACTTGAAAGCGGGGCAGAATTGCAGGAAACCGATTTCAGGAGGTAGACTGGAATTGCATTGAAAGAATAGGAAAAGAGGTAGAACGTCCACAATGATGCACTTGGCCAAAAAGGGCGTATGCGTTTTTTCCTGAATATATTCAGGAAAAAACGCATACGCCCTTTTTGGCCAACCAAGCAAGCTTGCAAAGGAAATCTGCACTACAATGAAGTCTCACTTCCCCCTGGTCAAAAAGGCCATCTGAAAAAAGTGTAAAATCCAGAAAGGCAGGACAGGCCATGGAGAACTGGGAGCCTTGTTATGCTGATGGGCGGGATGTAAATTGCCAACAGACACTCGGGAGAAGTGTATGGTGTTTCCTGAAACATCTAAAAAACAAAGCAACAGAGCCTAGGGCACTTCCACTTACGGTCCTATAGCTTAGGGAAATTAAAATCAAAAAGACACAGCCACCCCAAAGTTTGGAACGGCTCTGTTTACAAGAACCTCGTTTACCGTACAAGTGCAACATCGCAGAAAGTGAAAAATGGATAAAGAAGTTGTGGTATTTACTTACAAAGCAATATCACTCAGCAATGAAATCTATGTCATCAGGCCCGTAGCAGCACAATGAGTGGATTCAGGTATGATGATTCTAACTGAAATAAGTCACACAGAAAAAGAAACATCATAAGATATCACTAATACATGGAATGTAAACTTGGCTACACAGGAACTGAATTCAAAAACAGAACAGGGTCTCAAATTTAGAAAACCAACTTATGCTTGCTTAAGGGGAAAGGTGAGTTGGGATGCTGCATAAAACCAGAGATTGAAATGAGCACAGATAAAGTTCCTTAAGCCAAATATGGAATAGGCAAGAGCTACACCTTGCTCAACGAAATGGACTCAACACCCCATATTAAACGCCTAAGAATGTACCTGACTAGTAAGTATCTTAAAACCTATGGATTGCTATGTCTCCAAAAGAGAATCAAGCGTGTGTACAGGGGCATAAACGCAGCAGTGATAGGATTGGAGAGGTTCGGTGAGCAAATGAAGACCCTTTGAAGTCATATTGCATGGTACCCATTCCACGGGTCTCAACTCTCCAGGTTTAAGGTATTCTTCCTTCAGCTAAAACATGCATGTGGAACCCAGAGTATGATCAACCGTGTGAACGGGAGACGTGTTCAAATATGTCTCAGTTTTCCTCCCCTGGTACTCGGGTGCAACATTCCAGACGCTTTACTAACACTCTCCCCACTTGGAGAGTCAGCGCCTTTAACCTCCTGTTTGGCCCAGTTTGCAATTTCTGCGGAAGATGAACAGGAATAGCGAGAACCAATGAGAGACTAGCTGGAGTTGTCTGGACGGGCAAATTTAACTCTCATTTCCCACCAGGAAGAGGAAATAACCAAAGGCTCAGCGTGCCGTGCCGGAACCAGATTAGGGCCTGAAGCCATCCTGCGGTGTTGCGGCCAGCTCAAAAGAAAGCGAGTTGAAGAAAGGAGCTCAGGGGCACTGTAATTCACAAACCTGCAGAGTTATAAATGACAGCTATCGTCCAAAAATATACTGAAGTAAGGCTGCCAAGAGGACTTGAAAGCGGGGCAGAATTGCAGGAAACCGATTTCAGGAGGTAGACTGGAATTGCATTGAAAGAATAGGAAAAGAGGCAGAACGTCCACAATGATGCACTTGGCCAAAAAGGGCGTATGCGTTTTTTCCTGAATATATTCAGGAAAAAACGCATACGCCCTTTTTGGCCAACCAAGCAAGCTTGCAAAGGAAATCTGCACTACAATGAAGTCTCAATTCCCCCTGGTCAAAAAGGCCATCTGAAAAAAGTGTAAAATCCAGAAAGGCAGGACAGGCCATGGAGAACTGGGAGCCTTGTTATGCTGATGGGCGGGATGTAAATTGCCAACAGACACTTGGGAGAAGTGTATGGTGTTTCCTGAAACATCTAAAAAACAAAGCAACAGAGCCTAGGGCACTTCCACTTATGGTCCTATAGCTTAGGGAAATTAAAATCAAAAAGACACAGCCACCCCAAAGTTTGGAACGGCTCTGTTTACAAGAACCTCGTTTACAGTACAAGTTCAACATCGCAGAAAGTGAAAAATGGATAAAGAAGTTGTGGTATTTACTTACAAAGCAATATCACTCAGCAATGAAATCTATGTCATCAGGCCCTTAGCAGCACAATGAGTGGATTCAGGTATGATGATTCTAACTGAAATAAGTCACACAGAAAAAGAAACATCATAAGATATCAGTAATACACGGAATGTAAACTTGGCTACACAGGAACTGAATTACAGAACAGAACAGGGTCTTAAATTTAGAAAACCAACTTATGCTTGCTTAAGGGTAAAGGTGAGTTGGGGTGCTGCATAAAACCAGAGACTGAAATGAGCACAGATAAAGTTCCTTAAGCCAAATATAGAATAGACAAGAGCTACTCCTTGCTCAACAAAATGGACTCAACACCGCATATTAAACGCCTAAGAATGTACCTGACTAGTAAGTATCTTAAAACCTATGGATTGCTATGTCTCCAAAAGAGAATGAAGCATGTGTACAGGGGCATAAACGCAACAGTGATAGGATTGGAGAGGTTCGGTGAGCAAATGAAGACCCTTTGAAGTCATATTGCATGGTACCCATTCCACAGGTTTCAACTACCCAGGTTTAAGGTATTCTTCCTTCAGCTAAAACATGCATGTGGAACCTAGAGTATGATCAACCATGTGATCGGGAGACGTGTTCAAATATGTCTCAGTTTTCGTACCCTGGTACTCGGGTGCAACATTCCAGACGCTTTACTAACACTCTCCCGACTTGGAGAGTCAGTCCCTTTAACCTCCTGTTTGGCCCAGTTTGCAATTTCTGCGGAAGATGAACAGGAATAGCGAGAACCAATGAGAGACTAGCTGGAGGTGTCTGGACGGGCAAATTTATCTCTCATTTCCCACCAGGAAGAGGAATTAACCAAAGGCTCAGCGTGCCGTGCCGGAACCAGATTAGGGCCTGAAGCCATCCTGCGGTGTTGCGGCCAGCTCACAAGAAAGCGAGTTGAAGAAAGGAGCTCAGGGGCACTGTAATTCACAAACCTGCAGAGTTATAAATGACAGCTATCATCCAAAAATATACTGAAGTAAGGCTGCCAAGAGGACTTGAAAGCGGGGCAGAATTGCAGGAAACCGATTTCAGGAGGTAGACTGGAATTGCATTGAAAGCATAGGCAAAGAGGCGGAGCGTCCACAATGATGCACTTGGCCAAAAAGGGCGTATGCGTTTTTTCCTGAATATATTCAGGGAAAAACGCATACGCCCTTTTTGGCCAACCAAGCAAGCTTGCAAAGGAAATCTGCACTACAATGAAGTCTCACATCCCCCCGGTCAAACGGGCATCAGAAAAAAGTGTAAAATCCAGAAAGGCAGGACACGCCATGGAGAACTGGGAGCCTTGTTATGTTGATGGGTGGGATGTAAATTGCCAACAGACACTCGGGAGAAGTGTATGGTGTTTCCTGAAACATCTAAAAAACAAAGCAACAGAGCCTAGGGCACTTCCACTTATGGTCCTATAGCTTAGGGAAATTAAAATCAAAAAGACACAGCCACCCCAAAGTTTGGGACGCCTCTGTTTACAAGAACCTCGTTTACCGTACAAGTTCAATATCACAGAAAGTGAAAAATGGATAAAGAACTTGTGGTACTTACGTACAATGCAGTATCACTCAGCAATGAAATCTATGTCATCAGGCCCTTAGCAGCATAATGAGTGGATTCAGGTACGATGATTCTAACTGAAATAAGTCACACAGAAAAAGAAACATCATAAGATATCACTAATACACGGAATGTAAACTTGGTTACACAGGAACTGAATTCCAAAACAGAACAGGGTCTCAAATTTAGAAAACCAACTTATGCTTGCTTAAGGGGAAAGGTGAGTTGGGATGCTGCATAAAACCAGAGATTGAAATGAGCACAGATAAAGTTCCTTAAGCCAAATATGGAATAGACAAGAGCTACACCTTGCTCAACGAAATGGACTCAACACCCCATATTAAACGCCTAAGAATGTACCTGACTAGTAAGTATCTTAAAACCTATGGATTGCTATGTCTCCAAAAGAGAATCAAGCGTGTGTACAGGGGCATAAACGCAGCAGTGATAGGATTGGAGAGGTTCGGTGAGCAAATGAAGACCCTTTGAAGTCATATTGCATGGTACCCATTCCACGGGTCTCAACTCTCCAGGTTTAAGGTATTCTTCCTTCAGCTAAAACATGCATGTGGAACCCAGAGTATGATCAACCGTGTGAACGGGAGACGTGTTCAAATATGTCTCAGTTTTCCTCCCCTGGTACTCGGGTGCAACATTCCAGACGCTTTACTAACACTCTCCCCACTTGGAGAGTCAGCGCCTTTAACCTCCTGTTTGGCCCAGTTTGCAATTTCTGCGGAAGATGAACAGGAATAGCGAGAACCAATGAGAGACTAGCTGGAGTTGTCTGGACGGGCAAATTTAACTCTCATTTCCCACCAGGAAGAGGAAATAACCAAAGGCTCAGCGTGCCGTGCCGGAACCAGATTAGGGCCTGAAGCCATCCTGCGGTGTTGCGGCCAGCTCAAAAGAAAGCGAGTTGAAGAAAGGAGCTCAGGGGCACTGTAATTCACAAACCTGCAGAGTTATAAATGACAGCTATCGTCCAAAAATATACTGAAGTAAGGCTGCCAAGAGGACTTGAAAGCGGGGCAGAATTGCAGGAAACCGATTTCAGGAGGTAGACTGGAATTGCATTGAAAGAATAGGAAAAGAGGCAGAACGTCCACAATGATGCACTTGGCCAAAAAGGGCGTATGCGTTTTTTCCTGAATATATTCAGGAAAAAACGCATACGCCCTTTTTGGCCAACCAAGCAAGCTTGCAAAGGAAATCTGCACTACAATGAAGTCTCACTTCCCCCTGGTCAAAAAGGCCATCTGAAAAAAGTGTAAAATCCAGAAAGGCAGGACAGGCCATGGAGAACTGGGAGCCTTGTTATGCTGATGGGCGGGATGTAAATTGCCAACAGACACTCGGGAGAAGTGTATGGTGTTTCCTGAAACATCTAAAAAACAAAGCAACAGAGCCTAGGGCACTTCCACTTATGGTCCTATAGCTTAGGGAAATTAAAATCAAAAAGACACAGCCACCCCAAAGTTTGGAACGGCTCTGTTTACAAGAACCTCGTTTACAGTACAAGTTCAACATCGCAGAAAGTGAAAAATGGATAAAGAAGTTGTGGTATTTACTTACAAAGCAATATCACTCAGCAATGAAATCTATGTCATCAGGCCCTTAGCAGCACAATGAGTGGATTCAGGTATGATGATTCTAACTGAAATGAGTCACACAGAAAAAGAAACATCATAAGATATCAGTAATACACGGAATGTAAACTTGGCTACACAGGAACTGAATTACAGAACAGAACAGGGTCTTAAATTTAGAAAACCAACTTATGCTTGCTTAAGGGTAAAGGTGAGTTGGGGTGCTGCATAAAACCAGAGACTGAAATGAGCACAGATAAAGTTCCTTAAGCCAAATATAGAATAGACAAGAGCTACTCCTTGCTCAACAAAATGGACTCAACACCGCATATTAAACGCCTAAGAATGTACCTGACTAGTAAGTATCTTAAAACCTATGGATTGCTATGTCTCCAAAAGAGAATGAAGCATGTGTACAGGGGCATAAACGCAACAGTGATAGGATTGGAGAGGTTCGGTGAGCAAATGAAGACCCTTTGAAGTCATATTGCATGGTACCCATTCCACAGGTTTCAACTACCCAGGTTTAAGGTATTCTTCCTTCAGCTAAAACATGCATGTGGAACCTAGAGTATGATCAACCATGTGATCGGGAGACGTGTTCAAATATGTCTCAGTTTTCGTACCCTGGTACTCGGGTGCAACATTCCAGACGCTTTACTAACACTCTCCCGACTTGGAGAGTCAGTCCCTTTAACCTCCTGTTTGGCCCAGTTTGCAATTTCTGCGGAAGATGAACAGGAATAGCGAGAACCAATGACAGACTAGCTGGAGGTGTCTGGACGGGCAAATTTATCTCTCATTTCCCACCAGGAAGAGGAATTAACCAAAGGCTCAGCGTGCCGTGCCAGAACCAGATTAGGGCCTGAAGCCATCCTGCGGTGTTGCGGCCAGCTCACAAGAAAGCGAGTTGAAGAAAGGAGCTCAGGGGCACTGTAATTCACAAACCTGCAGAGTTATAAATGACAGCTATCATCCAAAAATATACTGAAGTAAGGCTGCCAAGAGGACTTGAAAGCGGGGCAGAATTGCAGGAAACCGATTTCAGGAGGTAGACTGGAATTGCATTGAAAGCATAGGCAAAGAGGCAGAGCGTCCACAATGATGCACTTGGCCAAAAAGGGCGTATGCGTTTTTTCCTGAATATATTCAGGAAAAAACGCATACGCCCTTTTTGGCCAACCAAGCAAGCTTGCAAAGGAAATCTGCACTACAATGAAGTCTCACATCCCCCCGGTCAAACGGGCATCAGAAAAAAGTGTAAAATCCAGAAAGGCAGGACAGGCCATGGAGAACTGGGAGCCTTGTTATGTTGATGGGTGGGATGTAAATTGCCAACAGACACTCGGGAGAAGTGTATGGTGTTTCCTGAAACATCTAAAAAACAAAGCAACAGAGCCTAGGGCACTTCCACTTATGGTCCTATAGCTTAGGGAAATTAAAATCAAAAAGACACAGCCACCCCAAAGTTTGGGACGCCTCTGTTTACAAGAACCTCGTTTACCGTACAAGTTCAATATCACAGAAAGTGAAAAATGGATAAAGAACTTGTGGTACTTACGTACAATGCAGTATCACTCAGCAATGAAATCTATGTCATCAGGCCCTTAGCAGCATAATGAGTGGATTCAGGTACGATGATTCTAACTGAAATAAGTCACACAGAAAAAGAAACATCATAAGATATCACTAATACACGGAATGTAAACTTGGTTACACAGGAACTGAATTCCAAAACAGAACAGGGTCTCAAATTTAGAAAACCAACTTATGCTTGCTTAAGGGGAAAGGTGAGTTGGGATGCTGCATAAAACCAGAGATTGAAATGAGCACAGATAAAGTTCCTTAAGCCAAATATGGAATAGACAAGAGCTACACCTTGCTCAACGAAATGGACTCAACACCCCATATTAAACGCCTAAGAATGTACCTGACTAGTAAGTATCTTAAAACCTATGGATTGCTATGTCTCCAAAAGAGAATCAAGCGTGTGTACAGGGGCATAAACGCAGCAGTGATAGGATTGGAGAGGTTCGGTGAGCAAATGAAGACCCTTTGAAGTCATATTGCATGGTACCCATTCCACGGGTCTCAACTCTCCAGGTTTAAGGTATTCTTCCTTCAGCTAAAACATGCATGTGGAACCCAGAGTATGATCAACCGTGTGAACGGGAGACGTGTTCAAATATGTCTCAGTTTTCCTCCCCTGGTACTCGGGTGCAACATTCCAGACGCTTTACTAACACTCTCCCCACTTGGAGAGTCAGCGCCTTTAACCTCCTGTTTGGCCCAGTTTGCAATTTCTGCGGAAGATGAACAGGAATAGCGAGAACCAATGAGAGACTAGCTGGAGTTGTCTGGACGGGCAAATTTAACTCTCATTTCCCACCAGGAAGAGGAAATAACCAAAGGCTCAGCGTGCCGTGCCGGAACCAGATTAGGGCCTGAAGCCATCCTGCGGTGTTGCGGCCAGCTCAAAAGAAAGCGAGTTGAAGAAAGGAGCTCAGGGGCACTGTAATTCACAAACCTGCAGAGTTATAAATGACAGCTATCGTCCAAAAATATACTGAAGTAAGGCTGCCAAGAGGACTTGAAAGCGGGGCAGAATTGCAGGAAACCGATTTCAGGAGGTAGACTGGAATTGCATTGAAAGAATAGGAAAAGAGGCAGAACGTCCACAATGATGCACTTGGCCAAAAAGGGCGTATGCGTTTTTTCCTGAATATATTCAGGAAAAAACGCATACGCCCTTTTTGGCCAACCAAGCAAGCTTGCAAAGGAAATCTGCACTACAATGAAGTCTCACTTCCCCCTGGTCAAAAAGGCCATCTGAAAAAAGTGTAAAATCCAGAAAGGCAGGACAGGCCATGGAGAACTGGGAGCCTTGTTATGCTGATGGGCGGGATGTAAATTGCCAACAGACACTCGGGAGAAGTGTATGGTGTTTCCTGAAACATCTAAAAAACAAAGCAACAGAGCCTAGGGCACTTCCACTTATGGCCCTATAGCTTAGGGAAATTAAAATCAAAAAGACACAGCCACCCCAAAGTTTGGAACGGCTCTGTTTACAAGAACCTCGTTTACAGTACAAGTTCAACATCGCAGAAAGTGAAAAATGGATAAAGAAGTTGTGGTATTTACTTACAAAGCAATATCACTCAGCAATGAAATCTATGTCATCAGGCCCTTAGCAGCACAATGAGTGGATTCAGGTATGATGATTCTAACTGAAATAAGTCACACAGAAAAAGAAACATCATAAGATATCAGTAATACACGGAATGTAAACTTGGCTACACAGGAACTGAATTACAGAACAGAACAGGGTCTTAAATTTAGAAAACCAACTTATGCTTGCTTAAGGGTAAAGGTGAGTTGGGGTGCTGCATAAAACCAGAGACTGAAATGAGCACAGATAAAGTTCCTTAAGCCAAATATAGAATAGACAAGAGCTACTCCTTGCTCAACAAAATGGACTCAACACCGCATATTAAACGCCTAAGAATGTACCTGACTAGTAAGTATCTTAAAACCTATGGATTGCTATGTCTCCAAAAGAGAATGAAGCATGTGTACAGGGGCATAAACGCAACAGTGATAGGATTGGAGAGGTTCGGTGAGCAAATGAAGACCCTTTGAAGTCATATTGCATGGTACCCATTCCACAGGTTTCAACTACCCAGGTTTAAGGTATTCTTCCTTCAGCTAAAACATGCATGTGGAACCTAGAGTATGATCAACCATGTGATCGGGAGACGTGTTCAAATATGTCTCAGTTTTCGTACCCTGGTACTCGGGTGCAACATTCCAGACGCTTTACTAACACTCTCCCGACTTGGAGAGTCAGTCCCTTTAACCTCCTGTTTGGCCCAGTTTGCAATTTCTGCGGAAGATGAACAAGAATAGCGAGAACCAATGAGAGACTAGCTGGAGGTGTCTGGACGGGCAAATTTATCTCTCATTTCCCACCAGGAAGAGGAATTAACCAAAGGCTCAGCGTGCCGTGCCGGAACCAGATTAGGGCCTGAAGCCATCCTGCGGTGTTGCGGCCAGCTCACAAGAAAGCGAGTTGAAGAAAGGAGCTCAGGGGCACTGTAATTCACAAACCTGCAGAGTTATAAATGACAGCTATCATCCAAAAATATACTGAAGTAAGGCTGCCAAGAGGACTTGAAAGCGGGGCAGAATTGCAGGAAACCGATTTCAGGAGGTAGACTGGAATTGCATTGAAAGCATAGGCAAAGAGGCAGAGCGTCCACAATGATGCACTTGGCCAAAAAGGGCGTATGCGTTTTTTCCTGAATATATTCAGGAAAAAACGCATACGCCCTTTTTGGCCAACCAAGCAAACTTGCAAAGGAAATCTGCACTACAATGAAGTCTCACATCCCCCCGGTCAAACGGGCATCAGAAAAAAGTGTAAAATCCAGAAAGGCAGGACACGCCATGGAGAACTGGGAGCCTTGTTATGTTGATGGGTGGGATGTAAATTGCCAACAGACACTCGGGAGAAGTGTATGGTGTTTCCTGAAACATCTAAAAAACAAAGCAACAGAGCCTAGGGCACTTCCACTTATGGTCCTATAGCTTAGGGAAATTAAAATCAAAAAGACACAGCCACCCCAAAGTTTGGGACGCCTCTGTTTACAAGAACCTCATTTACCGTACAAGTTCAATATCACAGAAAGTGAAAAATGGATAAAGAACTTGTGGTACTTACGTACAATGCAGTATCACTCAGCAATGAAATCTATGTCATCAGGCCCGTAGCAGCATAATGAGTGGATTCAGGTACGATGATTCTAACTGAAATAAGTCACACAGAAAAAGAAACATCATAAGATATCACTAATACACGGAATGTAAACTTGGTTACACAGGAACTGAATTCCAAAACAGAACAGGGTCTCAAATTTAGAAAACCAACTTATGCTTGCTTAAGGGGAAAGGTGAGTTGGGATGCTGCATAAAACCAGAGATTGAAATGAGCACAGATAAAGTTCCTTAAGCCAAATATGGAATAGACAAGAGCTACACCTTGCTCAACGAAATGGACTCAACACCCCATATTAAACGCCTAAGAATGTACCTGACTAGTAAGTATCTTAAAACCTATGGATTGCTATGTCTCCAAAAGAGAATCAAGCGTGTGTACAGGGGCATAAACGCAGCAGTGATAGGATTGGAGAGGTTCGGTGAGCAAATGAAGACCCTTTGAAGTCATATTGCATGGTACCCATTCCACGGGTCTCAACTCTCCAGGTTTAAGGTATTCTTCCTTCAGCTAAAACATGCATGTGGAACCCAGAGTATGATCAACAGTGTGAACGGGAGACGTGTTCAAATATGTCTCAGTTTTCCTCCCCTGGTACTCGGGTGCAACATTCCAGACGCTTTACTAACACTCTCCCCACTTGGAGAGTCAGCGCCTTTAACCTCCTGTTTGGCCCAGTTTGCAATTTCTGCGGAAGATGAACAGGAATAGTGAGAACCAATGAGAGACTAGCTGGAGGTGTCTGGACGGGCAAATTTAACTCTCATTTCCCACCAGGAAGAGGAAATAACCAAAGGCTCAGCGTGCCGTGCCGGAACAAGATTAGGGCCTGAAGCCATCCTGCGGTGTTGCGGCCAGCTCACAAGAAAGCGAGTTGAAGAAAGGAGCTCAGGGGCACTGTAATTCAGAAACCTGCAGAGTTATAAATGACAGCTATCATCCAAAAATATACCGAAGTAAGGCTGCCAAGAGGACTTGAAAGCGGGGCAGAATTGCAGGAAACCGATTTCAGGAGGTAGACTGGAATTCCATTGAAAGCATAGGCAAAGAGGCAGAGCGTCCACAATGATGCACTTGGCCAAAAAGGGCGTATGCGTTTTTTCCTGAATATATTCAGGAAAAAACGCATACGCCCTTTTTGGCCAACCAAGCAAGCTTGCAAAGGAAATCTGCACTACAATGAAGTCTCACATCCCCCCGGTCAAACGGGCATCAGAAAAAAGTGTAAAATCCAGAAAGGCAGGACACGCCATGGAGAACTGGGAGCCTTGTTATGTTGATGGGTGGGATGTAAATTGCCAACAGACACTCGGGAGAAGTGTATGGTGTTTCCTGAAACATCTAAAAAACAAAGCAACAGAGCCTAGGGCACTTCCACTTATGGTCCTATAGCTTAGGGAAATTAAAATCAAAAAGACACAGCCACCCCAAAGTTTGGGACGCCTCTGTTTACAAGAACCTCGTTTACCGTACAAGTTCAATATCACAGAAAGTGAAAAATGGATAAAGAACTTGTGGTACTTACGTACAATGCAGTATCACTCAGCAATGAAATCTATGTCATCAGGCCCGTAGCAGCATAATGAGTGGATTCAGGTACGATGATTCTAACTGAAATAAGTCACACAGAAAAAGAAACATCATAAGATATCACTAATACACGGAATGTAAACTTGGTTACACAGGAACTGAATTCCAAAACAGAACAGGGTCTCAAATTTAGAAAACCAACTTATGCTTGCTTAAGGGGAAAGGTGAGTTGGGATGCTGCATAAAACCACAGATTGAAATGAGCACAGATAAAGTTCCTTAAGCCAAATATGGAATAGACAAGAGCTACACCTTGCTCAACGAAATGGACTCAACACCCCATATTAAACGCCTAAGAATGTACCTGACTAGTAAGTATCTTAAAACCTATGGATTGCTATGTCTCCAAAAGAGAATCAAGCGTGTGTACAGGGGCATAAACGCAGCAGTGATAGGATTGGAGAGGTTCGGTGAGCAAATGAAGACCCTTTGAAGTCATATTGCATGGTACCCATTCCACGGGTCTCAACTCTCCAGGTTTAAGGTATTCTTCCTTCAGCTAAAACATGCATGTGGAACCCAGAGTATGATCAACAGTGTGAACGGGAGACGTGTTCAAATATGTCTCAGTTTTCGTACCCTGGTACTCGGGTGCAACATTCCAGACGCTTTACTAACACTCTCCCCACTTGGAGAGTCAGCGCCTTTAACCTCCTGTTTGGCCCAGTTTGCAATTTCTGCGGAAGATGAACAGGAATAGTGAGAACCAATGAGAGACTAGCTGGAGGTGTCTGGACGGGCAAATTTAACTCTCATTTCCCACCAGGAAGAGGAAATAACCAAAGGCTCAGCGTGCCGTGCCGGAACCAGATTAGGGCCTGAAGCCATCCTGCGGTGTTGCGGCCAGCTCACAAGAAAGCGAGTTGAAGAAAGGAGCTCAGGGGCACTGTAATTCACAAACCTGCAGAGTTATAAATGACAGCTATCATCCAAAAATATACTGAAGTAAGGCTGCCAAGAGGACTTGAATGCAGGGCAGAATTGCAGGAAACCAATTTCAGGAGGTAGACTGGAATTGCATTGAAAGCATAGGAAAAGAGGCAGAGCGTCCACAATGATGCACTTGGCCAAAAAGGGCGTATGCGTTTTTTCCTGAATATATTCAGGAAAAAACGCATACGCCCTTTTTGGCCAACCAAGCAAGCTTGCAAAGGAAATCTGCACTACAATGAAGTCTCACTTCCCCCCGGTCAAACGGGCATCTGAATAAAGTGTAAAATCCAGAAAGGCAGGACAGGCCATGGAGAACTGGAAGCCTTGTTATGCTGATGGGCGGGATGTAAATTGCCAACAGACACTCGGGAGAAGTGCATGGTGTTTCCTGAAACATCTAAAAAACAAAGCAACAGAGCCTAGGGCACTTCCACTTATGGTCCTATAGCTTAGGGAAATTAAAATCAAAAATACACAGCCACCCCAAAGTTTGGGACGCCTCTGTTTACAAGAACCTCGTTTACCGTACAAGTTCAATATCACAGAAAGTGAAAAATGGATAAAGAACTTGTGGTACTTACGTACAATGCAGTATCACTCAGCAATGAAATCTATGTCATCAGGCCCGTAGCAGCACAATGAGTGGATTCAGGTACGATGATTCTAACTGAAATAAGTCACACAGAAAAAGAAACATCATAAGATATCACTAATACACAGAATGTAAACTTGGTTACACAGGAACTGAATTCCAAAACAGAACAGGGTCTCAAATTTAGAAAACCAACTTATGCTTGCTTAAGGGGAAAGGTGAGTTGGGATGCTGCATAAAACCAGAGATTGAAATGAGCACAGATAAAGTTCCTTAAGCCAAATATGGAATAGGCAAGAGCTACACCTTGCTCAACGAAATGGACTCAACACCCCATATTAAACGCCTAAGAATGTACCTGACTAGTAAGTATCTTAAAACCTATGGATTGCTATGTCTCCAAAAGAGAATCAAGCGTGTGTACAGGGGCATAAACGCAGCAGTGATAGGATTGGAGAGGTTCGGTGAGCAAATGAAGACCCTTTGAAGTCATATTGCATGGTACCCATTCCACGGGTCTCAACTCTCCAGGTTTAAGGTATTCTTCCTTCAGCTAAAACATGCATGTGGAACCCAGAGTATGATCAACCGTGTGAACGGGAGACGTGTTCAAATATGTCTCAGTTTTCCTCCCCTGGTACTCGGGTGCAACATTCCAGACGCTTTACTAACACTCTCCCCACTTGGAGAGTCAGCGCCTTTAACCTCCTGTTTGGCCCAGTTTGCAATTTCTGCGGAAGATGAACAGGAATAGCGAGAACCAATGAGAGACTAGCTGGAGTTGTCTGGACGGGCAAATTTAACTCTCATTTCCCACCAGGAAGAGGAAATAACCAAAGGCTCAGCGTGCCGTGCCGGAACCAGATTAGGGCCTGAAGCCATCCTGCGGTGTTGCGGCCAGCTCAAAAGAAAGCGAGTTGAAGAAAGGAGCTCAGGGGCACTGTAATTCACAAACCTGCAGAGTTATAAATGACAGCTATCGTCCAAAAATATACTGAAGTAAGGCTGCCAAGAGGACTTGAAAGCGGGGCAGAATTGCAGGAAACCGATTTCAGGAGGTAGACTGGAATTGCATTGAAAGAATAGGAAAAGAGGCAGAACGTCCACAATGATGCACTTGGCCAAAAAGGGCGTATGCGTTTTTTCCTGAATATATTCAGGAAAAAACGCATACGCCCTTTTTGGCCAACCAAGCAAGCTTGCAAAGGAAATCTGCACTACAATGAAGTCTCACTTCCCCCTGGTCAAAAAGGCCATCTGAAAAAAGTGTAAAATCCAGAAAGGCAGGACAGGCCATGGAGAACTGGGAGCCTTGTTATGCTGATGGGCGGGATGTAAATTGCCAACAGACACTCGGGAGAAGTGTATGGTGTTTCCTGAAACATCTAAAAAACAAAGCAACAGAGCCTAGGGCACTTCCACTTATGGTCCTATAGCTTAGGGAAATTAAAATCAAAAAGACACAGCCACCCCAAAGTTTGGAACGGCTCTGTTTACAAGAACCTCGTTTACAGTACAAGTTCAACATCGCAGAAAGTGAAAAATGGATAAAGAAGTTGTGGTATTTACTTACAAAGCAATATCACTCAGCAATGAAATCTATGTCATCAGGCCCTTAGCAGCACAATGAGTGGATTCAGGTATGATGATTCTAACTGAAATAAGTCACACAGAAAAAGAAACATCATAAGATATCAGTAATACACGGAATGTAAACTTGGCTACACAGGAACTGAATTACAGAACAGAACAGGGTCTTAAATTTAGAAAACCAACTTATGCTTGCTTAAGGGTAAAGGTGAGTTGGGGTGCTGCATAAAACCAGAGACTGAAATGAGCACAGATAAAGTTCCTTAAGCCAAATATAGAATAGACAAGAGCTACTCCTTGCTCAACAAAATGGACTCAACACCGCATATTAAACGCCTAAGAATGTACCTGACTAGTAAGTATCTTAAAACCTATGGATTGCTATGTCTCCAAAAGAGAATGAAGCATGTGTACAGGGGCATAAACGCAACAGTGATAGGATTGGAGAGGTTCGGTGAGCAAATGAAGACCCTTTGAAGTCATATTGCATGGTACCCATTCCACAGGTTTCAACTACCCAGGTTTAAGGTATTCTTCCTTCAGCTAAAACATGCATGTGGAACCTAGAGTATGATCAACCATGTGATCGGGAGACGTGTTCAAATATGTCTCAGTTTTCGTACCCTGGTACTCGGGTGCAACATTCCAGACGCTTTACTAACACTCTCCCGACTTGGAGAGTCAGTCCCTTTAACCTCCTGTTTGGCCCAGTTTGCAATTTCTGCGGAAGATGAACAGGAATAGCGAGAACCAATGACAGACTAGCTGGAGGTGTCTGGACGGGCAAATTTATCTCTCATTTCCCACCAGGAAGAGGAATTAACCAAAGGCTCAGCGTGCCGTGCCGGAACCAGATTAGGGCCTGAAGCCATCCTGCGGTGTTGCGGCCAGCTCACAAGAAAGCGAGTTGAAGAAAGGAGCTCAGGGGCACTGTAATTCACAAACCTGCAGAGTTATAAATGACAGCTATCATCCAAAAATATACTGAAGTAAGGCTGCCAAGAGGACTTGAAAGCGGGGCAGAATTGCAGGAAACCGATTTCAGGAGGTAGACTGGAATTGCATTGAAAGCATAGGCAAAGAGGCAGAGCGTCCACAATGATGCACTTGGCCAAAAAGGGCGTATGCGTTTTTTCCTGAATATATTCAGGAAAAAACGCATACGCCCTTTTTGGCCAACCAAGCAAGCTTGCAAAGGAAATCTGCACTACAATGAAGTCTCACTTCCCCCCGGTCAAACGGGCATCAGAAAAAAGTGTAAAATCCAGAAAGGCAGGACACGCCATGGAGAACTGGAAGCCTTGTTATGTTGATGGGTGGGATGTAAATTGCCAACAGACACTCGGGAGAAGTGTATGGTGTTTCCTGAAACATCTAAAAAACAAAGCAACAGAGCCTAGGGCACTTCCACTTATGGTCCTATAGCTTAGGGAAATTAAAATCAAAAAGACACAGCCACCCCAAAGTTTGGGACGCCTCTGTTTACAAGAACCTCGTTTACCGTACAAGTTCAATATCACAGAAAGTGAAAAATGGATAAAGAACTTGTGGTACTTACGTACAATGCAGTATCACTCAGCAATGAAATCTATGTCATCAGGCCCGTAGCAGCATAATGAGTGGATTCAGGTACGATGATTCTAACTGAAATAAGTCACACAGAAAAAGAAACATCATAAGATATCACTAATACACGGAATGTAAACTTGGTTACACAGGAACTGAATTCCAAAACAGAACAGGGTCTCAAATTTAGAAAACCAACTTATGCTTGCTTAAGGGGAAAGGTGAGTTGGGATGCTGCATAAAACCAGAGATTGAAATGAGCACAGATAAAGTTCCTTAAGCCAAATATGGAATAGACAAGAGCTACACCTTGCTCAACGAAATGGACTCAACACCCCATATTAAACGCCTAAGAATGTACCTGACTAGTAAGTATCTTAAAACCTATGGATTGCTATGTCTCCAAAAGAGAATCAAGCGTGTGTACAGGGGCATAAATGCAGCAGTGATAGGATTGGAGAGGTTCGGTGAGCAAATGAAGACCCTTTGAAGTCATATTGCATGGTACCCATTCCACGGGTCTCAACTCTCCAGGTTTAAGGTATTCTTCCTTCAGCTAAAACATGCATGTGGAACCCAGAGTATGATCAACAGTGTGAACGGGAGACGTGTTCAAATATGTCTCAGTTTTCCTCCCCTGGTACTCGGGTGCAACATTCCAGACGCTTTACTAACACTCTCCCCACTTGGAGAGTCAGCGCCTTTAACCTCCTGTTTGGCCCAGTTTGCAATTTCTGCGGAAGATGAACAGGAATAGTGAGAACCAATGAGAGACTAGCTGGAGGTGTCTGGACGGGCAAATTTAACTCTCATTTCCCACCAGGAAGAGGAAATAACCAAAGGCTCAGCGTGCCGTGCCGGAACCAGATTAGGGCCTGAAGCCATCCTGCGGTGTTGCGGCCAGCTCACAAGAAAGCGAGTTGAAGAAAGGAGCTCAGGGGCACTGTAATTCACAAACCTGCAGAGTTATAAATGACAGCTATCATCCAAAAATATACTGAAGTAAGGCTGCCAAGAGGACTTGAATGCAGGGCAGAATTGCAGGAAACCAATTTCAGGAGGTAGACTGGAATTGCATTGAAAGCATAGGAAAAGAGGCAGAGCGTCCACAATGATGCACTTGGCCAAAAAGGGCGTATGCGTTTTTTCCTGAATATATTCAGGAAAAAACGCATACGCCCTTTTTGGCCAACCAAGCAAGCTTGCAAAGGAAATCTGCACTACAATGAAGTCTCACTTCCCCCCGGTCAAACGGGCATCTGAATAAAGTGTAAAATCCAGAAAGGCAGGACAGGCCATGGAGAACTGGAAGCCTTGTTATGCTGATGGGCGGGATGTAAATTGCCAACAGACACTCGGGAGAAGTGCATGGTGTTTCCTGAAACATCTAAAAAACAAAGCAACAGAGCCTAGGGCACTTCCACTTATGGTCCTATAGCTTAGGGAAATTAAAATCAAAAATACACAGCCACCCCAAAGTTTGGGACGCCTCTGTTTACAAGAACCTCGTTTACCGTACAAGTTCAATATCACAGAAAGTGAAAAATGGATAAAGAACTTGTGGTACTTACGTACAATGCAGTATCACTCAGCAATGAAATCTATGTCATCAGGCCCGTAGCAGCACAATGAGTGGATTCAGGTACGATGATTCTAACTGAAATAAGTCACACAGAAAAAGAAACATCATAAGATATCACTAATACACAGAATGTAAACTTGGTTACACAGGAACTGAATTCCAAAACAGAACAGGGTCTCAAATTTAGAAAACCAACTTATGCTTGCTTAAGGGGAAAGGTGAGTTGGGATGCTGCATAAAACCAGAGATTGAAATGAGCACAGATAAAGTTCCTTAAGCCAAATATGGAATAGGCAAGAGCTACACCTTGCTCAATGAAATGGACTCAACACCCCATATTAAACGCCTAAGAATGTACCTGACTAGTAAGTATCTTAAAACCTATGGATTGCTATGTCTCCAAAAGAGAATCAAGCGTGTGTACAGGGGCATAAACGCAGCAGTGATAGGATTGGAGAGGTTCGGTGAGCAAATGAAGACCCTTTGAAGTCATATTGCATGGTACCCATTCCACGGGTCTCAACTCTCCAGGTTTAAGGTATTCTTCCTTCAGCTAAAACATGCATGTGGAACCCAGAGTATGATCAACCGTGTGAACGGGAGACATGTTCAAATATGTCTCAGTTTTCCTCCCCTGGTACTCGGGTGCAACATTCCAGACGCTTTACTAACACTCTCCCCACTTGGAGAGTCAGCGCCTTTAACCTCCTGTTTGGCCCAGTTTGCAATTTCTGCGGAAGATGAACAGGAATAGCGAGAACCAATGAGAGACTAGCTGGAGTTGTCTGGACGGGCAAATTTAACTCTCATTTCCCACCAGGAAGAGGAAATAACCAAAGGCTCAGCGTGCCGTGCCGGAACCAGATTAGGGCCTGAAGCCATCCTGCGGTGTTGCGGCCAGCTCAAAAGAAAGCGAGTTGAAGAAAGGAGCTCAGGGGCACTGTAATTCACAAACCTGCAGAGTTATAAATGACAGCTATCGTCCAAAAATATACTGAAGTAAGGCTGCCAAGAGGACTTGAAAGCGGGGCAGAATTGCAGGAAACCGATTTCAGGAGGTAGACTGGAATTGCATTGAAAGAATAGGAAAAGAGGCAGAACGTCCACAATGATGCACTTGGCCAAAAAGGGCGTATGCGTTTTTTCCTGAATATATTCAGGAAAAAACGCATACGCCCTTTTTGGCCAACCAAGCAAGCTTGCAAAGGAAATCTGCACTACAATGAAGTCTCACTTCCCCCTGGTCAAAAAGGCCATCTGAAAAAAGTGTAAAATCCAGAAAGGCAGGACAGGCCATGGAGAACTGGGAGCCTTGTTATGCTGATGGGCGGGATGTAAATTGCCAACAGACACTCGGGAGAAGTGTATGGTGTTTCCTGAAACATCTAAAAAACAAAGCAACAGAGCCTAGGGCACTTCCACTTATGGTCCTATAGCTTAGGGAAATTAAAATCAAAAAGACACAGCCACCCCAAAGTTTGGAACGGCTCTGTTTACAAGAACCTCGTTTACAGTACAAGTTCAACATCGCAGAAAGTGAAAAATGGATAAAGAAGTTGTGGTATTTACTTACAAAGCAATATCACTCAGCAATGAAATCTATGTCATCAGGCCCTTAGCAGCACAATGAGTGGATTCAGGTATGATGATTCTAACTGAAATAAGTCACACAGAAAAAGAAACATCATAAGATATCAGTAATACACGGAATGTAAACTTGGCTACACAGGAACTGAATTACAGAACAGAACAGGGTCTTAAATTTAGAAAACCAACTTATGCTTGCTTAAGGGTAAAGGTGAGTTGGGGTGCTGCATAAAACCAGAGACTGAAATGAGCACAGATAAAGTTCCTTAAGCCAAATATAGAATAGACAAGAGCTACTCCTTGCTCAACAAAATGGACTCAACACCGCATATTAAACGCCTAAGAATGTACCTGACTAGTAAGTATCTTAAAACCTATGGATTGCTATGTCTCCAAAAGAGAATGAAGCATGTGTACAGGGGCATAAACGCAACAGTGATAGGATTGGAGAGGTTCGGTGAGCAAATGAAGACCCTTTGAAGTCATATTGCATGGTACCCATTCCACAGGTTTCAACTACCCAGGTTTAAGGTATTCTTCCTTCAGCTAAAACATGCATGTGGAACCTAGAGTATGATCAACCATGTGATCGGGAGACGTGTTCAAATATGTCTCAGTTTTCGTACCCTGGTACTCGGGTGCAACATTCCAGACGCTTTACTAACACTCTCCCGACTTGGAGAGTCAGTCCCTTTAACCTCCTGTTTGGCCCAGTTTGCAATTTCTGCGGAAGATGAACAGGAATAGCGAGAACCAATGACAGACTAGCTGGAGGTGTCTGGACGGGCAAATTTATCTCTCATTTCCCACCAGGAAGAGGAATTAACCAAAGGCTCAGCGTGCCGTGCCGGAACCAGATTAGGGCCTGAAGCCATCCTGCGGTGTTGCGGCCAGCTCACAAGAAAGCGAGTTGAAGAAAGGAGCTCAGGGGCACTGTAATTCACAAACCTGCAGAGTTATAAATGACAGCTATCATCCAAAAATATTCTGAAGTAAGGCTGCCAAGAGGACTTGAAAGCGGGGCAGAATTGCAGGAAACCGATTTCAGGAGGTAGACTGGAATTGCATTGAAAGCATAGGCAAAGAGGCAGAGCGTCCACAATGATGCACTTGGCCAAAAAGGGCGTATGCGTTTTTTCCTGAATATATTCAGGAAAAAACGCATACGCCCTTTTTGGCCAACCAAGCAAGCTTGCAAAGGAAATCTGCACTACAATGAAGTCTCACATCCCCCCGGTCAAACGGGCATCAGAAAAAAGTGTAAAATCCAGAAAGGCAGGACACGCCATGGAGAACTGGGAGCCTTGTTATGTTGATGGGTGGGATGTAAATTGCCAACAGACACTCGGGAGAAGTGTATGGTGTTTCCTGAAACATCTAAAAAACAAAGCAACAGAGCCTAGGGCACTTCCACTTATGGTCCTATAGCTTAGGGAAATTAAAATCAAAAAGACACAGCCACCCCAAAGTTTGGGACGCCTCTGTTTACAAGAACCTCGTTTACCGTACAAGTTCAATATCACAGAAAGTGAAAAATGGATAAAGAACTTGTGGTACTTACGTACAATGCAGTATCACTCAGCAATGAAATCTATGTCATCAGGCCCTTAGCAGCATAATGAGTGGATTCAGGTACGATGATTCTAACTGAAATAAGTCACACAGAAAAAGAAACATCATAAGATATCACTAATACACGGAATGTAAACTTGGTTACACAGGAACTGAATTCCAAAACAGAACAGGGTCTCAAATTTAGAAAACCAACTTATGCTTGCTTAAGGGGAAAGGTGAGTTGGGATGCTGCATAAAACCAGAGATTGAAATGAGCACAGATAAAGTTCCTTAACCCAAATATGGAATAGACAAGAGCTACACCTTGCTCAACGAAATGGACTCAACACCCCATATTAAACGCCTAAGAATGTACCTGACTAGTAAGTATCTTAAAACCTATGGATTGCTATGTCTCCAAAAGAGAATCAAGCGTGTGTACAGGGGCATAAACGCAGCAGTGATAGGATTGGAGAGGTTCGGTGAGCAAATGAAGACCCTTTGAAGTCATATTGCATGGTACCCATTCCACGGGTCTCAACTCTCCAGGTTTAAGGTATTCTTCCTTCAGCTAAAACATGCATGTGGAACCCAGAGTATGATCAACAGTGTGAACGGGAGACGTGTTCAAATATGTCTCAGTTTTCCTCCCCTGGTACTCGGGTGCAACATTCCAGACGCTTTACTAACACTCTCCCCACTTGGAGAGTCAGCGCCTTTAACCTCCTGTTTGGCCCAGTTTGCAATTTCTGCGGAAGATGAACAGGAATAGTGAGAACCAATGAGAGACTAGCTGGAGGTGTCTGGACGGGCAAATTTAACTCTCATTTCCCACCAGGAAGAGGAAATAACCAAAGGCTCAGCGTGCCGTGCCGGAACCAGATTAGGGCCTGAAGCCATCCTGCGGTGTTGCGGCCAGCTCACAAGAAAGCGAGTTGAAGAAAGGAGCTCAGGGGCACTGTAATTCACAAACCTGCAGAGTTATAAATAACAGCTATCATCCAAAAATATACTGAAGTAAGGCTGCCAAGAGGACTTGAATGCAGGGCAGAATTGCAGGAAACCAATTTCAGGAGGTAGACTGGAATTGCATTGAAAGCATAGGCAAAGAGGCAGAGCGTCCACAATGATGCACTTGGCCAAAAAGGGCGTATGCGTTTTTTCCTGAATATATTCAGGAAAAAACGCATACGCCCTTTTTGGCCAACCAAGCAAGCTTGCAAAGGAAATCTGCACTACAATGAAGTCTCACTTCCCCCCGGTCAAACGGGCATCTGAATAAAGTGTAAAATCCAGAAAGGCAGGACAGGCCATGGAGAACTGGAAGCCTTGTTATGCTGATGGGCGGGATGTAAATTGCCAACAGACACTCGGGAGAAGTGCATGGTGTTTCCTGAAACATCTAAAAAACAAAGCAACAGAGCCTAGGGCACTTCCACTTATGGTCCTATAGATTAGGGAAATTAAAATCAAAAATACACAGCCACCCCAAGTTTGGGACGCCTCTGTTTACAAGAACCTCGTTTACCGTACAAGTTCAATATCACAGAAAGTGAAAAATGGATAAAGAACTTGTGGTACTTACGTACAATGCAGTATCACTCAGCAATGAAATCTATGTCATCAGGCCCGTAGCAGCACAATGAGTGGATTCAGGTACGATGATTCTAACTGAAATAAGTCACACAGAAAAAGAAACATCATAAGATATCACTAATACACAGAATGTAAACTTGGTTACACAGGAACTGAATTCCAAAACAGAACAGGGTCTCAAATTTAGAAAACCAACTTATGCTTGCTTAAGGGGAAAGGTGAGTTGGGATGCTGCATAAAACCAGAGATTGAAATGAGCACAGATAAAGTTCCTTAAGCCAAATATGGAATAGGCAAGAGCTACACCTTGCTCAACGAAATGGACTCAACACCCCATATTAAACGCCTAAGAATGTACCTGACTAGTAAGTATCTTAAAACCTATGGATTGCTATGTCTCCAAAAGAGAATCAAGCGTGTGTACAGGGGCATAAACGCAGCAGTGATAGGATTGGAGAGGTTCGGTGAGCAAATGAAGACCCTTTGAAGTCATATTGCATGGTACCCATTCCACGGGTCTCAACTCTCCAGGTTTAAGGTATTCTTCCTTCAGCTAAAACATGCATGTGGAACCCAGAGTATGATCAACCGTGTGAACGGGAGACGTGTTCAAATATGTCTCAGTTTTCCTCCCCTGGTACTCGGGTGCAACATTCCAGACGCTTTACTAACACTCTCCCCACTTGGAGAGTCAGCGCCTTTAACCTCCTGTTTGGCCCAGTTTGCAATTTCTGCGGAAGATGAACAGGAATAGCGAGAACCAATGAGAGACTAGCTGGAGTTGTCTGGACGGGCAAATTTAACTCTCATTTCCCACCAGGAAGAGGAAATAACCAAAGGCTCAGCGTGCCGTGCCGGAACCAGATTAGGGCCTGAAGCCATCCTGCGGTGTTGCGGCCAGCTCAAAAGAAAGCGAGTTGAAGAAAGGAGCTCAGGGGCACTGTAATTCACAAACCTGCAGAGTTATAAATGACAGCTATCGTCCAAAAATATACTGAAGTAAGGCTGCCAAGAGGACTTGAAAGCGGGGCAGAATTGCAGGAAACCGATTTCAGGAGGTAGACTGGAATTGCATTGAAAGAATAGGAAAAGAGGCAGAACGTCCACAATGATGCACTTGGCCAAAAAGGGCGTATGCGTTTTTTCCTGAATATATTCAGGAAAAAACGCATACGCCCTTTTTGGCCAACCAAGCAAGCTTGCAAAGGAAATCTGCACTACAATGAAGTCTCACTTCCCCCTGGTCAAAAAGGCCATCTGAAAAAAGTGTAAAATCCAGAAAGGCAGGACAGGCCATGGAGAACTGGGAGCCTTGTTATGCTGATGGGCGGGATGTAAATTGCCAAAAGACACTCGGGAGAAGTGTATGGTGTTTCCTGAAACATCTAAAAAACAAAGCAACAGAGCCTAGGGCACTTCCACTTATGGTCCTATAGCTTAGGGAAATTAAAATCAAAAAGACACAGCCACCCCAAAGTTTGGAACGGCTCTGTTTACAAGAACCTCGTTTACAGTACAAGTTCAACATCGCAGAAAGTGAAAAATGGATAAAGAAGTTGTGGTATTTACTTACAAAGCAATATCACTCAGCAATGAAATCTATGTCATCAGGCCCTTAGCAGCACAATGAGTGGATTCAGGTATGATGATTCTAACTGAAATAAGTCACACAGAAAAAGAAACATCATAAGATATCAGTAATACACGGAATGTAAACTTGGCTACACAGGAACTGAATTACAGAACAGAACAGGGTCTTAAATTTAGAAAACCAACTTATGCTTGCTTAAGGGTAAAGGTGAGTTGGGGTGCTGCATAAAACCAGAGACTGAAATGAGCACAGATAAAGTTCCTTAAGCCAAATATAGAATAGACAAGAGCTACTCCTTGCTCAACAAAATGGACTCAACACCGCATATTAAACGCCTAAGAATGTACCTGACTAGTAAGTATCTTAAAACCTATGGATTGCTATGTCTCCAAAAGAGAATGAAGCATGTGTACAGGGGCATAAACGCAACAGTGATAGGATTGGAGAGGTTCGGTGAGCAAATGAAGACCCTTTGAAGTCATATTGCATGGTACCCATTCCACAGGTTTCAACTACCCAGGTTTAAGGTATTCTTCCTTCAGCTAAAACATGCATGTGGAACCTAGAGTATGATCAACCATGTGATCGGGAGACGTGTTCAAATATGTCTCAGTTTTCGTACCCTGGTACTCGGGTGCAACATTCCAGACGCTTTACTAACACTCTCCCGACTTGGAGAGTCAGTCCCTTTAACCTCCTGTTTGGCCCAGTTTGCAATTTCTGCGGAAGATGAACAGGAATAGCGAGAACCAATGACAGACTAGCTGGAGGTGTCTGGACGGGCAAATTTATCTCTCATTTCCCACCAGGAAGAGGAATTAACCAAAGGCTCAGCGTGCCGTGCCGGAACCAGATTAGGGCCTGAAGCCATCCTGCGGTGTTGCGGCCAGCTCACAAGAAAGCGAGTTGAAGAAAGGAGCTCAGGGGCACTGTAATTCACAAACCTGCAGAGTTATAAATGACAGCTATCATCCAAAAATATACTGAAGTAAGGCTGCCAAGAGGACTTGAAAGCGGGGCAGAATTGCAGGAAACCGATTTCAGGAGGTAGACTGGAATTGCATTGAAAGCATAGGCAAAGAGGCAGAGCGTCCACAATGATGCACTTGGCCAAAAAGGGCGTATGCGTTTTTTCCTGAATATATTCAGGAAAAAACGCATACGCCCTTTTTGGCCAACCAAGCAAGCTTGCAAAGGAAATCTGCACTACAATGAAGTCTCACTTCCCCCCGGTCAAACGGGCATCAGAAAAAAGTGTAAAATCCAGAAAGGCAGGACACGCCATGGAGAACTGGGAGCCTTGTTATGTTGATGGGTGGGATGTAAATTGCCAACAGACACTCGGGAGAAGTGTATGGTGTTTCCTGAAACATCTAAAAAACAAAGCAACAGAGCCTAGGGCACTTCCACTTATGGTCCTATAGCTTAGGGAAATTAAAATCAAAAAGACACAGCCACCCCAAAGTTTGGGACGCCTCTGTTTACAAGAACCTCGTTTACCGTACAAGTTCAATATCACAGAAAGTGAAAAATGGATAAAGAACTTGTGGTACTTACGTACAATGCAGTATCACTCAGCAATGAAATCTATGTCATCAGGCCCGTAGCAGCATAATGAGTGGATTCAGGTACGATGATTCTAACTGAAATAAGTCACACAGAAAAAGAAACATCATAAGATATCACTAATACACGGAATGTAAACTTGGTTACACAGGAACTGAATTCCAAAACAGAACAGGGTCTCAAATTTAGAAAACCAACTTATGCTTGCTTAAGGGGAAAGGTGAGTTGGGATGCTGCATAAAACCAGAGATTGAAATGAGCACAGATAAAGTTCCTTAAGCCAAATATGGAATAGACAAGAGCTACACCTTGCTCAACGAAATGGACTCAACACCCCATATTAAACGCCTAAGAATGTACCTGACTAGTAAGTATCTTAAAACCTATGGATTGCTATGTCTCCAAAAGAGAATCAAGCGTGTGTACAGGGGCATAAACGCAGCAGTGATAGGATTGGAGAGGTTCGGTGAGCAAATGAAGACCCTTTGAAGTCATATTGCATGGTACCCATTCCACGGGTCTCAACTCTCCAGGTTTAAGGTATTCTTCCTTCAGCTAAAACATGCATGTGGAACCCAGAGTATGATCAACCGTGTGAACGGGAGACGTGTTCAAATATGTCTCAGTTTTCCTCCCCTGGTACTCGGGTGCAACATTCCAGACGCTTTACTAACACTCTCCCCACTTGGAGAGTCAGCGCCTTTAACCTCCTGTTTGGCCCAGTTTGCAATTTCTGCGGAAGATGAACAGGAATAGCGAGAACCAATGAGAGACTAGCTGGAGTTGTCTGGACGGGCAAATTTAACTCTCATTTCCCACCAGGAAGAGGAAATAACCAAAGGCTCAGCGTGCCGTGCCGGAACCAGATTAGGGCCTGAAGCCATCCTGCGGTGTTGCGGCCAGCTCAAAAGAAAGCGAGTTGAAGAAAGGAGCTCAGGGGCACTGTAATTCACAAACCTGCAGAGTTATAAATGACAGCTATCGTCCAAAAATATACTGAAGTAAGGCTGCCAAGAGGACTTGAAAGCGGGGCAGAATTGCAGGAAACCGATTTCAGGAGGTAGACTGGAATTGCATTGAAAGAATAGGAAAAGAGGCAGAACGTCCACAATGATGCACTTGGCCAAAAAGGGCGTATGCGTTTTTTCCTGAATATATTCAGGAAAAAACGCATACGCCCTTTTTGGCCAACCAAGCAAGCTTGCAAAGGAAATCTGCACTACAATGAAGTCTCACTTCCCCCTGGTCAAAAAGGCCATCTGAAAAAAGTGTAAAATCCAGAAAGGCAGGACAGGCCATGGAGAACTGGGAGCCTTGTTATGCTGATGGGCGGGATGTAAATTGCCAACAGACACTCGGGAGAAGTGTATGGTGTTTCCTGAAACATCTAAAAAACAAAGCAACAGAGCCTAGGGCACTTCCACTTATGGTCCTATAGCTTAGGGAAATTAAAATCAAAAAGACACAGCCACCCCAAAGTTTGGAACGGCTCTGTTTACAAGAACCTCGTTTACAGTACAAGTTCAACATCGCAGAAAGTGAAAAATGGATAAAGAAGTTGTGGTATTTACTTACAAAGCAATATCACTCAGCAATGAAATCTATGACATCAGGCCCTTAGCAGCACAATGAGTGGATTCAGGTATGATGATTCTAACTGAAATAAGTCACACAGAAAAAGAAACATCATAAGATATCAGTAATACACGGAATGTAAACTTGGCTACACAGGAACTGAATTACAGAACAGAACAGGGTCTTAAATTTAGAAAACCAACTTATGCTTGCTTAAGGGTAAAGGTGAGTTGGGGTGCTGCATAAAACCAGAGACTGAAATGAGCACAGATAAAGTTCCTTAAGCCAAATATAGAATAGACAAGAGCTACTCCTTGCTCAACAAAATGGACTCAACACCGCATATTAAACGCCTAAGAATGTACCTGACTAGTAAGTATCTTAAAACCTATGGATTGCTATGTCTCCAAAAGAGAATGAAGCATGTGTACAGGGGCATAAACGCAACAGTGATAGGATTGGAGAGGTTCGGTGAGCAAATGAAGACCCTTTGAAGTCATATTGCATGGTACCCATTCCACAGGTTTCAACTACCCAGGTTTAAGGTATTCTTCCTTCAGCTAAAACATGCATGTGGAACCTAGAGTATGATCAACCATGTGATCGGGAGACGTGTTCAAATATGTCTCAGTTTTCGTACCCTGGTACTCGGGTGCAACATTCCAGACGCTTTACTAACACTCTCCCGACTTGGAGAGTCAGTCCCTTTAACCTCCTGTTTGGCCCAGTTTGCAATTTCTGCGGAAGATGAACAGGAATAGCGAGAACCAATGACAGACTAGCTGGAGGTGTCTGGACGGGCAAATTTATCTCTCATTTCCCACCAGGAAGAGGAATTAACCAAAGGCTCAGCGTGCCGTGCCGGAACCAGATTAGGGCCTGAAGCCATCCTGCGGTGTTGCGGCCAGCTCACAAGAAAGCGAGTTGAAGAAAGGAGCTCAGGGGCACTGTAATTCACAAACCTGCAGAGTTATAAATGACAGCTATCATCCAAAAATATACTGAAGTAAGGCTGCCAAGAGGACTTGAAAGCGGGGCAGAATTGCAGGAAACCGATTTCAGGAGGTAGACTGGAATTGCATTGAAAGCATAGGCAAAGAGGCAGAGCGTCCACAATGATGCACTTGGCCAAAAAGGGCGTATGCGTTTTTTCCTGAATATATTCAGGAAAAAACGCATACGCCCTTTTTGGCCAACCAAGCAAGCTTGCAAAGGAAATCTGCACTACAATGAAGTCTCACTTCCCCCCGGTCAAACGGGCATCAGAAAAAAGTGTAAAATCCAGAAAGGCAGGACACGCCATGGAGAACTGGGAGCCTTGTTATGTTGATGGGTGGGATGTAAATTGCCAACAGACACTCGGGAGAAGTGTATGGTGTTTCCTGAAACATCTAAAAAACAAAGCAACAGAGCCTAGGGCACTTCCACTTATGGTCCTATAGCTTAGGGAAATTAAAATCAAAAAGACACAGCCACCCCAAAGTTTGGGACGCCTCTGTTTACAAGAACCTCGTTTACCGTACAAGTTCAATATCACAGAAAGTGAAAAATGGATAAAGAACTTGTGGTACTTACGTACAATGCAGTATCACTCAGCAATGAAATCTATGTCATCAGGCCCGTAGCAGCATAATGAGTGGATTCAGGTACGATGATTCTAACTGAAATAAGTCACACAGAAAAAGAAACATCATAAGATATCACTAATACACGGAATGTAAACTTGGTTACACAGGAACTGAATTCCAAAACAGAACAGGGTCTCAAATTTAGAAAACCAACTTATGCTTGCTTAAGGGGAAAGGTGAGTTGGGATGCTGCATAAAACCAGAGATTGAAATGAGCACAGATAAAGTTCCTTAAGCCAAATATGGAATAGACAAGAGCTACACCTTGCTCAACGAAATGGACTCAACACCCCATATTAAACGCCTAAGAATGTACCTGACTAGTAAGTATCTTAAAACCTATGGATTGCTATGTCTCCAAAAGAGAATCAAGCGTGTGTACAGGGGCATAAACGCAGCAGTGATAGGATTGGAGAGGTTCGGTGAGCAAATGAAGACCCTTTGAAGTCATATTGCATGGTACCCATTACACGGGTCTCAACTCTCCAGGTTTAAGGTATTCTTCCTTCAGCTAAAACATGCATGTGGAACCCAGAGTATGATCAACAGTGTGAACGGGAGACGTGTTCAAATATGTCTCAGTTTTCCTCCCCTGGTACTCGGGTGCAACATTCCAGACGCTTTACTAACACTCTCCCCACTTGGAGAGTCAGCGCCTTTAACCTCCTGTTTGGCCCAGTTTGCAATTTCTGCGGAAGATGAACAGGAATAGTGAGAACCAATGAGAGACTAGCTGGAGGTGTCTGGACGGGCAAATTTATCTCTCATTTCCCACCAGGAAGAGGAAATAACCAAAGGCTCAGCGTGCCGTGCCGGAACCAGATTAGGGCCTGAAACCATCCTGCGGTGTTGCGGCCAGTTCACAAGAAAGCGAGTTGAAGAAAGGAGCTCAGGGGCACTGTAATTCACAAACCTGCAGAGTTATAAATGACAGCTATCATCCAAAAATATACTGAAGTAAGGCTGCCAAGAGGACTTGAATGCAGGGCAGAATTGCAGGAAACCAATTTCAGGAGGTAGACTGGAATTGCATTGAAAGCATAGGAAAAGAGGCAGAGCGTCCACAATGATGCACTTGGCCAAAAAGGGCGTATGCGTTTTTTCCTGAATATATTCAGGAAAAAACGCATACGCCCTTTTTGGCCAACCAAGCAAGCTTGCAAAGGAAATCTGCACTACAATGAAGTCTCACTTCCCCCCGGTCAAACGGGCATCTGAATAAAGTGTAAAATCCAGAAAGGCAGGACAGGCCATGGAGAACTGGAAGCCTTGTTATGCTGATGGGCGGGATGTAAATTGCCAACAGACACTCGGGAGAAGTGTATGGTGTTTCCTGAAACATCTAAAAAACAAAGCAACAGAGCCTAGGGCACTTCCACTTATGGTCCTATAGCTTAGGGAAATTAAAATCAAAAATACACAGCCACCCCAAAGTTTGGGACGCCTCTGTTTACAAGAACCTCGTTTACCGTACAAGTTCAATATCACAGAAAGTGAAAAATGGATAAAGAACTTGTGGTACTTACGTACAATGCAGTATCACTCAGCAATGAAATCTATGTCATCAGGCCCGTAGCAGCACAATGAGTGGATTCAGGTACGATGATTCTAACTGAAATAAGTCACACAGAAAAAGAAACATCATAAGATATCACTAATACACAGAATGTAAACTTGGTTACACAGGAACTGAATTCCAAAACAGAACAGGGTCTCAAATTTAGAAAACCAACTTATGCTTGCTTAAGGGGAAAGGTGAGTTGGGATGCTGCATAAAACCAGAGATTGAAATGAGCACAGATAAAGTTCCTTAAGCCAAATATGGAATAGGCAAGAGCTACACCTTGCTCAACGAAATGGACTCAACACCCCATATTAAACGCCTAAGAATGTACCTGACTAGTAAGTATCTTAAAACCTATGGATTGCTATGTCTCCAAAAGAGAATCAAGCGTGTGTACAGGGGCATAAACGCAGCAGTGATAGGATTGGAGAGGTTCGGTGAGCAAATGAAGACCCTTTGAAGTCATATTGCATGGTACCCATTCCACGGGTCTCAACTCTCCAGGTTTAAGGTATTCTTCCTTCAGCTAAAACATGCATGTGGAACCCAGAGTATGATCAACCGTGTGAACGGGAGACGTGTTCAAATATGTCTCAGTTTTCCTCCCCTGGTACTCGGGTGCAACATTCCAGACGCTTTACTAACACTCTCCCCACTTGGAGAGTCAGCGCCTTTAACCTCCTGTTTGGCCCAGTTTGCAATTTCTGCGGAAGATGAACAGGAATAGCGAGAACCAATGAGAGACTAGCTGGAGTTGTCTGGACGGGCAAATTTAACTCTCATTTCCCACCAGGAAGAGGAAATAACCAAAGGCTCAGCGTGCCGTGCCGGAACCAGATTAGGGCCTGAAGCCATCCTGCGGTGTTGCTTCCAGCTCAAAAGAAAGCGAGTTGAAGAAAGGAGCTCAGGGGCACTGTAATTCACAAACCTGCAGAGTTATAAATGACAGCTATCGTCCAAAAATATACTGAAGTAAGGCTGCCAAGAGGAGTTGAAAGCGGGGCAGAATTGCAGGAAACCGATTTCAGGAGGTAGACTGGAATTGCATTGAAAGAATAGGAAAAGAGGCAGAACGTCCACAATGATGCACTTGGCCAAAAAGGGCGTATGCGTTTTTTCCTGAATATATTCAGGAAAAAACGCATACGCCCTTTTTGGCCAACCAAGCAAGCTTGCAAAGGAAATCTGCACTACAATGAAGTCTCACTTCCCCCTGGTCAAAAAGGCCATCTGAAAAAAGTGTAAAATCCAGAAAGGCAGGACAGGCCATGGAGAACTGGGAGCCTTGTTATGCTGATGGGCGGGATGTAAATTGCCAACAGACACTCGGGAGAAGTGTATGGTGTTTCCTGAAACATCTAAAAAACAAAGCAACAGAGCCTAGGGCACTTCCACTTATGGTCCTATAGCTTAGGGAAATTAAAATCAAAAAGACACAGCCACCCCAAAGTTTGGAACGGCTCTGTTTACAAGAACCTCGTTTACAGTACAAGTTCAACATCGCAGAAAGTGAAAAATGGATAAAGAAGTTGTGGTATTTACTTACAAAGCAATATCACTCAGCAATGAAATCTATGTCATCAGGCCCTTAGCAGCACAATGAGTGGATTCAGGTATGATGATTCTAACTGAAATAAGTCACACAGAAAAAGAAACATCATAAGATATCAGTAATACACGGAATGTAAACTTGGCTACACAGGAACTGAATTACAGAACAGAACAGGGTCTTAAATTTAGAAAACCAACTTATGCTTGCTTAAGGGTAAAGGTGAGTTGGGGTACTGCATAAAACCAGAGACTGAAATGAGCACAGATAAAGTTCCTTAAGCCAAATATAGAATAGACAAGAGCTACTCCTTGCTCAACAAAATGGACTCAACACCGCATATTAAACGCCTAAGAATGTACCTGACTAGTAAGTATCTTAAAACCTATGGATTGCTATGTCTCCAAAAGAGAATGAAGCATGTGTACAGGGGCATAAACGCAACAGTGATAGGATTGGAGAGGTTCGGTGAGCAAATGAAGACCCTTTGAAGTCATATTGCATGGTACCCATTCCACAGGTTTCAACTACCCAGGTTTAAGGTATTCTTCCTTCAGCTAAAACATGCATGTGGAACCTAGAGTATGATCAACCATGTGATCGGGAGACGTGTTCAAATATGTCTCAGTTTTCGTACCCTGGTACTCGGGTGCAACATTCCAGACGCTTTACTAACACTCTCCCGACTTGGAGAGTCAGTCCCTTTAACCTCCTGTTTGGCCCAGTTTGCAATTTCTGCGGAAGATGAACAGGAATAGCGAGAACCAATGACAGACTAGCTGGAGGTGTCTGGACGGGCAAATTTATCTCTCATTTCCCACCAGGAAGAGGAATTAACCAAAGGCTCAGCGTGCCGTGCCGGAACCAGATTAGGGCCTGAAGCCATCCTGCGGTGTTGCGGCCAGCTCACAAGAAAGCGAGTTGAAGAAAGGAGCTCAGGGGCACTGTAATTCACAAACCTGCAGAGTTATAAATGACAGCTATCATCCAAAAATATACTGAAGTAAGGCTGCCAAGAGGACTTGAAAGCGGGGCAGAATTGCAGGAAACCGATTTCAGGAGGTAGACTGCAATTGCATTGAAAGCATAGGCAAAGAGGCAGAGCGTCCACAATGATGCACTTGGCCAAAAAGGGCGTATGCGTTTTTTCCTGAATATATTCAGGAAAAAACGCATACGCCCTTTTTGGCCAACCAAGCAAGCTTGCAAAGGAAATCTGCACTACAATGAAGTCTCACATCCCCCCGGTCAAACGGGCATCAGAAAAAAGTGTAAAATCCAGAAAGGCAGGACACGCCATGGAGAACTGGGAGCCTTGTTATGTTGATGGGTGGGATGTAAATTGCCAACAGACACTCGGGAGAAGTGTATGGTGTTTCCTGAAACATCTAAAAAACAAAGCAACAGAGCCTAGGGCACTTCCACTTATGGTCCTATAGCTTAGGGAAATTAAAATCAAAAAGACACAGCCACCCCAAAGTTTGGGACGCCTCTGTTTACAAGAACCTCGTTTACCGTACAAGTTCAATATCACAGAAAGTGAAAAATGGATAAAGAACTTGTGGTACTTACGTACAATGCAGTATCACTCAGCAATGAAATCTATGTCATCAGGCCCTTAGCAGCATAATGAGTGGATTCAGGTACGATGATTCTAACTGAAATAAGTCACACAGAAAAAGAAACATCATAAGATATCACTAATACACGGAATGTAAACTTGGTTACACAGGAACTGAATTCCAAAACAGAACAGGGTCTCAAATTTAGAAAACCAACTTATGCTTGCTTAAGGGGAAAGGTGAGTTGGGATGCTGCATAAAACCACAGATTGAAATGAGCACAGATAAAGTTCCTTAACCCAAATATGGAATAGACAAGAGCTACACCTTGCTCAACGAAATGGACTCAACACCCCATATTAAACGCCTAAGAATGTACCTGACTAGTAAGTATCTTAAAACCTATGGATTGCTATGTCTCCAAAAGAGAATCAAGCGTGTGTACAGGGGCATAAACGCAGCAGTGATAGGATTGGAGAGGTTCGGTGAGCAAATGAAGACCCTTTGAAGTCATATTGCATGGTACCCATTCCACGGGTCTCAACTCTCCAGGTTTAAGGTATTCTTCCTTCAGCTAAAACATGCATGTGGAACCCAGAGTATGATCAACAGTGTGAACGGGAGACGTGTTCAAATATGTCTCAGTTTTCCTCCCCTGGTACTCGGGTGCAACATTCCAGACACTTTACTAACACTCTCCCCACTTGGAGAGTCAGCGCCTTTAACCTCCTGTTTGGCCCAGTTTGCAATTTCTGCGGAAGATGAACAGGAATAGTGAGAACCAATGAGAGACTAGCTGGAGGTGTCTGGACGGGCAAATTTAACTCTCATTTCCCACCAGGAAGAGGAAATAACCAAAGGCTCAGCGTGCCGTGCCGGAACCAGATTAGGGCCTGAAGCCATCCTGCGGTGTTGCGGCCAGCTCACAAGAAAGCGAGTTGAAGAAAGGAGCTCAGGGGCACTGTAATTCACAAACCTGCAGAGTTATAAATGACAGCTATCATCCAAAAATATACTGAAGTAAGGCTGCCAAGAGGACTTGAATGCAGGGCAGAATTGCAGGAAACCAATTTCAGGAGGTAGACTGGAATTGCATTGAAAGCATAGGAAAAGAGGCAGAGCGTCCACAATGATGCACTTGGCCAAAAAGGGCGTATGCGTTTTTTCCTGAATATATTCAGGAAAAAACGCATACGCCCTTTTTGGCCAACCAAGCAAGCTTGCAAAGGAAATCTGCACTACAATGAAGTCTCACTTCCCCCCGGTCAAACGGGCATCTGAATAAAGTGTAAAATCCAGAAAGGCAGGACCGGCCATGGAGAACTGGAAGCCTTGTTATGCTGATGGGCGGGATGTAAATTGCCAACAGACACTCGGGAGAAGTGCATGGTGTTTCCTGAAACATCTAAAAAACAAAGCAACAGAGCCTAGGGCACTTCCACTTATGGTCCTATAGATTAGGGAAATTAAAATCAAAAATACACAGCCACCCCAAAGTTTGGGACGCCTCTGTTTACAAGAACCTCGTTTACCGTACAAGTTCAATATCACAGAAAGTGAAAAATGGATAAAGAACTTGTGGTACTTACGTACAATGCAGTATCACTCAGCAATGAAATCTATGTCATCAGGCCCGTAGCAGCACAATGAGTGGATTCAGGTACGATGATTCTAACTGAAATAAGTCACACAGAAAAAGAAACATCATAAGATATCACTAATACACAGAATGTAAACTTGGTTACACAGGAACTGAATTCCAAAACAGAACAGGGTCTCAAATTTAGAAAACCAACTTATGCTTGCTTAAGGGGAAAGGTGAGTTGGGATGCTGCATAAAACCAGAGATTGAAATGAGCACAGATTAAGTTCCTTAAGCCAAATATGGAATAGGCAAGAGCTACACCTTGCTCAACGAAATGGACTCAACACCCCATATTAAACGCCTAAGAATGTACCTGACTAGTAAGTATCTTAAAACCTATGGATTGCTATGTCTCCAAAAGAGAATCAAGCGTGTGTACAGGGGCATAAACGCAGCAGTGATAGGATTGGAGAGGTTCGGTGAGCAAATGAAGACCCTTTGAAGTCATATTGCATGGTACCCATTCCACGGGTCTCAACTCTCCAGGTTTAAGGTATTCTTCCTTCAGCTAAAACATGCATGTGGAACCCAGAGTATGATCAACCGTGTGAACGGGAGACGTGTTCAAATATGTCTCAGTTTTCCTCCCCTGGTACTCGGGTGCAACATTCCAGACGCTTTACTAACACTCTCCCCACTTGGAGAGGCTGCACCTTTAACCTCCTGTTTGGCCCAGTTTGCAATTTCTGCGGAAGATGAACAGGAACAGCGAGAACCAATGAGAGACTAGCTGGAGTTGTCTGGACGGGCAAATTTAACTCTCATTTCCCACCAGGAAGAGGAAATAACCAAAGGCTCAGCGTGCCGTGCCGGAACCAGATTAGGGCCTGAAGTCATCCTGCGGTGTTGCGGCCAGCTCAAAAGAAAGCGAGTTGAAGAAAGGAGCTCAGGGGCACTGTAATTCACAAACCTGCAGAGTTATAAATGACAGCTATCGTCCAAAAATATACTGAAGTAAGGCTGCCAAGAGGACTTGAAAGCGGGGCAGAATTGCAGGAAACCGATTTCAGGAGGTAGACTGGAATTGCATTGAAAGAATAGGAAAAGAGGCAGAACGTCCACAATGATGCACTTGGCCAAAAAGGGCGTATGCGTTTTTTCCTGAATATATTCAGGAAAAAACGCATACGCCCTTTTTGGCCAACCAAGCAAGCTTGCAAAGGAAATCTGCACTACAATGAAGTCTCACTTCCCCCTGGTCAAAAAGGCCATCTGAAAAAAGTGTAAAATCCAGAAAGGCAGGACAGGCCATGGAGAACTGGGAGCCTTGTTATGCTGATGGGCGGGATGTAAATTGCCAACAGACACTCGGGAGAAGTGTATGGTGTTTCCTGAAACATCTAAAAAACAAAGCAACAGAGCCTAGGGCACTTCCACTTATGGTCCTATAGCTTAGGGAAATTAAAATCAAAAAGACACAGCCACCCCAAAGTTTGGAACGGCTCTGTTTACAAGAACCTCGTTTACAGTACAAGTTCAACATCGCAGAAAGTGAAAAATGGATAAAGAAGTTGTGGTATTTACTTACAAAGCAATATCACTCAGCAATGAAATCTATGTCATCAGGCCCTTAGCAGCACAATGAGTGGATTCAGGTATGATGATTCTAACTGAAATAAGTCACACAGAAAAAGAAACATCATAAGATATCAGTAATACACGGAATGTAAACTTGGCTACACAGGAACTGAATTACAGAACAGAACAGGGTCTTAAATTTAGAAAACCAACTTATGCTTGCTTAAGGGTAAAGGTGAGTTGGGGTGCTGCATAAAACCAGAGACTGAAATGAGCACAGATAAAGTTCCTTAAGCCAAATATAGAATAGACAAGAGCTACTCCTTGCTCAACAAAATGGACTCAACACCGCATATTAAACGCCTAAGAATGTACCTGACTAGTAAGTATCTTAAAACCTATGGATTGCTATGTCTCCAAAAGAGAATGAAGCATGTGTACAGGGGCATAAACGCAACAGTGATAGGATTGGAGAGGTTCGGTGAGCAAATGAAGACCCTTTGAAGTCATATTGCATGGTACCCATTCCACAGGTTTCAACTACCCAGGTTTAAGGTATTCTTCCTTCAGCTAAAACATGCATGTGGAACCTAGAGTATGATCAACCATGTGATCGGGAGACATGTTCAAATATGTCTCAGTTTTCGTACCCTGGTACTCGGGTGCAACATTCCAGACGCTTTACTAACACTCTCCCGACTTGGAGAGTCAGTCCCTTTAACCTCCTGTTTGGCCCAGTTTGCAATTTCTGCGGAAGATGAACAGGAATAGCGAGAACCAATGACAGACTAGCTGGAGGTGTCTGGACGGGCAAATTTATCTCTCATTTCCCACCAGGAAGAGGAATTAACCAAAGGCTCAGCATGCCGTGCCGGAACCAGATTAGGGCCTGAAGCCATGCTGCGGTGTTGCGGCCAGCTCACAAGAAAGCGAGTTGAAGAAAGGAGCTCAGGGGCACTGTAATTCACAAACCTGCAGAGTTATAAATGACAGCTATCATCCAAAAATATACTGAAGTAAGGCTGCCAAGAGGACTTGAAAGCGGGGCAGAATTGCAGGAAACCGATTTCAGGAGGTAGACTGGAATTGCATTGAAAGCATAGGCAAAGAGGCAGAGCGTCCACAATGATGCACTTGGCCAAAAAGGGCGTATGCGTTTTTTCCTGAATATATTCAGGAAAAAACGCATACGCCCTTTTTGGCCAACCAAGCAAGCTTGCAAAGGAAATCTGCACTACAATGAAGTCTCACATCCCCCCGGTCAAACGGGCATCAGAAAAAAGTGTAAAATCCAGAAAGGCAGGACACGCCATGGAGAACTGGGAGCCTTGTTATGTTGATGGGTGGGATGTAAATTGCCAACAGACACTCGGGAGAAGTGTATGGTGTTTCCTGAAACATCTAAAAAACAAAGCAACAGAGCCTAGGACACTTCCACTTATGGTCCTATAGCTTAGGGAAATTAAAATCAAAAAGACACAGCCAACCCAAAGTTTGGGACGCCTCTGTTTACAAGAACCTCGTTTACCGTACAAGTTCAATATCACAGAAAGTGAAAAATGGATAAAGAACTTGTGGTACTTACGTACAATGCAGTATCATTCAGCAATGAAATCTATGTCATCAGGCCCTTAGCAGCATAATGAGTGGATTCAGGTACGATGATTCTAACTGAAATAAGTCACACAGAAAAAGAAACATCATAAGATATCACTAATACACGGAATGTAAACTTGGTTACACAGGAACTGAATTCCAAAACAGAACAGGGTCTCAAATTTAGAAAACCAACTTATGCTTGCTTAAGGGGAAAGGTGAGTTGGGATGCTGCATAAAACCAGAGATTGAAATGAGCACAGATAAAGTTCCTTAACCCAAATATGGAATAGACAAGAGCTACACCTTGCTCAACGAAATGGACTCAACACCCCATATTAAACGCCTAAGAATGTACCTGACTAGTAAGTATCTTAAAACCTATGGATTGCTATGTCTCCAAAAGAGAATCAAGCGTGTGTACAGGGGCATAAACGCAGCAGTGATAGGATTGGAGAGGTTCGGTGAGCAAATGAAGACCCTTTGAAGTCATATTGCATGGTACCCATTCCACGGGTCTCAACTCTCCAGGTTTAAGGTATTCTTCCTTCAGCTAAAACATGCATGTGGAACCCAGAGTATGATCAACAGTGTGAACGGGAGAAGTGTTCAAATATGTCTCAGTTTTCCTCCCCTGGTACTCGGGTGCAACATTCCAGACGCTTTACTAACACTCTCCCCACTTGGAGAGTCAGCGCCTTTAACCTCCTGTTTGGCCCAGTTTGCAATTTCTGCGGAAGATGAACAGGAATAGTGAGAACCAATGAGAGACTAGCTGGAGGTGTCTGGACGGGCAAATTTAACTCTCATTTCCCACCAGGAAGAGGAAATAACCAAAGGCTCAGCGTGCCGTGCCGGAACCAGATTAGGGCCTGAAGCCATCCTGCGGTGTTGCGGCCAGCTCACAAGAAAGCGAGTTGAAGAAAGGAGCTCAGGGGCACTGTAATTCACAAACCTGCAGAGTTATAAATGACAGCTATCATCCAAAAATATACTGAAGTAAGGCTGCCAAGAGGACTTGAATGCAGGGCAGAATTGCAGGAAACCAATTTCAGGAGGTAGACTGGAATTGCATTGAAAGCATAGGAAAAGAGGCAGAGCGTCCACAATGATGCACTTGGCCAAAAAGGGCGTATGCGTTTTTTCCTGAATATATTCAGGAAAAAACGCATACGCCCTTTTTGGCCAACCAAGCAAGCTTGCAAAGGAAATCTGCACTACAATGAAGTCTCACATCCCCCCGGTCAAACGGGCATCAGAAAAAAGTGTAAAATCCAGAAAGGCAGGACACGCCATGGAGAACTGGGAGCCTTGTTATGTTGATGGGTGGGATGTAAATTGCCAACAGACACTCGGGAGAAGTGTATGGTGTTTCCTGAAACATCTAAAAAACAAAGCAACAGAGCCTAGGACACTTCCACTTATGGTCCTATAGCTTAGGGAAATTAAAATCAAAAAGACACAGCCAACCCAAAGTTTGGGACGCCTCTGTTTACAAGAACCTCGTTTACCGTACAAGTTCAATATCACAGAAAGTGAAAAATGGATAAAGAACTTGTGGTACTTACGTACAATGCAGTATCATTCAGCAATGAAATCTATGTCATCAGGCCCTTAGCAGCATAATGAGTGGATTCAGGTACGATGATTCTAACTGAAATAAGTCACACAGAAAAAGAAACATCATAAGATATCACTAATACACGGAATGTAAACTTGGTTACACAGGAACTGAATTCCAAAACAGAACAGGGTCTCAAATTTAGAAAACCAACTTATGCTTGCTTAAGGGGAAAGGTGAGTTGGGATGCTGCATAAAACCAGAGATTGAAATGAGCACAGATAAAGTTCCTTAACCCAAATATGGAATAGACAAGAGCTACACCTTGCTCAACGAAATGGACTCAACACCCCATATTAAACGCCTAAGAATGTACCTGACTAGTAAGTATCTTAAAACCTATGGATTGCTATGTCTCCAAAAGAGAATCAAGCGTGTGTACAGGGGCATAAACGCAGCAGTGATAGGATTGGAGAGGTTCGGTGAGCAAATGAAGACCCTTTGAAGTCATATTGCATGGTACCCATTCCACGGGTCTCAACTCTCCAGGTTTAAGGTATTCTTCCTTCAGCTAAAACATGCATGTGGAACCCAGAGTATGATCAACAGTGTGAACGGGAGAAGTGTTCAAATATGTCTCAGTTTTCCTCCCCTGGTACTCGGGTGCAACATTCCAGACGCTTTACTAACACTCTCCCCACTTGGAGAGTCAGCGCCTTTAACCTCCTGTTTGGCCCAGTTTGCAATTTCTGCGGAAGATGAACAGGAATAGTGAGAACCAATGAGAGACTAGCTGGAGGTGTCTGGACGGGCAAATTTAACTCTCATTTCCCACCAGGAAGAGGAAATAACCAAAGGCTCAGCGTGCCGTGCCGGAACCAGATTAGGGCCTGAAGCCATCCTGCGGTGTTGCGGCCAGCTCACAAGAAAGCGAGTTGAAGAAAGGAGCTCAGGGGCACTGTAATTCACAAACCTGCAGAGTTATAAATGACAGCTATCATCCAAAAATATACTGAAGTAAGGCTGCCAAGAGGACTTGAATGCAGGGCAGAATTGCAGGAAACCAATTTCAGGAGGTAGACTGGAATTGCATTGAAAGCATAGGAAAAGAGGCAGAGCGTCCACAATGATGCACTTGGCCAAAAAGGGCGTATGCGTTTTTTCCTGAATATATTCAGGAAAAAACGCATACGCCCTTTTTGGCCAACCAAGCAAGCTTGCAAAGGAAATCTGCACTACAATGAAGTCTCACTTCCCCCCGGTCAAACGGGCATCTGAATAAAGTGTAAAATCCAGAAAGGCAGGACAGGCCATGGAGAACTGGAAGCCTTGTTATGCTGATGGGCGGGATGTAAATTGCCAACAGACACTCGGGAGAAGTGCATGGTGTTTCCTGAAACATCTAAAAAACAAAGCAACAGAGCCTAGGGCACTTCCACTTATGGTCTTATAGCTTAGGGAAATTAAAATCAAAAATACACAGCCACCCCAAAGTTTGGGACGCCTCTGTTTACAAGAACCTCGTTTACCGTACAAGTTCAATATCACAGAAAGTGAAAAATGGATAAAGAACTTGTGGTACTTACGTACAATGCAGTATAACTCAGCAATGAAATCTATGTCATCAGGCCCGTAGCAGCACAATGAGTGGATTCAGGTACGATGATTCTAACTGAAATAAGTCACACAGAAAAAGAAACATCATAAGATATCACTAATACACGGAATGTAAACTTGGCTACACAGGAACTGAATTCCAAAACAGAACAGGGTCTCAAATTTAGAAAACCAACTTATGCTTGCTTAAGGGGAAAGGTGAGTTGGGATGCTGCATAAAACCAGAGATTGAAATGAGCACAGATAAAGTTCCTTAAGCCAAATATGGAATAGACTAGAGCTACTCCTTACTCAACGAAATGGACTCAACACCCCATATTAAACGCCTAAGAATGTACCTGACTAGTAAGTATCTTAAAACCTATGGATTGCTATGTCTCCAAAAGAGAATCAAGCGTGTGTACAGGGGCATAAACGCAGCAGTGATAGGATTGGAGAGGTTCGGTGAGCAAATGAAGACCCTTTGAAGTCATATTGCATGGTACCCATTCCACGGGTCTCAACTCTCCAGGTTTAAGGTATTCTTCCTTCAGCTAAAACATGCATGTGGAACCCAGAGTATGATCAACCGTGTGAACGGGAGACGTGTTCAAATATGTCTCAGTTTTCATCCCCTGGTACTCGGGTGCAACATTCCAGACTCTTTACTAACACTCTCCCCACTTGGAGAGTCAGCGCCTTTAACCTCCTGTTTGGCCCAGTTTGCAATTTCTGCGGAAGATGAACAGGAATAGCGAGAACCAATGAGAGACTAGCTGGAGGTGTCTGGACGGGCAAATTTAACTCTCATTTCCCACCAGGAAGAGGAATTAACCAAAGGCTCAGTGTGCCGTGCCGGAACAAGATTAGGGCCTGAAGCCATCCTGCGGTGTTGCGGCCAGCTCACAAGAAAGCGAGTTGAAGAAAGGAGCTCAGGGGCACTGTAATTCACAAACCTGCAGAGTTATAAATGACAGCTATCGTCCAAAAATATACTGAAGTAAGGCTGCCAAGAGGACTTGAAAGCGGGGCAGAATTGCAGGAAACCGATTTCAGGAGGTAGACTGGAATTGCATTGAAAGCATAGGCAAAGAGGCAGAACGTCCACAATGATGCACTTGGCCAAAAAGTGCGTATGCGTTTTTTCCTGAATATATTCAGGAAAAAACGCATACGCCCTTTTTGGCCAACCAAGCAAGCTTGCAAAGGAAATCTGCACTACAATGAAGTCTCACTTCCCCCCGGTCAAAAGGGCCATCTGAAAAAAGTGTAAAATCCAGAAAGGCAGGACAGGCCATGGAGAACTGGGAGCCTTGTTATGCTGATGGGCGGGATGTAAATTGCCAACAGACACTCGGGAGAAGTGTATGGTGTTTCCTGAAACATCTAAAAAACAAAGCAACAGAGCCTAGGGCACTTCCACTTATGGTCCTATAGCTTAGGGAAATTAAAATCAAAAATACACAGCCACCCCAAAGTTTGGGACGCCTCTGTTTACAAGAACCTCGTTTACCGTACAAGTTCAGTATCACAGAAAGTGAAAAATGGATAAAGAAGTTGTGGTATTTCCTTACAAAGCAATATCACTCAGCAATGAAATCTATGTCATCAGGCCCTTAGCAGCATAATGAGTGGATTCAGGTACGATGATTCTAACTGAAATAAGTCAAAGAGAAAAAGAAACATCATAAGATATCACTAATACACGGAATGTAAACTTGGTTACACAGGAACTGAATTCCAAAACAGAACAGGGTCTCAAATTTAGAAAACCAACTTATGCTTGCTTAAGGGGAAAGGTGAGTTCGGGTGCTGCATAAAACCAGAGATTGAAATGAGCACAGATAAAGTTCCTTAAGCCAAATATGGAATAGACAAGAGCTACTCCTTGCTCAACGAAATGGACTCAACACCCCATATTAAACGCCTAAGAATGTACCTGACTAGTAAGTATCTTAAAACCTATGGATTGCTATGTCTCCGAAAGAGAATCAAGCGTGTGTACAGGGGCATAAATGCAGCAGTGATAGGATTGGAGAGGTTCGGTGAGCAAATGAAGACCCTTTGAAGTCATATTGCATGGTACCCATTACACGGGTCTCAACTCTCCAGGTTTAAGGTATTCTTCCTTCAGCTAAAACATGCATGTGGAACCCAGAGTATGATCAACCGTGTGAACGGGAGACGTGTTCAAATATGTCTCAGTTTTCCTCCCCTGGTACTCGGGTGCAACATTCCAGATGCTTTACTAACACTCTCCCCACTTGGAGAGTCAGCGCCTTTAACCTCCTGTTTGGCCCAATTTGCAATTTTGTGTGGAAGATGAACAGGAATAGGGAGAACCAATGAGAGACTAGCTGGAGGTGTCTGGACGGGCAAATTTAACTCTCATTTCCCACCAGGAAGAGGAATTAACCAAAGGCTCAGCGTGCCGTGCCGGAACCAGATTAGGGCCTGTAGCCATCCTGCGGTGTTGCGGCCAGGTCACAAGAAAGCGAGTTGAAGAAAGGAGCTCAGGGGCACTGTAATTCACAAACCTGCAGAGTTATAAATGACAGCTATCGTCCAAAAATATACTGAAGTAAGGCTGCCAAGAGGACTTGAAAGCGGGGCAGAATTGCAGGAAACCGATTTCAGGAGGTAGACTCGAATTGCATTGAAAGCACAGGAAAAGAGGCAGAACGTCCACAATGATGCACTTGGCCAAAAAGGGCGTATGCGTTTTTTCCTGAATATATTCAGGAAAAAACGCATACGCCCTTTTTGGCCAACCAAGCAAGCTTGAAAAGGAAATCTGCACTACAATGAAGTCTCACTTCCCCCCGGTCAAAAGGGCCATCTGAAAAAAGTGTAAAATCCAGAAAGGCAGCACAGGCCATGGAGAACTGGGAGCCTTGTTATGCTGATGGGCGGGATGTAAACTGCCAACAGACACTCGGGAGAAGTGTATGGTGTTTCTTGAAACATCTAAAAAACAAAGCAACAGAGCCTAGGGCACTTCCACTTATGGTCCTATAGCTTAGGGAAATTAAAATCAAAAAGACACAGCCACCCCAAAGTTTGGGACGCCTCTGTTAACAAGAACTTCGTTTACAGTACAAGTTCAACATCGCAGAAAGTGAAAAATGGATAAAGAAGTTGTGGTATTTACTTACAAAGCAATATCACTCAGCAATGAAATCTATGTCATCAGGCCCTTAGCAGCATAATGAGTGGATTCAGGTACGATGATTCTAACTGAAATAAGTCACACAGAAAAAGAAACATCATAAGATATCAGTAATACACGGAATGTAAACTTGGTTACACAGGAACTGAATTCCAAAACAGAACAGGGTCTCAAATTAAGAAAACCAACTTATGCTTGCTTAAGGGGAAAGGTGAGTTGGGGTGTTGCATAAAACCAGAGATTGAAATGAGCACAGATAAAGTTCCTTAAGCCAAATATGGAATAGACAAGAGCTACTCCTTGCTCAACGAAATGGACTCAACCCCGCATATTAAACGCCTAAGAATGTACCTGACTAGTAAGTATCTTAAAACCTATGGATTGCTATGTCTCCAAAAGAGAATCAAGCGTGTGTACAGGGGCATAAACGCAGCAGTGATAGGATTGGAGAGGTTCGGTGAGCAAATGAAGACCCTTTGAAGTCATATTGCATGGTACCCATTACACGGGTCTCAACTCTCCAGGTTTAAGGTATTCTTCCTTCAGCTAAAACATGCATGTGGAACCCAGAGTATGATCAACCGTGTGAACGGGAGACGTGTTCAAATATGTCTCAGTTTTCCTCCCCTGGTACTCGGGTGCAACATACCAGATATTTACTAACACTCTCCCCACTTGGAGAGTCAGCGCCTTTAACCTCCTGTTTGGCCCAGTTTGCAATTTCTGCGTAAGATGAACAGGAATAGGGAGAACCAATGAGAGACTAGCTGGAGGTGTCTGGACGGGCAAATTTAACTCTCATTTCCCACCAGGAAGAGGAAATAACCAAAGGCTCAGCGTGCCGTGCCGGAACCAGATTAGGGCCTGAAGCCATCCTGCGGTGTTGCGGCCAGCTCACAAGAAAGCGAGTTGAAGAAAGGAGCTCAGGGGCACTGTAATTCACAAACCTGCAGAGTTATAAATGACAGCTATCGTCCAAAAATATACTGAAGTAAGGCTGCCAAGAGGACTTGAAAGCGGGGCAGAATTGCAGGAAACCGATTTCAGGAGGTAGACTGGAATTGCATTGAAAGCATAGGAAAAGAGGCAGAACGTCCACAATGATGCACTTGGCCAAAAGGGGCGTATGCGTTTTTTCCTGAATATATTCAGGAAAAAACGCATACGCCCTTTTTGGCCAACCAAGCAAGCTTGCAAAGGAAATCTGCACTACAATGAAGTCTCACTTCCCCCAGGTCAAAAGGGCCATCTGAAAAAAGTGTAAAATCCAGAAAGGCAGGACAGGCCATGGAGAACTGGGAGCCTTGTTATGCTGATGGGCGGGATGTAAATTGCCAACAGACACTCGGGAGAAGTGTATGGTGTTTCCTGAAACATCTAAAAAACAAAGCAACAGAGCCTAGGGCACTTCCACTTATGGTCCTATAGCTTAGGGAAATTAAAATCAAAAAGACACAGCCACCCCAATGTTTGGGACGCCTCTGTTTACAAGAACCTCGTTTACCATACAAGTTCAATATCACAGCAAGTGAAAAATGGATAAAGAACTTGTGGTACTTACGTACAATGCAGTATCACTCAGCAATGAAATCTATGTCATCAGGCCCGTAGCAGCATAATGAGTGGATTCAGGTACGATGATTCTAACTGAAATAAGTCACACAGAAAAAGAAACATCATAAGATATCACTAATACACGGAATGTAAACTTGGTTACACAGAAACTGAATTCCAAAACAGAACAGGGTCTCAAATTTAGAAAACCAACTTATGCTTGCTTAAGGGGAAAGGTGAGTTGGGGTGCTGCATAAAACCAGAGATTGAAATGAGCACAGATAAAGTTCCTTAAGCCAAATATGGAATAGACAAGAGCTACTCCTTGCTCAACGAAATGGACTCAACACCCCATATTAAACGCCTAAGAATGTACCTGACTAGTAAGTATCTTAAAACCTATGGATTGCTATGTCTCCGAAAGAGAATCAAGCGTGTGTACAGGGGCATAAACGCAGCAGTGATAGGATTGGAGAGGTTCGGTGAGCAAATGAAGACCCTTTGAAGTCATATTGCATGGTACCCATTCCACGGGTCTCAACTCTCCAGGTTTAAGGTATTCTTCCTTCAGCTACAACATGCAGGTGGAACCTAGAGTATGATCAACCATGTGATCGGGAGACGTGTTCAAATATGTCTCAGTTTTCATACCCTGGTACTCGGGTGCAACATTCCAGACGCTTTACTAACACTCTCCCGACTTGGAGAGTCAGTCCCTTTAACCTCCTGTTTGGCCCAGTTTGCAATTTCTGCGGAAGATGAACAGGAATAGCGAGAACCAATGAGAGACTAGCTGGAGGTGTCTGGACGGGCAAATTTAACTCTCATTTCCCACCAGGAAGAGGAATTAACCAAAGGTTCAACGTGCCGTGCCGGAACCAGTTTAGGGCCTGAAGCCATCCTGCGGTGTTGCGGCCAGCTCACAAGAAAGTGAGTTGAAGAAAGGAGCTCAGGGGCACTGTAATTCACAAACCTGCAGAGTTATAAATGAGAGCTATCGTCCAAAAATATACTGAAGTAAGGCTGCCAAGAGGACTTGAAAGCGGGGCAGAATTGCAGGAAACCGATTTCAGGAGGTAGACTGGAATTGCATTGAAAGCATAGGAAAAGAGGCAGAACGTCCACAATGATGCACTTGGCCAAAAAGGGCGTATGCGTTTTTTCCTGAATATATTCAGGAAAAAACGCATACGCCCTTTTTGGCCAACCAAGCAAGCTTGCAAAGGAAATCTGCACTACAATGAAGTCTCACTTCCCCCCCGGTCAAAAGGGCCATCTGAAAAAAGTGTAAAATCCAGAAAGGCAGGACAGGCCATGGAGAACTGGGAGCCTTGTTATGCTGATGGGCGGGATGTAAATTGCCAACAGACACTGGGGAGAAGTGTATGGTGTTTCCTGAAACATCTAAAAAACAAAGCAACAGAGCCTAGGGCACTTCCACTTATGGTCCTATAGCTTAGGGAAATTAAAATCAAAAAGACACAGCCACCCCAAAGTTTGGAACGGCTCTGTTTACAAGAACCTCGTTTACAGTACAAGTTCAACATCGCAGAAAGTGAAAAATGGATAAAGAAGTTGTGGTATTTCCTTACAAAGCAATATCACTCAGCAATGAAATCTATGTCATCAGGCCCTTAGCAGCACAATGAGTGGATTCAGGTAGATGATTCTAACTGAAATAAGTCACACAGAAAAAGAAACATCATAAGATATCAGTAATACACGGAATGTAAACTTGGCTACACAGGAAATGAATTACAGAACAGAACAGGGTCTCAAATTTAGAAAACCAACTTATGCTTGCTTAAGGGTAAAGGTGAGTTGGGGTGCTGCATAAAACCAGAGATTGAAATGAACACAGATAAAGTTCCTTAAGCCAAATATGGAATAGACAAGAGCTACTCCTTGCTCAACGAAATGGACTCAACACCGCATATTAAACGCCTAAGAATGTACCTGACTAGTAAGTATCTTAAAACCTACGGATTGCTATGTCTCTGAAAGAGAATCAAGCATGTGTACAGGGGCATGAACGCAGCAGTGATAGGATTGGAGAGGTTCGGTGAGCAAATGAAGACCCTTTGAAGTCATGTTGCATGGTACCCATTCCACGGGTTTCAACTACCCAGGTTTAAGGTATTCTTCCTTCAGCTAAAACATGCATGTGGAACCTAGAGTATGATCAACCATGTGATCGGGAGACGTGTTCAAATATGTCTCAGTTTTCGTACCCTGGTACTCGGGTGCAACATTCCAGACGCTTTACTAACACTCTCCCCACTTGGAGAGTCAGCGCCTTTAACCTCCTGTATGGCCCAGTTTGCAAATTCTGCAGAAGATGAACAGGAACAGCGAGAACCAATGAGAGACTAGCTGGAGGTGTCTGGACGGGCAAATTTAACTCTCATTTCCCACCAGGAAGAGGAAATAACCAAAGGCTCAGCGTGCCTTGCCAGAACCACATTAGGGCCTGAAGCCATCCTATGGTGTTGCGGCCAGCTCAAAAGAAAGCGAGTTGAAGAAAGGAGCTCAGGGGCACTGTAATTCACAAACCTGCAGAGTTATAAATGACAGCTATCGTCCAAAAATATACTGAAGTAAGGCTGCCAAGAGGACTTGAAAGCGGGGCAGAATTGCAGGAAACCGATTTCAGGAGGTAGACTGGAATTGCATTGAAAGCATAGGAAAAGAGGCAGAACGTCCACAATGATGCACTTGGCCAAAAAGGGCGTATGCGTTTTTTACTGAATATATTCAGGAAAAAACGCATACGCCCTTTTTGCCCAACCAAGCAACTTTGCAAAGGAAATCTGCACTACAATGAAGTCTCACTTCCCCCCGGTCAAAAGGGCCATCTGTAAAATGTGTAAAATCCAGAAAGGCAGGACAGGCCATGGAGAACTGGGAGCCTTGTTATGCTGATGGGCGGGATGTAAATTGCCAACAGACACTCGGGAGAAGTGTATGGTGTTTCCTGAAACATCTAAAAAACAAAGCAACAGAGCCTAGGGCACTTCCACTTATGGTCCTATAGCTTAGGGAAATTAAAATGAAAAAGACACAGCCACCCCAAAGTTTGCAACAGCTCTGTATACAAGAACCTCGTTTACAGCAGAAGTTCAACATCGCAGAAAGTGAAAAATGGATAAAGAAGTTGTGGTATTTACTTACAAAGCAATATCACTCAGCAATGAAATCTATGTCATCAGGCCCATAGCAGCATAATGAGTGGATTCAGGTACGATGATTCTAACTGAAATAAGTCACACAGAAAAAGAAACATCATAAGATATCACTAATACACGGAATGTAAACTTGGCTACACAGGAACTGAATTCCAAAACAGAACAGGGTCTCAAATTTAGAAAACCAACTTATGCTTGCTTAAGGGGAAAGGTGAGTTGGGGTGTTGCATAAAACCAGAGATTGAAATGAGCACAGATAAAGTTCCTTAAGCCAAATATGGAATAGACAAGAGCTACTCCTTGCTCAACGAAATGGACTCAACACCCCATATTAAACGCATAAGAATATACCTGACTAGTAAGTATCTTAAAACCTATGGATTGCTATGTCTCCAAAAGAGAATCAAGCGTGTGTACAGGGACATAAACGCAGCAGTGATAGGATTGGAGAGGTTCGGTGAGCAAATGAAGACCCTTTGAAGTCATATTGCATGGTACCCATTCCACAGGTTTCAACTACCCAGGTTTAAGGTATTCTTCCTTCAGCTAGAACATGCATGTGGAACCCAGAGTATGATCAACCATGTGATCGGGAGACGTGTTCAAATATGTCTCAGTTTTCCTCCCCTGGTAGTCGGGTGCAACATTCCAGACGCTTTACTAACACTTTCCCCACTTGGAGAGTCAGCGCCTTTAACCTCCTGTTTGGGCCAGTTTGCAATTTCTGTGGAAGATGAACAGGAATAGGGAGAACCAATGAGAGACTAGCTGGAGGTGTCTGGACGGGCAAATTTAACTCTCATTTCCCACCAGGAAGAGGAAATAACCAAAGGCTGAGCGTGCCGTGCTGGAACCAGATTAGGGCCTGAAGCCATTCTGCGGTGTTGCGGCCAGCTCACAAGAAAGCGAGTTGAAGAAAGGAGCTCAGGGACACTGTAATTCACAAACCTGCAGAGTTATAAATGACAGCTATCGTCCAAAAATATACTGAAGTAAGGCTGCCAAGAGGACTTGAAAGCGGGGCAGAATTGCAGGAAACCGATTTCAGGAGGTAGACTGCAATTGCATTGAAAGCATAGGAAAAGAGGCAGAACGTCCACAATGATGCACTTGGCCAAAAAGGGCGTATGCGTTTTTTCCTGAATATATTCAGGAAAAAACGCATACGCCCTTTTTGGCCAACCAAGCAAGCTTGCAAAGGAAATCTGCACTACAATGAAGTCTCACTTCTCCCCGGTCAAAAGGGCCATCTGAAAAAAGTGTAAAATCCAGAAACGCAGGACAGGCCATGGAGAACTGGGAGCTTGTTATGCTGATGGGCGGGATGTAAATTGCCAACAGACACTCGGGAGAAGTGTATGGTGTTTCCTGAAACATCTAAAAAACAAAGCAACAGAGCCTAGGGCACTTCCACTTATGGTCCTATAGCTTAGGGAAATTAAAATCAAAAAGACACAGCCACCCCAATGTTTGGGACGCCTCTGTTTACAAGAACCTCGTTTACCGTACAAGTTCAATATAACAGAAAGAGAAAAATGGATAAAGAACTTGTGGTACTTACGTACAATGCAGTATCACTCAGCAATGAAATCTATGTCATCAGGCCCGTAGCAGCATAATGAGTGGATTCAGGTACGATGATTCTAACTGAAATAAGTCACACAGAAAAAGAAACATCATAAGATATCACTAATACACGGAATGTAGACTTGGCTACACAGGAACTGAATTCCAAAACAGAACAGGGTCTCAAATTTAGAAAACCAACTTATGCTTGCTTAAGGGGAAAGGTGAGTTGGGGTGCTGCATAAAACCAGAGATTGAAATGAGCACAGATAAAGTTCCTTAAGCCAAATATGGAATAGACAAGAGCTACTCCTTGCTCAACGAAATGGACTCAACACCGCATATTAAACGCCTAAGAATGTACCTGACTAGTAAGTATCTTAAAACCTATGGATTGCTTTGTCTCCGGAAGAGAATCAAGCATGTGTACAGGGGCATAAACGCAGCAGTGATAGGATTGGAGAGGTTCGGTGAGCAAATGAAGACCCTTTGAAGTCATATTGCATGGTACCCATACCACACGTTTCAACTACCCAGCTTTAAGGTATTCTTCTTCAGCTAGAACATGCATGTGGAACCCAGAGTATGATCAACCATGTGATCGGGAGACGTGTTCAAATATGTCTCAGTTTTCATACCCTGGTACTCGGGTGCAACATTCCAGACGCTTTACTAACACTCTCCCGACTTGGAGAGTCAGTCCCTTTAACCTCCTGTTTGGCCCAGTTTGCAATTTCTGTGGAAGATGAACAGTAATAGCGAGAACCAATGAGAGAATAGCTGGAGGTGTCTGGACGGGCAAATTTAACTCTCATTTCCCACCAGAAAGAGGAAACAACCAAAGGCTGAGCGTGCCGTGCCGGAACCAGATTAGGGCCTGAAGCCATCCTGCGGTGTTGCGGCCAGGTCACAAGAAAGCGAGTTGAAGAAAGGAGCTCAGGGGCACTGTAATTCACAAAACTGCAGAGTTATAAATGACAGCTATCGTCCAAAAATATACTGAAGTAAGGCTGCCAAGAGGACTTGAAAGCGGAGCAGAATTGCAGGAAACCGATTTCAGGAGGTAGACTGGAATTGCATTGAAAGCATAGGAAAAGAGGCAGAACGTCCACAATGATGCAGTTGGCCAAAAAGGGCGTATGCGTTTTTTCCTGAATATATTCAGGAAAAAACGCATACGCCCTTTTTGGCCAACCAAGCAAGCTTGCAAAGGAAATCTGCACTACAATGAAGTCTCACTTCCCCCCGGTCAAAAGGGCCATCTGAAAAAAGTGTAAAATCCAGAAAGGCAGGACAGGCCATGGAGAACTGGGAGCCTTGTTATGCTGATGGGCGGGATGTAAATTGCCAACAGACACTCGGGAGAAGTGTATGGTGTTTCCTGAAACATCTAAAAAACAAAGCAACAGAGCCTAGGGCACTTCCACTTATGGTACTATAGCTTAGGGAAATTAAAATCAAAAAGACACAGCCAACCCAAAGTTTGGGACGCCTCTGTTTACAAGAACCTCGTTTACCGTACAAGTTCAATATAACAGAAAGAGAAAAATGGATAAAGAACTTGTGGTACTTACGTACAATGCAGTATCACTCAGCAATGAAATCTATGTCATCAGGCCCGTAGCAGCATAATGAGTGGATTCAGGTACGATGATTCTAACTGAAATAAGTCACACAGAAAAAGAAACATCATAAGATATCACTAATACACGGAATGTAGACTTGGCTACACAGGAACTGAATTCCAAAACAGAACAGGGTCTCAAATTTAGAAAACCAACTTATGCTTGCTTAAGGGGAAAGGTGAGTTGGGGTGCTGCATAAAACCAGAGATTGAAATGAGCACAGATAAAGTTCCTTAAGCCAAATATTGAATAGACAAGAGCTACTCCTTACTCAACGAAATGGACTCAACACACCATATTAAACGCCTAAGAATGTACCTGACTAGTAAGTATCTTAAAACCTATGGATTGCTATGTCTCCAAAAGAGAATCAAGCGTGTGTACAGGGGCATAAACGCAGCAGTGATAGGATTGGAGAGGTTCGGTGAGCAAATGAAGACCCTTTGAAGTCATATTGCATGGTACCCATTACACGGGTCTCAACTCTCCAGGTTTAAGGTATTCTTCCTTCAGCTAAAACATGCATGTGGAACCCAGAGTATGATCAACCGTGTGAACGAGAGACTTGTTCAAATATGTCTCAGTTTTCCTCCCCTGGTACTCGGGTGCAACATTCCAGACGCTTTACTAACACTCTCCCCACTTGGAGAGTCAGCGCCTTTAACCTCCTGTATGGCCCAGTTTGCAATTTCTGCGGAAGATGAACAGGAATAGCGAGAACCAATGAGAGACTAGCTGGAGGTGTCTGGACGGGCAAATTTAACTCTCATTTCCCACCAGGAAGAGGAAATAACCAAAGGCTCAGCGTGCCGTGCCAGAACCAGATTAGGGCCTGAAGCAATCCTGTGGTGTTGCGGCCAGCTCAAAAGAAAGCGAGTTGAAGAAAGGAGCTCAGGGGCACTGTAATTCACAAACCTGCAGAGTTATAAATGACAGCTATCGTCCAAAAATATACTGAAGTAAGGCTGCCAAGAAGACTTGAAAGCGGGGCAGAATTGCAGGAAACCGATTTCAGGAGGTAGACTGGAATTGCATTGAAAGCATAGGAAAAGAGGCAGAACGTCCACAATGATGCACTTGGCCAAAAAGGGCGTATACGGTTTTTCCTGAATATATTCAGGAAAAAACGCATACGCCCTTTTTGGCCAACCAAGCAAGCTTGCAAAGGAAATCTGCACTACAATGAAGTCTCACTTCCCCCCGGTCAAAAGGGCCATCTGAAAAAAGTGTAAAATCCAGAAAGGCAGGACAGGCCATGGAGAACTGGGAGCCTTGTTATGCTGATGGGCGGGATGTAAATTGCCAACAGACACTCGGGAGAAGTGTATGGTGTTTCCAGAAACATCTAAAAAACAAAGCAACAGAGCCTAGGGCACTTCCACTTATGGTCCTATAGCTTAGGGAAATTAAAATCAAAAAGACACAGGCACCCCAAAGTTTGGAACGGCTCTGTTTACAAGAACCTCGTTTACAGTACAAGTTCAACATCGCAGAAAGTGAAAAATGGATAAAGAAGTTGTGGTATTTACTTACAAAGCAATATCACTCAGCAATGAAATCTATGTCTTCAGGCCCTTAGCAGCACAATGAGTGGATTCAGGTATGATGATTCTAACTGAAATAAGTCACACAGAAAAAGAAACATCACAAGATATCACTAATACACGGAATGTAAACTTGGCTACACAGGAACTGAATTACAGAACAGAACAGGGTCTCAAATTTAGAAAACCAACTTATGCTTGCTTAAGGGTAAAGGTGAGTTGGGGTGCTGCATAAAACCAGAGATTGAAATGAGCACAGATAAAGTTCCTTAAGCCAAATATGGAATAGACAAGAGCTACTCCTTGCTCAACGAAATGGACTCAACACCCCATATTAAACGCCTAAGAATGTACCTGACTAGTAAGTATCTTAAAACCTATGGATTGCTATGTCTCCGAAAGTGAATCAAGCATGTGTACAGGGGCATAAACGCAGCAGTGATAGGATTGGAGAGGTTCGGTGAGCAAATGAAGACCCTTTGAAGTCATATTGCATGGTACCCATTACACGGGTCTCAACTCTCCAGGTTTAAGGTATTCTTCCTTCAGCTAAAACATGCATGTGGAACCTAGAGTATTATCAACCATGTGATCGGGAGACGTGTTCAAATATGTCTCAGTTTTCGTACCCTGGTACTCGGGTGCAACATTCCAGACGCTTTACTAACACTCTCCCGACTTGGAGAGTCAGTCCCTTTAACCTCCTGTTTGGCCCAGTTTGCAATTTCTGCGGAAGATGAACAGGAATAGCGAGAACCAATGAGAGACTAGCTGGAGGTGTCTGGACGGGCAAATTTAACTCTCATTTCCCACCAGGAAGAGGAAATAACCAAAGGCTCAGCGTGCCGTGCCAGAACCACATTAGGGCCTGAAGCCATCCTGCGGTGTTGCGGCCAGCTCAAATGAAAGCGAGATGAAGAAAGGAGCTCAGGGGCACTGTAATTCACAAACCTGCAGAGTTATAAATGACAGCTATCGTCCAAAAATATACTGAAGTAAGGCTGCCAAGAGGACTTGAAAGCGGGGCAGAATTGCAGGAAACCGATTTCAGGAGGTAGACTGGAATTGCATTGAAAGAATAGGAAAAGAGGCAGAACGTCCACAATGATGCACTTGGCCAAAAAGGGCGTATGCGTTTTTTCCTGAATATATTCAGGAAAAAACGCATACGCCCTTTTTGGCCAAACAAGCAAGCTTGCAAAGGAAACCTGCACTACAATGAAGTCTCACTTCCCCCAGGTCAAAAGGGCCATCTGAATAAAGTGTAAAATCCAGACAGGCAGGACAGGCCATGGAGAACTGGGAGCCTTGTTATGCTGATGGGCGGGATGTCAATTGCCAACAGACACTCGGGAGAAGTGTATGGTGTTTCCTGAAACATCTAAAAAACAAAGCAACAGAGCCTAGGGCACTTCCACTTATCGTCCTATAGCTTAGGGAAATTAAAATCAAAAAGACACAGCCACCCCAAAGTTTGGGACGCCTCTGTTTACAAGAACCTCGTTTACCGTACAAGTTCAATATCACAGAAAGTGAAAAATGGATAAAGAACTTGTGGTACTTACGTACAATGCAGTATCACTCAGCAATGAAATCTATGTCATCAGACCCATAGCAGCATAATGAGTGGATTCAGGTACGATGATTCTAACTGAAATAAGTCACACAGAAAAAGAAACATCATAAGATATCACTAATACACGGAATGTAGACTTGGCTACACAGGAACTGAATTCCAAAACAGAACAGGGTCTCATATTTAGAAAACCAACTTATGCTTGCTTAAGGGGAAAGGTGAGTTGGGGTGCTGCATAAAACCAGAGAATGAAATGAGCACAGATAAAGTTCCTTAAGCCAAATATGGAATAGACAAGAGCTACTCCTTACTCAACGAAATGGACTCAACACACCATATTAAAAGCCTAAGAATGTACCTGACTAGTAAGTATCTTAAAACCTATGGATTACTATGTCTCCAAAAGAGAATCAAGGGTGTGTACAGGGGCATAAACGCAGCAGTGATAGGATTGGAGAGGTTCGGTGAGCAAATGAAGACCCTTTGAAGTCATATTGCATGGTACCCATTACACGGGTCTCAACTCTCCAGGTTTAAGGTATTCTTCCTTCAGCTAAAACATGCATGTGGAACCCAGAGTATGATCAACCGTGTGAACGGGAGAAGTGTTCAAATATGTCTCAGTTTTCATACCCTGGTACTCGGGTGCAACATTCCAGACGCTTTACTAACACTCTCCCCACTTGGAGAGTCAGCGCCTTTAACCTCCTGTTTGGCCCAGTTTGCAATTTCTGCGGAAGATGAACAGGAATAGCGAGAACCAATGAGAGACTAGCTGGAGGTGTCTGGACGGGCAAATTTAACTCTCATTTCCCACCAGGAAGAGGAAATAACCAAAGGCTCAGCGTGCCGTGCCAGAACGACATTAGGGCCTGAAGCCATCCTGTGGTGTTGCGGCCAGCTCAAAAGAAAGCGAGTTGAAGAAAGGAGCTCAGGGGCACTGTAATTCACAAACATGCAGAGTTATCAATGACAGCTATCGTCCAAAAATATACTGAAGTAAGGCTGCCAAGAGGACTTGGAAGCGCGGCAGAATTGCATGAAATCGATTTCAGGAGGTAGACTGGAATTGCATTGAAAGCATAGGAAAAGAGGCAGAACGTCCACAATGATGCACTTGGCCAAAAAGGGCGTATGCGTTTTTTCCTGAATATATTCAGGAAAAAATGCATACGCACTTTTTGGCCAACCAAGCAAGCTTGCAAAGGAAATCTGCACTACAATGAAGTCTCACTTCCTCCCGGTCAAAAGGGCCATCTGAAAAAAGTGTAAAATCCAGAAAGGCAGGACAGGCCATGGAGAACTGGGAGCCTTGTTATGCTGATGGGCGGGATGTAAATTGCCAACAGACACTCAGGAGAAGTGTATGGTGTTTCCTGAATCATCTAAAAAACAAAGCAACAGAGCCTAGGGCACTTCCACTTATGGTCCTATAGCTTAGGGAAATTAAAATCAAAAAGACACAGCCACCCCAAAGTTTGGAACGGCTCTGTTTACAAGAACCTCGTTTACAGTACAAGTTCAACATCGCAGAAAGTGAAAAATGGATAAAGAAGTTGTGGTATTTACTTACAAAGCAATATCACTCAGCAATGAAATCTATGTCATCAGGCCCTTAGTAGCACAATGAGTGGATTCAGGTATGATGATTCTAACTGAAATAAGTCACACAGAAAAAGAAACATCATAAGATATCACTAATACACGGAATGTAAACTTGGCTACACAGGAACTGAATTCCAAAACAGAACTGGGTCTCAAATTTAGAAAACCAACTTATGCTTGCTTAAGGGGAAAGGTAAGTTGGGGTGCTGCATAAAACCAGAGATTGAAATGAGCACAGATAAAGTTCCTTAAGCCAAATATGGAATAGACAAGAGCTACTCCTTACTCAACGAAATGGACTCAACACCCCATATTAAACGCCTAAGAATGTACCTGACTAGTAAGTATCTTAAAACCTATGGATTGCTATGTCTCCAAAAGAGAATCAAGCGTGTGTACAGGGGCATAAACGCAGCAGTGATAGGATTGGAGAGGTTCGGTGAGCAAATGAAGACCCTTTGAAGTCATATTGCATGGTACCCATTACACGGGTCTCAACTCTCCAGGTTTAAGGTATTCTTCCTTCAGCTAAAACATGCATGTGGAACCCAGAGTATGATCAACCGTGTGAACGGGAGACGTGTTCAAATATGTCTCAGTTTTCCTCCCCTGGTACTCGGGTGCAACATTCCAGACGCTTTACTAACACTCTCCCGACTTGGAGAGTCAGTCCCTTTAACCTCCTGTTTGGCCCAGTTTGCAATTTCTGCGGAAGATGAACAGGAATAGCGAGAACCAATGAGAGACTAGCTGGAGGTGTCTGGACAGGCAAATTTAACTCTCATTTCCCACCAGGAAGAGGAATTAACCAAAGGCTCAGCGTGCCGTGCCGGAACCAGATTAGGGCCTGAAGCCATCCTGGGGTGTTGCGGCCATGTCACAAGAAAGCGAGTTGAAGAAAGGAGCTCAGGGGCACTGTAATTCACAAACCTGCAGAGTTATAAATGACAGCTATCGTCCAAAAATATACTGAAGTAAGGCTGCCAAGAGGACTTGAAAGCGCGGCAAAATTGCAGGAAACCGATTTCAGGAGGTAGACTGGAATTGCATTGAAAGCATAGGAAAAGAGGCAGAACGTCCACAATGATGCACTTGGCCAAAAAGGGCGTATGTGTTTTTTCCTGAATATATTCAGGAAAAAACGCATACGCCCTTTTTGGCCAACCAAGCAAGCTTGCAAAGGAAATCTGCACTACAATGAAGTCTCACTTCCCCCCGGTCAAAAGGGCCATCTGAAAAAATTGTAAAATCCAGAAAGGCAGGACAGGCCATGGAGAACTGGGAGCCTTGTTAGGCTGATGGGCGGGATGTAAATTGCCAACAGACACTCCGGAGAAGTGTATGGTGTTTCCTGAAACATCTAAAAAACAAAGCAACAGAGCCTAGGGCACTTCCACTTATGGTCCTATAGCTTAGGGAAATTAAAATCAAAAAGACACAGCCACCCCAAAGTTTGTGACGCCTCTGTTTACAAGAACCTCGTTTACCGTACAAGTTCAATATCACAGCAAGTGAAAAATGGATAAAGAACTTGTGGTACTTACGTACAATGCAATATGACTCAGCAATGAAATCTATGTCATCAGGCCCGTAGCAGCACAATGAGTGGATTCAGGTACGATGATTCTAACTGAAATAAGTCACACAGAAAAAGAAACATCATAAGATATCACTAATACACGGAATGTAAACTTGGCTACACAGGAACTGAATTCCAAAACAGAACAGGGTCTCAAAGTTAGAAAACCAACTTATGCTTGCTTAAGGGGAAAGGTGAGTTGGGGTGCTGCATAAAACCAGAGATTGAAATGAGCACAGATAAAGTTCCTTAAGCCAAATATCGAATAGACAAGAGCTACTCCTTACTCAACGAAATGGACTCAACACCGCATATTAAACGCCTAAGAATGTACCTGACTAGTAAGTATCTTAAAACCTATGGATTTCTATGTCTCCAAAGGAGAATCAAGCGTGTGTACAGGGGCATAAACGCAGCAGTGATAGGATTGGAGAGGTTCGGTGAGCAAATGAAGACCCTTTGAAGTCATATTGCATGGTACCCATTACACGGGTCTCAACTCTCCAGGTTTAAGGTATTCTTCCTTCAGCTAAAACATGCATGTGGAACCCAGAGTATGATCAACCGTGTGAACGGGAGACGTGTTCAAATATGTCTCAGTTTTCCTCCCCTGGTACTCGGGTGCAACATTCCAGACGCTTTACTAACACTCTCCCCACTTGGAGAGTCAGCGCCTTTAACCTCCTGTTTGGCCCAGTTTGCAATTTCTGCGGAAGATGAACAGGAATAGCGAGAACCAATGAGAGACTAGCTGGAGGTGTCTGGACGGGCAAATTTAACTCTCATTTCCCACCAGGAAGAGGAAATAACCAAAGGCTCAGCGTGCCGTGCCAGAACCACATTAGGGCCTGAAGCCATCCTGCGGTGTTGCGGCCAGCTCACAAGAAAGCGAGTTGAAGAAAGGAGCTCAGGGGCACTGTAATTCACAAACCTGCAGAGTTATAAATGACAGCTATCGTCCAAAAATATACTGAAGTAAGGCTGCCAAGAGGACTTGAAAGCGGGGCAGAATTGCAGGAAACCGATTTCAGGAGGTAGACTGGAATTGCATTGAAAGCATAGGAAAAGAGGCAGAACGTCCACAATGATGCACTTGGCCAAAAAGGGCGTATGCGTTTTTTCCTGAATATATTCAGGAAAAAACGCATACGCCCTTTTTGGCCAAACAAGCAAGCTTGCAAAGGAAATCTGCACTACAATGAAGTCTCACTTCCCCCCGGTCAAAAGGGCCATCTGAAAAAAGTGTAAAATCCAGAAAGGCAGGACAGGCCATGGAGAACTGGGAGCCTTGTTATGCTGATGGGCGGGATGTAAATTGCCAACAGACACTCGGGAGAAGTGTATGGTGTTTCCTGAAACATCTAAAAAACAAAGCAACAGAGCCTAGGGCACTTCCACTTATGGTCCTATAGCTTAGGGAAATTAAAATCAAAAAGACACAGCCACCCCAAAGTTTGGGACGCCTCTGTTTACAAGAACCTCGTTTACAGTAAAAGTTCAACATCGCAGAAAGTGAAAAATGGATAAAGAAGTTGTGGTATTTACTTACAAAGCAATATCACTCAGTAATGAAATCTATGTCATCAGGCCCTTAGCAGCATAATGAGTGGATTCAGGTACGATGATTCTAACTGAAATAAGTCACACAGAAAAAGAAACATCATAAGATATCAGTAATACATGGAATGTAAACTTGGCTACACAGGAACTGAATTACAGAACAGAACACGGTCTCAAATTTAGAAAACCAACTTATGCTTGCTTAAGCGGAAAGGTGAGTTGGGGTGCTACATAAAACCAGAGATTGAAATGAGAACAGATAAAGTTCCTTAAGCCAAATATGGAATAGACAAGAGGTACTCCTTGCTCAACGAAATGGACTCAACACCACATATTAAACGCCTAAGAATGTACCTGACTAGTAAGTATCTTAAAACCTATGGATTGCTATGTCTCCGAAAGAGAATCAAGCATGTGTACAGGGGCATAAACGCAGCAGTGATAGGATTGGAGAGGTTCGGTGAGCAAATGAAGACCCTTTGAAGTCATATTGCATGGTACCCATTCCAAAGGTTTCAACTACCCAGGTTTAAGGTATTCTTCCTTCAGCTAAAACATGCATGTGGAACCTAGATTATGATCAACCATGTGATCGGGAGACGTGTTCAAATATGTCTCAGTTTTCCTCCCCTGGTACTCGGGTGCAACATTCCAGACGCTTTACTAACACTCTCCCCACTTGGAGAGTCAGCGCCTTTAACCTCCTGTTTGGCCCAGTTTGCAATTTCTGCGGAAGATGAACAGGAATAGCGAGAACCAATGAGAGACTAGCTGGAGGTGTCTGGACGGGCAAATTTAACTCTCATTTCCCACCAGGAAGAGGAAATAACCAAAGGCTCAGCGTGCCGTGCCAGAACCACATTAGGGCCTGAAGCCATCCTGCGGTGTTGCGGCCAGCTCACAAGAAAGCGAGTTGAAGAAAGGAGCTCAGGGGCACTGTAATTCACAAACCTGCAGAGTTATAAATGACAGCTATCGTCCAAAAATATACTGAAGTAAGGCTGCCAAGAGGACTTGAAAGCGGGGCAGAATTGCAGGAAACCGATTTCAGGAGGTAGACTGGAATTGCATTGAAAGCATAGGAAAAGAGGCAGAACGTCCACAATGATGCACTTGGCCAAAAAGGGCGTATGCGTTTTTTCCTGAATATATTCAGGAAAAAACGCATACGCCCTTTTTGGCCAAACAAGCAAGCTTGCAAAGGAAATCTGCACTACAATGAAGTCTCACTTCCCCCCGGTCAAAAGGGCCATCTGAAAAAAGTGTAAAATCCAGAAAGGCAGGACAGGCCATGGAGAACTGGGAGCCTTGTTATGCTGATGGGCGGGATGTAAATTGCCAACAGACACTCGGGAGAAGTGTATGGTGTTTCCTGAAACATCTAAAAAACAAAGCAACAGAGCCTAGGGCACTTCCACTTATGGTCCTATAGCTTAGGGAAATTAAAATCAAAAAGACACAGCCACCCCAAAGTTTGGGACGCCTCTGTTTACAAGAACCTCGTTTACAGTAAAAGTTCAACATCGCAGAAAGTGAAAAATGGATAAAGAAGTTGTGGTATTTACTTACAAAGCAATATCACTCAGTAATGAAATCTATGTCATCAGGCCCTTAGCAGCATAATGAGTGGATTCAGGTACGATGATTCTAACTGAAATAAGTCACACAGAAAAAGAAACATCATAAGATATCAGTAATACATGGAATGTAAACTTGGCTACACAGGAACTGAATTACAGAACAGAACACGGTCTCAAATTTAGAAAACCAACTTATGCTTGCTTAAGCGGAAAGGTGAGTTGGGGTGCTACATAAAACCAGAGATTGAAATGAGAACAGATAAAGTTCCTTAAGCCAAATATGGAATAGACAAGAGGTACTCCTTGCTCAACGAAATGGACTCAACACCACATATTAAACGCCTAAGAATGTACCTGACTAGTAAGTATCTTAAAACCTATGGATTGCTATGTCTCCGAAAGAGAATCAAGCATGTGTACAGGGGCATAAACGCAGCAGTGATAGGATTGGAGAGGTTCGGTGAGCAAATGAAGACCCTTTGAAGTCATATTGCATGGTACCCATTCCAAAGGTTTCAACTACCCAGGTTTAAGGTATTCTTCCTTCAGCTAAAACATGCATGTGGAACCTAGATTATGATCAACCATGTGATCGGGAGACGTGTTCAAATATGTCTCAGTTTTCATACCCTGGTACTCGGGTGCAACATTCCAGACGCTTTACTAGCACTCTCCCGACTTGGAGAGTCAGTCCCTTTAACCTCCTGTATGGCCTAGTTTGCAATTTCTGCGGAAGATGAACAGGAATAGCGAGAACCAATGAGAGACTAGCTGGAGGTGTCTGGACGGGCAAATTTATCTCTCATTTCCCACAAGGTAGAGGAATTAACCAAAGGCTCAGCGTGCCGTGCCGGAAACAGATTAGGGCCTGAAGCCATCCTGTGCTGTTGCGGCCAGCTCACAAGAAAGCGAGTTGAAGAAAGGAGCTCAGGTGCACTGTAATTCACAAACCTGCAGAGTTATAAATGACAGCTATCGTCCAAAAATATACTGAAGTAAGGCTGCCAAGAGGACTTGAAAGCGCGGCAGAATTGCAGGAAACCGATTTCAGGAGGTAGACTGGAATTGCATTGAAAGCATAGGAAAACAGGCAGAACGTCCACAATGATGCACTTGGCCAAAAAGGGCGTATGCGTTTTTTCCTGAATATATTCAGGAAAAAACGCATACGCCCTTTATGGCCAACCAAGCAAGCTTGCAAAGGAAATCTGCACTACAATGAAGTCTCACTTCCCCCCAGTCAAAAGGGCCATCTGAAAAAAGTGTAAAATCCAGAAAGGCAGGACAGGCCATGGAGAACTGGGAGCCTTGTTATGCTGATGGGCGGGATGTAAATTGCCAACAGACACTCCGGAGAAGTGTATGGTGTTTCCTGAAACATCTAAAAAACAAAGCAACAGAGCCTAGGGCACTTCCACTTATGGTCTTATAGCTTAGGAAAATTAAAATCAAAAAGACACAGCCACCCCAAAGATTGGGACGCCTCTGTTTACAAGAACCTCGTTTACAGTACAAGTTCAACATCGCAGAAAGTGAAAAATGGATAAAGAAGTTGTGGTATTTACTTACAAAGCAATATCACTCAGCAATGAAATCTATGTCATCAGGCACTTAGCAGCACAATGAGTGGATTCAGGTATGATGATTCTAACTGAAATAAGTCACACAGAAAAAGAAACATCATAAGATATCACTAATACACGGAATGTAAACTTGGCTACACACAAACTGAATTACAGAACAGAACAGGGTCTCAAATTTAGAACACCAACTTATGCTTGCTTAAGGGTAAAGGTGAGTTGGGCTGCTGCATAAAACCAGAGATTGAAATGAACACAGATAAAGTTCCTTAAGCCAAATATGGAATAGACAAGAGCTACTCCTTGCTCAACGAAATGGACTCAACACCGCATATTAAACGCCTAAGAATGTACCTGACTAGTAAGTATCTTAAAACCTATGGATTGCTATGTCTCCGAAAGAGAATCAAGCATGTGTACAGGGGAATAAACGCAGCAGTGATAGGATTGGAGAGGTTCGGTGAGCAAATGAAGACCCTTTGAAGTCATATTGCATGGTACCCATTACACGGGTCTCAACTCTCCAGGTTTAAGGTATTCTTCCTTCAGCTAAAACATGCATATGGAACCCAGAGTATGATCAACCGTGTGAACGGGAGACGTGTTCAAATATGTCTCAGTTTTCATACCCTGGTACTCGGGTGCAACATTCCAGACGCTTTACTAACACTCTCCCCACTTGGAGAGTCAGCGCCTTTAACCTCCTGTTTGGCCCAGTTTGCAATTTCTGCGGAAGATGAACAGGAATAGCGAGAACCAATGAGAGACTAGCTGGAGGTGTCTTGACGGGCAAATTTAACTCTCATTTCCCACCAGGAAGAGGAAATAACCAAAGGCTCAGCGTGCCGTGCCGGAACAAGATTAGGGGCTGAAGCTATCCTGCGATGTTGCGGCCAGCTCACAAGAAAGCGTGTTGAAGAAAGGAGCTCAGGGGCACTGTAATTCACAAACCTGCAGAGTTATAAATGACAGCTATCGTCCAAAAATATACTGAAGTAAGGCTGCCAAGAGGACTTGAAAGTGCGGCAGAATTGCAGGAAACCGATTTCAGGAGGTAGACTGGAATTGCATTGAAAGCATAGGAAAAGAGGCAGAACGTCCACAATGATGCACTTGGCCAAAAAGGGCGTATGCGTTTTTTCCTGAATATATTCAGGAAAAAACGCATACGCCCTTTTTGGCCAACCAAGCAAGCTTGCAAAGGAAATCTGCACTACAATGAAGTCTCACTTCCCCCCGGTCAAAAGGGCCATCTGAAAAAAGTGTAAAATCCAGAAAGGCAGGACAGGCCATGGAGAACTGGGAGCCTTGTTATGCTGATGGGCGGGATGTAAATTGCCAACAGACACTTGGGAGAAGTGTATGGTGTTTCCTGAAACATCTAAAAAACAAAGCAACAGAGCATAGGGCACTTCCACTTATGGTCCTATAGCTTAGGAAAATTAAAATCAAAAAGACACAGCCACCCCAAAGTTTGGGACGCCTCTGTTTACAAGAACCTCGTTTACCGTACAAGTTCAATATCACAGAAAGTGAAAAATGGATAAAGAAATTGTGGTACTTACGTACAATGCAGTATCACTCAGCAATGAAATCTATGTCATCAGGCCCGTAGCCGCACAATGAGTGGATTCAGGTACGATGATTCTAACTGAAATAAGTCACACAGAAATAGAAACATCATAAGATATCACTAATACACGGAATGTAAACTTGGCTACACAGGAACTGAATTCCAAAACAGAACAGGGTCTCAAATTTAGAAAACCAACTTATGCTTGCTTAAGGGGAAAGGTGAGTTGGGGTGCTGCATAAAACCAGAGATTGAAATGAGCACAGATAAAGTTCCTTAAGCCAAATATGGAATAGACAAGAGCTACTCCTTACTCAACGAAATGAACTCAACACCCCATATTAAATGCCTAAGAATGTACCTGACTAGTAAGTATCTTAAAACCTATGGATTGCTATGTCTCCAAAAGAGAATCAAGCATGTGTACAGGGGCATAAACGCAGCAGTGATAGGATTGGAGAGGTTCGGTGAACAAATGAAGACCCTTTGAAGTCATATTGCATGGTACCCATTACACGGGTCTCAACTCTCCAGGTTTAAGGTATTCTTCCTTCAGCTAAAACATGCATGTGGAACCCAGAGTATGATCAACCGTGTGAACGGGAGACGTGTTCAAATATGTCTCAGTTTTCCTCCCCTGGTACTCGGGTGCAACATTCCAGACGCTTTACTAACACTCTCCCCACTTGGAGAGTCAGCGCCTTTAACCTCCTGTTTGGCCCAGTTTGCATTTTCTACGGAAGATGAACAGGAATAGCGAGAACCAGTGAGAGACTAGCTGGAGGTGTCTGGACGGGCAAATTTAACTCTCATTTCCCACCAGGAAGAGGAAATAACCAAAGGCTCAGCGTGCCGTGCCGGAACCAGATTAGGGCCTGAAGCCATCATGCGGTGTTGCGGCCAGCTCACAAGAAAGCGAGTTGAAGAAAGGAGCTCAGGGGCACTGTAATTCACAAACATGCAGAGTTATCAATGACAGCTATCGTCCAAAAATATACTGAAGTAAGGCTGCCAAGAGGACTTGGAAGCGCGGCAGAATTGCATGAAATCGATTTCAGGAGGTAGACTGGAATTGCATTGAAAGCATAGGAAAAGAGGCAGAACGTCCACAATGATGCACTTGGCCAAAAAGGGCGTATGCGTTTTTTCCTGAATATATTCAGGAAAAAATGCATACGCACTTTTTGGCCAACCAAGCAAGCTTGCAAAGGAAATCTGCACTACAATGAAGTCTCACTTCCTCCCGGTCAAAAGGGCCATCTGAAAAAAGTGTAAAATCCAGAAAGGCAGGACAGGCCATGGAGAACTGGGAGCCTTGTTATGCTGATGGGCGGGATGTAAATTGCCAACAGACACTCAGGAGAAGTGTATGGTGTTTCCTGAATCATCTAAAAAACAAAGCAACAGAGCCTAGGGCACTTCCACTTATGGTCCTATAGCTTAGGGAAATTAAAATCAAAAAGACACAGCCACCCCAAAGTTTGGAACGGCTCTGTTTACAAGAACCTCGTTTACAGTACAAGTTCAACATCGCAGAAAGTGAAAAATGGATAAAGAAGTTGTGGTATTTACTTACAAAGCAATATCACTCAGCAATGAAATCTATGTCATCAGGCCCTTAGTAGCACAATGAGTGGATTCAGGTATGATGATTCTAACTGAAATAAGTCACACAGAAAAAGAAACATCATAAGATATCACTAATACACGGAATGTAAACTTGGCTACACAGGAACTGAATTCCAAAACAGAACTGGGTCTCAAATTTAGAAAACCAACTTATGCTTGCTTAAGGGGAAAGGTAAGTTGGGGTGCTGCATAAAACCAGAGATTGAAATGAGCACAGATAAAGTTCCTTAAGCCAAATATGGAATAGACAAGAGCTACTCCTTACTCAACGAAATGGACTCAACACCCCATATTAAACGCCTAAGAATGTACCTGACTAGTAAGTATCTTAAAACCTATGGATTGCTATGTCTCCAAAAGAGAATCAAGCGTGTGTACAGGGGCATAAACGCAGCAGTGATAGGATTGGAGAGGTTCGGTGAGCAAATGAAGACCCTTTGAAGTCATATTGCATGGTACCCATTACACGGGTCTCAACTCTCCAGGTTTAAGGTATTCTTCCTTCAGCTAAAACATGCATGTGGAACCCAGAGTATGATCAACCGTGTGAACGGGAGACGTGTTCAAATATGTCTCAGTTTTCCTCCCCTGGTACTCGGGTGCAACATTCCAGACGCTTTACTAACACTCTCCCGACTTGGAGAGTCAGTCCCTTTAACCTCCTGTTTGGCCCAGTTTGCAATTTCTGCGGAAGATGAACAGGAATAGCGAGAACCAATGAGAGACTAGCTGGAGGTGTCTGGACAGGCAAATTTAACTCTCATTTCCCACCAGGAAGAGGAATTAACCAAAGGCTCAGCGTGCCGTGCCGGAACCAGATTAGGGCCTGAAGCCATCCTGGGGTGTTGCGGCCATGTCACAAGAAAGCGAGTTGAAGAAAGGAGCTCAGGGGCACTGTAATTCACAAACCTGCAGAGTTATAAATGACAGCTATCGTCCAAAAATATACTGAAGTAAGGCTGCCAAGAGGACTTGAAAGCGCGGCAAAATTGCAGGAAACCGATTTCAGGAGGTAGACTGGAATTGCATTGAAAGCATAGGAAAAGAGGCAGAACGTCCACAATGATGCACTTGGCCAAAAAGGGCGTATGTGTTTTTTCCTGAATATATTCAGGAAAAAACGCATACGCCCTTTTTGGCCAACCAAGCAAGCTTGCAAAGGAAATCTGCACTACAATGAAGTCTCACTTCCCCCCGGTCAAAAGGGCCATCTGAAAAAATTGTAAAATCCAGAAAGGCAGGACAGGCCATGGAGAACTGGGAGCCTTGTTAGGCTGATGGGCGGGATGTAAATTGCCAACAGACACTCCGGAGAAGTGTATGGTGTTTCCTGAAACATCTAAAAAACAAAGCAACAGAGCCTAGGGCACTTCCACTTATGGTCCTATAGCTTAGGGAAATTAAAATCAAAAAGACACAGCCACCCCAAAGTTTGTGACGCCTCTGTTTACAAGAACCTCGTTTACCGTACAAGTTCAATATCACAGCAAGTGAAAAATGGATAAAGAACTTGTGGTACTTACGTACAATGCAATATGACTCAGCAATGAAATCTATGTCATCAGGCCCGTAGCAGCACAATGAGTGGATTCAGGTACGATGATTCTAACTGAAATAAGTCACACAGAAAAAGAAACATCATAAGATATCACTAATACACGGAATGTAAACTTGGCTACACAGGAACTGAATTCCAAAACAGAACAGGGTCTCAAAGTTAGAAAACCAACTTATGCTTGCTTAAGGGGAAAGGTGAGTTGGGGTGCTGCATAAAACCAGAGATTGAAATGAGCACAGATAAAGTTCCTTAAGCCAAATATCGAATAGACAAGAGCTACTCCTTACTCAACGAAATGGACTCAACACCGCATATTAAACGCCTAAGAATGTACCTGACTAGTAAGTATCTTAAAACCTATGGATTTCTATGTCTCCAAAGGAGAATCAAGCGTGTGTACAGGGGCATAAACGCAGCAGTGATAGGATTGGAGAGGTTCGGTGAGCAAATGAAGACCCTTTGAAGTCATATTGCATGGTACCCATTACACGGGTCTCAACTCTCCAGGTTTAAGGTATTCTTCCTTCAGCTAAAACATGCATGTGGAACCCAGAGTATGATCAACCGTGTGAACGGGAGACGTGTTCAAATATGTCTCAGTTTTCCTCCCCTGGTACTCGGGTGCAACATTCCAGACGCTTTACTAACACTCTCCCCACTTGGAGAGTCAGCGCCTTTAACCTCCTGTTTGGCCCAGTTTGCAATTTCTGCGGAAGATGAACAGGAATAGCGAGAACCAATGAGAGACTAGCTGGAGGTGTCTGGACGGGCAAATTTAACTCTCATTTCCCACCAGGAAGAGGAAATAACCAAAGGCTCAGCGTGCCGTGCCAGAACCACATTAGGGCCTGAAGCCATCCTGCGGTGTTGCGGCCAGCTCACAAGAAAGCGAGTTGAAGAAAGGAGCTCAGGGGCACTGTAATTCACAAACCTGCAGAGTTATAAATGACAGCTATCGTCCAAAAATATACTGAAGTAAGGCTGCCAAGAGGACTTGAAAGCGGGGCAGAATTGCAGGAAACCGATTTCAGGAGGTAGACTGGAATTGCATTGAAAGCATAGGAAAAGAGGCAGAACGTCCACAATGATGCACTTGGCCAAAAAGGGCGTATGCGTTTTTTCCTGAATATATTCAGGAAAAAACGCATACGCCCTTTTTGGCCAAACAAGCAAGCTTGCAAAGGAAATCTGCACTACAATGAAGTCTCACTTCCCCCCGGTCAAAAGGGCCATCTGAAAAAAGTGTAAAATCCAGAAAGGCAGGACAGGCCATGGAGAACTGGGAGCCTTGTTATGCTGATGGGCGGGATGTAAATTGCCAACAGACACTCGGGAGAAGTGTATGGTGTTTCCTGAAACATCTAAAAAACAAAGCAACAGAGCCTAGGGCACTTCCACTTATGGTCCTATAGCTTAGGGAAATTAAAATCAAAAAGACACAGCCACCCCAAAGTTTGGGACGCCTCTGTTTACAAGAACCTCGTTTACAGTAAAAGTTCAACATCGCAGAAAGTGAAAAATGGATAAAGAAGTTGTGGTATTTACTTACAAAGCAATATCACTCAGTAATGAAATCTATGTCATCAGGCCCTTAGCAGCATAATGAGTGGATTCAGGTACGATGATTCTAACTGAAATAAGTCACACAGAAAAAGAAACATCATAAGATATCAGTAATACATGGAATGTAAACTTGGCTACACAGGAACTGAATTACAGAACAGAACACGGTCTCAAATTTAGAAAACCAACTTATGCTTGCTTAAGCGGAAAGGTGAGTTGGGGTGCTACATAAAACCAGAGATTGAAATGAGAACAGATAAAGTTCCTTAAGCCAAATATGGAATAGACAAGAGGTACTCCTTGCTCAACGAAATGGACTCAACACCACATATTAAACGCCTAAGAATGTACCTGACTAGTAAGTATCTTAAAACCTATGGATTGCTATGTCTCCGAAAGAGAATCAAGCATGTGTACAGGGGCATAAACGCAGCAGTGATAGGATTGGAGAGGTTCGGTGAGCAAATGAAGACCCTTTGAAGTCATATTGCATGGTACCCATTCCAAAGGTTTCAACTACCCAGGTTTAAGGTATTCTTCCTTCAGCTAAAACATGCATGTGGAACCTAGATTATGATCAACCATGTGATCGGGAGACGTGTTCAAATATGTCTCAGTTTTCCTCCCCTGGTACTCGGGTGCAACATTCCAGACGCTTTACTAACACTCTCCCCACTTGGAGAGTCAGCGCCTTTAACCTCCTGTTTGGCCCAGTTTGCAATTTCTGCGGAAGATGAACAGGAATAGCGAGAACCAATGAGAGACTAGCTGGAGGTGTCTGGACGGGCAAATTTAACTCTCATTTCCCACCAGGAAGAGGAAATAACCAAAGGCTCAGCGTGCCGTGCCAGAACCACATTAGGGCCTGAAGCCATCCTGCGGTGTTGCGGCCAGCTCACAAGAAAGCGAGTTGAAGAAAGGAGCTCAGGGGCACTGTAATTCACAAACCTGCAGAGTTATAAATGACAGCTATCGTCCAAAAATATACTGAAGTAAGGCTGCCAAGAGGACTTGAAAGCGGGGCAGAATTGCAGGAAACCGATTTCAGGAGGTAGACTGGAATTGCATTGAAAGCATAGGAAAAGAGGCAGAACGTCCACAATGATGCACTTGGCCAAAAAGGGCGTATGCGTTTTTTCCTGAATATATTCAGGAAAAAACGCATACGCACTTTTTGGCCAAACAAGCAAGCTTGCAAAGGAAATCTGCACTACAATGAAGTCTCACTTCCCCCCGGTCAAAAGGGCCATCTGAAAAAAGTGTAAAATCCAGAAAGGCAGGACAGGCCATGGAGAACTGGGAGCCTTGTTATGCTGATGGGCGGGATGTAAATTGCCAACAGACACTCGGGAGAAGTGTATGGTGTTTCCTGAAACATCTAAAAAACAAAGCAACAGAGCCTAGGGCACTTCCACTTATGGTCCTATAGCTTAGGGAAATTAAAATCAAAAAGACACAGCCACCCCAAAGTTTGGGACGCCTCTGTTTACAAGAACCTCGTTTACAGTAAAAGTTCAACATCGCAGAAAGTGAAAAATGGATAAAGAAGTTGTGGTATTTACTTACAAAGCAATATCACTCAGTAATGAAATCTATGTCATCAGGCCCTTAGCAGCATAATGAGTGGATTCAGGTACGATGATTCTAACTGAAATAAGTCACACAGAAAAAGAAACATCATAAGATATCAGTAATACATGGAATGTAAACTTGGCTACACAGGAACTGAATTACAGAACAGAACACGGTCTCAAATTTAGAAAACCAACTTATGCTTGCTTAAGCGGAAAGGTGAGTTGGGGTGCTACATAAAACCAGAGATTGAAATGAGAACAGATAAAGTTCCTTAAGCCAAATATGGAATAGACAAGAGGTACTCCTTGCTCAACGAAATGGACTCAACACCACATATTAAACGCCTAAGAATGTACCTGACTAGTAAGTATCTTAAAACCTATGGATTGCTATGTCTCCGAAAGAGAATCAAGCATGTGTACAGGGGCATAAACGCAGCAGTGATAGGATTGGAGAGGTTCGGTGAGCAAATGAAGACCCTTTGAAGTCATATTGCATGGTACCCATTCCAAAGGTTTCAACTACCCAGGTTTAAGGTATTCTTCCTTCAGCTAAAACATGCATGTGGAACCTAGATTATGATCAACCATGTGATCGGGAGACGTGTTCAAATATGTCTCAGTTTTCATACCCTGGTACTCGGGTGCAACATTCCAGACGCTTTACTAGCACTCTCCCGACTTGGAGAGTCAGTCCCTTTAACCTCCTGTATGGCCTAGTTTGCAATTTCTGCGGAAGATGAACAGGAATAGCGAGAACCAATGAGAGACTAGCTGGAGGTGTCTGGACGGGCAAATTTATCTCTCATTTCCCACAAGGTAGAGGAATTAACCAAAGGCTCAGCGTGCCGTGCCGGAAACAGATTAGGGCCTGAAGCCATCCTGTGCTGTTGCGGCCAGCTCACAAGAAAGCGAGTTGAAGAAAGGAGCTCAGGTGCACTGTAATTCACAAACCTGCAGAGTTATAAATGACAGCTATCGTCCAAAAATATACTGAAGTAAGGCTGCCAAGAGGACTTGAAAGCGCGGCAGAATTGCAGGAAACCGATTTCAGGAGGTAGACTGGAATTGCATTGAAAGCATAGGAAAACAGGCAGAACGTCCACAATGATGCACTTGGCCAAAAAGGGCGTATGCGTTTTTTCCTGAATATATTCAGGAAAAAACGCATACGCCCTTTATGGCCAACCAAGCAAGCTTGCAAAGGAAATCTGCACTACAATGAAGTCTCACTTCCCCCCAGTCAAAAGGGCCATCTGAAAAAAGTGTAAAATCCAGAAAGGCAGGACAGGCCATGGAGAACTGGGAGCCTTGTTATGCTGATGGGCGGGATGTAAATTGCCAACAGACACTCCGGAGAAGTGTATGGTGTTTCCTGAAACATCTAAAAAACAAAGCAACAGAGCCTAGGGCACTTCCACTTATGGTCTTATAGCTTAGGAAAATTAAAATCAAAAAGACACAGCCACCCCAAAGATTGGGACGCCTCTGTTTACAAGAACCTCGTTTACAGTACAAGTTCAACATCGCAGAAAGTGAAAAATGGATAAAGAAGTTGTGGTATTTACTTACAAAGCAATATCACTCAGCAATGAAATCTATGTCATCAGGCACTTAGCAGCACAATGAGTGGATTCAGGTATGATGATTCTAACTGAAATAAGTCACACAGAAAAAGAAACATCATAAGATATCACTAATACACGGAATGTAAACTTGGCTACACACAAACTGAATTACAGAACAGAACAGGGTCTCAAATTTAGAACACCAACTTATGCTTGCTTAAGGGTAAAGGTGAGTTGGGCTGCTGCATAAAACCAGAGATTGAAATGAACACAGATAAAGTTCCTTAAGCCAAATATGGAATAGACAAGAGCTACTCCTTGCTCAACGAAATGGACTCAACACCGCATATTAAACGCCTAAGAATGTACCTGACTAGTAAGTATCTTAAAACCTATGGATTGCTATGTCTCCGAAAGAGAATCAAGCATGTGTACAGGGGCATAAACGCAGCAGTGATAGGATTGGAGAGGTTCGGTGAGCAAATGAAGACCCTTTGAAGTCATATTGCATGGTACCCATTACACGGGTCTCAACTCTCCAGGTTTAAGGTATTCTTCCTTCAGCTAAAACATGCATATGGAACCCAGAGTATGATCAACCGTGTGAACGGGAGACGTGTTCAAATATGTCTCAGTTTTCATACCCTGGTACTCGGGTGCAACATTCCAGACGCTTTACTAACACTCTCCCCACTTGGAGAGTCAGCGCCTTTAACCTCCTGTTTGGCCCAGTTTGCAATTTCTGCGGAAGATGAACAGGAATAGCGAGAACCAATGAGAGACTAGCTGGAGGTGTCTTGACGGGCAAATTTAACTCTCATTTCCCACCAGGAAGAGGAAATAACCAAAGGCTCAGCGTGCCGTGCCGGAACAAGATTAGGGGCTGAAGCTATCCTGCGATGTTGCGGCCAGCTCACAAGAAAGCGAGTTGAAGAAAGGAGCTCAGGGGCACTGTAATTCACAAACCTGCAGAGTTATAAATGACAGCTATCGTCCAAAAATATACTGAAGTAAGGCTGCCAAGAGGACTTGAAAGTGCGGCAGAATTGCAGGAAACCGATTTCAGGAGGTAGACTGGAATTGCATTGAAAGCATAGGAAAAGAGGCAGAACGTCCACAATGATGCACTTGGCCAAAAAGGGCGTATGCGTTTTTTCCTGAATATATTCAGGAAAAAACGCATACGCCCTTTTTGGCCAACCAAGCAAGCTTGCAAAGGAAATCTGCACTACAATGAAGTCTCACTTCCCCCCGGTCAAAAGGGCCATCTGAAAAAAGTGTAAAATCCAGAAAGGCAGGACAGGCCATGGAGAACTGGGAGCCTTGTTATGCTGATGGGCGGGATGTAAATTGCCAACAGACACTTGGGAGAAGTGTATGGTGTTTCCTGAAACATCTAAAAAACAAAGCAACAGAGCATAGGGCACTTCCACTTATGGTCCTATAGCTTAGGAAAATTAAAATCAAAAAGACACAGCCACCCCAAAGTTTGGGACGCCTCTGTTTACAAGAACCTCGTTTACCGTACAAGTTCAATATCACAGAAAGTGAAAAATGGATAAAGAAATTGTGGTACTTACGTACAATGCAGTATCACTCAGCAATGAAATCTATGTCATCAGGCCCGTAGCCGCACAGTGAGTGGATTCAGGTACGATGATTCTAACTGAAATAAGTCACACAGAAATAGAAACATCATAAGATATCACTAATACACGGAATGTAAACTTGGCTACACAGGAACTGAATTCCAAAACAGAACAGGGTCTCAAATTTAGAAAACCAACTTATGCTTGCTTAAGGGGAAAGGTGAGTTGGGGTGCTGCATAAAACCAGAGATTGAAATGAGCACAGATAAAGTTCCTTAAGCCAAATATGGAATAGACAAGAGCTACTCCTTACTCAACGAAATGAACTCAACACCCCATATTAAATGCCTAAGAATGTACCTGACTAGTAAGTATCTTAAAACCTATGGATTGCTATGTCTCCAAAAGAGAATCAAGCATGTGTACAGGGGCATAAACGCAGCAGTGATAGGATTGGAGAGGTTCGGTGAACAAATGAAGACCCTTTGAAGTCATATTGCATGGTACCCATTACACGGGTCTCAACTCTCCAGGTTTAAGGTATTCTTCCTTCAGCTAAAACATGCATGTGGAACCCAGAGTATGATCAACCGTGTGAACGGGAGACGTGTTCAAATATGTCTCAGTTTTCCTCCCCTGGTACTCGGGTGCAACATTCCAGACGCTTTACTAACACTCTCCCCACTTGGAGAGTCAGCGCCTTTAACCTCCTGTTTGGCCCAGTTTGCATTTTCTACGGAAGATGAACAGGAATAGCGAGAACCAGTGAGAGACTAGCTGGAGGTGTCTGGACGGGCAAATTTAACTCTCATTTCCCACCAGGAAGAGGAAATAACCAAAGGCTCAGCGTGCCGTGCCGGAACCAGATTAGGGCCTGAAGCCATCATGCGGTGTTGCGGCCAGCTCACAAGAAAGCGAGTTGAAGAAAGGAGCTCAGGGGCACTGTAATTCACAAACCTGCAGAGTTATAAATGACAGCTATCGTCCAAAAATATACTGAAGTAAGGCTACCAAGAGGACTTGAAAGCGGGGCAGAATTGCAGGAAACCGATTTCAGGAGGTAGACTGGAATTGCATTGAAAGCATAGGAAAAGAGGCAGAACGTCCACAATGATGCACTTGGCCAAAAAGGGCGTATGCGTTTTTTCCTGAATATATTCAGGAAAAAACGCATACGCCCTTTTTGGCCAAGCAAGCAAGCTTGCAAAGGAAATCTGCACTACAATGAAGTCTCACTTCTCCCCGGTCAAAAAGGCCATCTGAAAAAAGTGTAAAATCCAGAAAGGCAGGACAGGCCATGGAGAACTGGGAGCCTTGTTATGCTGATGGGCGGGATGTAAATTGCCAACAGACACTCGGGAGAAGTGTATGGTGTTTCCTGAAACATCTAAAAAACAAAGCAACAGAGCCTAGGGCACTTCCACTTATGGTCCTATAGCTTAGGGAAATTAAAATCAAAAAGACACAGCCACCCCAAAGTTTGGGATGCCTCTGTTTACAAGAACCTCGTTTACCGTACAAGTTCAATATCACAGAAAGTGAAAAATGGATAAAGAACTTGTGGTACTTACGTACAATGCAGTATCACTCAGCAATGAAATCTATGTCATCAGGCCCGTAGCAGCATAATGAGTGGATTCAGGTACGATGATTCTAATTGAAATAAGTCACACAGAAAAAGAAACATCATAAGATATCACTAATACATGGAATGTAAACTTGGCTACACAGGAACTGAATTCCAAAACAGAACAGGGTCTCAAATTTAGAAAACCAACTTATGCTTGCTTAAGGGGAAAGGTGAGTTGGGGTGCTGCATAAAACCAGAGATTGAAATGAGCACAGATAATGTTCCTTAAGCCAAATATGGAATAGACAAGAGGTACTCCTTGCTCAACGAAATGGACTCAACACCGCATATTAAACGCCTAAGAATGTACCTGACTAGTAAGTATCTTAAAACCTATGGATTGCTATGTCTCCGAAAGAGAATCAAGCATGTTTACAGGGGCATAAACGCAGCAGTGATAGGATTGGAGAGGTTCGGTGAGCAAATGAAGACCCTTTGAAGTCATATTGCATGGTACCCATTCCACAGGTATCAACTACCAAGGTTTAAGGTATTCTTCCTTCAGCTAAAACATGCATGTGGAACCTAGAGTATGATCAACCATGTGATCGGGAGACGTGTTCAAATATGTCTCAGTTTTCGTACCCTGGTACTCGGGTGCAACATTCCAGACGCTTTACTAACACTCTCCCGACTTGGAGAGTCAGTCCCTTTAACCTCCTGTTTGGCCTAGTTTGCAATTTCTGCGGAAGATGAACAGGAATAGTGAGAACCAATGAGAGACTAGCTGGAGGTGTCTGGAAGGGCAAATTTATCTCTCATTTCCCACCAGGAAGAGGTATTAACCAAAGGCTCAGCGTGCCGTGCCGGAACAAGATTAGGGCCTGAAGCCATCCTGTGGTGTTGCGGCCAGCTCACAAGAAAGCGAGTTGAAGAAAGGAGCTCAGGGGCACTGTAATTCACAAACCTGCAGAGTTATAAATGACAGCTATCGTCCAAAAATATACTGAAGTAAGGCTGCCAAGAGGCCTTGAAAGCGGGGCAGAATTGCAGGAAACCGATTTCAGGAGGTAGACTGGAATTGCATTGAAAGCATAGGAAAAGAGGCAGAACGTCCACAATGATGCACTTGGCCAAAAAGGGCGTATGCGTTTTTTCCTGAATATATTCAGGAAAAAACGCATACGCCCTTTTTGGCCAACCAATCAAGCTTGCAGAGGAAATCTGCACTACAATGAAGTCTCACTTCCCCCCGGTCAAAAGGGCCATCTGAAAAAAGTGTAAAATCCAGAAAGGCAGGACAGGCCATGGAGAACTGGGAGCCTTTTTATGCTGATGGGCGGGATGTAAATTGCCAACAGACACTCGGGAGAAGTGTATGGTGTTTCCTGAAACATCTAAAAAACAAAGCAACAGAGTCTAGGGCACTTCCACTTATGGTCCTATAGCTTAGGGAAATTAAAATAAAAAAGACACAGCCACCCCAAAGTTTGGGACGCCTCTGTTTACAAGAACCTCGTTTACAGTACAAGTTCAACATCGCAGAAAGTGAAAAATGGATAAAGAATTTGTGGTATTTACTTACAAAGCAATATCACTCAGCAATGAAATCTATGTCATCAGGCCCTTAGCAGCACAATGAGTGGATTCAGGTACGAATATTCTAACTGAAATAAGTCACACAGAAAAAGAAACATCATAAGATATCAGTAATACACGGAATGTAAACTTGGCTACACAGGAACTGAATTACAGAACAGAACAGGGTCTCAAATTTAGAAAACCAACTTATGCTTGCTTAAGGGGAAAGGTGAGTTGGGGTGCTGCATAAAACCAGAGATTGAAATGAGCACAGATAAAGTTCCTTAAGCTAAATATGGAATAGACAAGAGCTACTCCTTGCTCAACGAAATGGACTCAACACCGCATATTAAACGCCTAAGAATGTACCTGACTAGTAAGTATCTTAAAACCTATGGATTGCTTTGTCTCCGGAAGAGAATCAAGCATGTGTACAGGGGCATAAACGCAGCAGTGATAGGATTGGAGAGGTTCGGTGAGCAAATGAAGACCCTTTGAAGTCATATTGCATGGTACCCATTCCACAGGTTTCAACTACCCAGGTTTAAGGTATTCTTCCTTCAGCTAAAACATGCATGTGGAACCCAGAGTATGATCAACCATGTGATCGGGAGACGTGTTCAAATATGTCTCAGTTTTCATACCCTGGTACTCGGATGCAACATTCCAGACGCTTTACTAACACTCTCCCGACTTGGAGAGTCAGTCCCTTTAACCTCCTGTTTGGCCCAGTTTGCAATTTCTGCGGAAGATGAACAGGAATAGCGAGAACCAATGAGAGACTAGCTGGAGGTGTCTGGACGGGCAAATTTAACTCTCATTTCCCACCAGGAAGAGGAAATAACCAAAGGCTGAACATGCCGTGCTGGAAACAAATTAGGGCCTGAAGCCATCCTGCGGTGTTGCGGTCAGCTCACAAGAAAGCGAGTTGAAGAAAGGAGCTCAGGGACACTGTAATTCACAAACCTGCAGAGTTATAAATGACAGCTATCGTCCAAAAATATACTGAAGTAAGGCTGCCAAGAGGACTTGAAAGCGGGGCAGAATTGCAGGAAACCGATTTCAGGAGGTAGACTGGAATTGCATTGAAAGCATAGGAAAAGAGGCAGAACGTCCACAATGATGCACTTGGCCAAAAAGGGCGTATGCGTTATTTCCTGAATATATTCAGGAAAAAACGCATACGCACTTTTTGGCCAACCAAGCAAGCTTGCAAAGGAAATCTGCACTACAATGAAGTCTCACTTCCCCCAGGTCAAAAGGGCCATCTGAAAAAAGTGTAAAATCCAGAAAGGCAGGACAGGCCATGGAGAACTGGGAGCCTTGTTATGCTGATGGGCGGGATGTAAATTGCCAACAGACACTCGGGAGAAGTGTATGGTGTGTCCTGAAACATCTAAAAAACAAAGCAACAGAGCCTAGGGCACTTCCACTTATGGTCCTATAGCTTAGGGAAATTAAAATCAAAAAGACACAGCCACCCCAAAGTTTGCAACGGCTCTGTTTACAAGAACCTCGTTTACAGTACAAGTTCAACATCGCAGAAAGTGAAAAATGGATAAAGAAGTTGTGGTATTTACTTACAAAGCAATATCACTCAGCAATGAAATCTATGTCATCAGGCCCTTAGCAGCACAATGAGTGGATTCAGGTATGATGATTCTAACTGAAATAAGTCACACAGAAAAAGAAACATCATAAGATATCAGTAATACACGGAATGTAAACTTGGCTACACAGGAGCTGAATTACAGAACAGAACAGGGTCTCAAATTTAGAAAACCAACTTATGCTTGCTTAAGGGGAAAGGTGAGTTGGGGTGCTGCATAAAACCAGAGATTGAAATGAGCACAGATAAAGTTCCTTAGGCCAAATATGGAATAGACAAGAGCTACTCCATGCTCAACGAAATGGACTCAACACCGCATATTAAACGCCTAAGAATGTACCTGACTAGTAAGTATCTTAAAACCTATGGATTGCTTTGTCTCCGGAAGAGAATCAAGCATGTGTACAGGGGCATAAACGCAGCAGTGATAGGATTGGAGAGGTTCGGTGAGCAAATGAAGACCCTTTGAAGTCATATTGCATGGTACCCATTCCACAGGTTTCAACTACCCAGCTTTAAGGTATTCTTCCTTCAGCTAGAACATGCATGTGGAACCCAGAGTATGATCAACCATGTGATCGGGAGACGTGTTCAAATATGTCTCAGTTTTCATACCCTGGTACTCGGGCGCAACATTCCAGACGCTTTACTAACACTCTCCCGACTTGGAGAGTCAGTCCCTTTAACCTCCTGTTTGGCCCAGTTTGCAATTTCTGCGGAAGATGAACAGGAATAGCGAGAACCAATGAGAGACTAGCTGGAGGTGTCTGGACGGGCAAATTTAACTCTCATTTCCCACCAGGAAGAGGAAATAACCAAAGGCTGAGCGTGCCGTGCCGGAACCAGATTAGGGCCTGAAGCCATCCTGCGGTGTTGCGGCCAGCTCAAAAGAAAGCGAGTTGAAGAAAGGAGCTCAGGGGCACTGTAATTCACAAACCTGCAGAGTTATAAATGACAGCTATCGTCCAAAAATATACTGAAGTAAGGCTGCCAAGAGGACTTGAAAGCGGGGCAGAATTGCAGGAAACTGATTTCAGGAGATAGACTGGAATTGCATTGAAAGCATAGGAAAAGAGGCAGAACGTCCACAATGATGCACTTGGCCAAAAAGGGCGTATGCGTTTTTTCCTGAATATATTCAGGAAAAAACGCATACGCCCTTTTTGGCCAAGCAAGCAAGCTTGCAAAGGAAATCTGCACTACAATGAAGTCTCACTTCCCCCCGGTCAAAAGGGCCATCTGAAAAAAGTGTAAAATCCAGAAAGGCAGGACAGGCCATGGAGAACTGGGAGCCTTGTTATGCTGATGGGCGGGATGTAAATTGCCAACAGACACTCGGGAGAAGTGTATGGTGTTTCCTGAAACATCTAAAAAACAAAGCAACAGAGCCTAGGGCACTTCCACTTATGGTCCTATAGCTTAGGGAAATTAAAATCAAAAAGACACAGCCACCCCAAAGTTAGGAACGGCTCTGTTTATAAAAACCTCGTTTACAGTACAAGTTCAACATCGCAGAAAGTGAAAAATGGATAAAGAACTTGTGGTACTTACATACAATGCAGTATCACTCAGCAATGAAATCTATGTCATCAGGCCCGTAGCAGCACAATGAGTGGATTCAGGTACGATGATTCTAACTGAAATAAGTCACACAGAAAAAGAAACATCATAAGATATCACTAATACACGGAATGTAAACTTGGCTACACAGGAACTGAATTACAGAACAGAACAGGGACTCAAATTTAGAAAACCAACTTATGCTTGCTTAAGGGGAAAGGTGAGTTTGGGTGCTGCATAAAACCAGAGATTGAAATGAGCATAGATAAAGTTCCTTAAGCCAAATATGGAATAGACAAGAGCTACTCCTTGCTCAACGAAATGGACGCAACACCCCATATTAAATGCCTAAGAATGTACCTGACTAGTAAGTATCTTAAAACCTATGGATTGCTATGTCTCCAAAAGAGAATCAAGCGTGTGTACAGGGGCATAAACACAGCAGTGATAGGATTGGAGAGGTTCGGTGAGCAAATGAAGACCCTTTGAAGTCATATTGCATGGTACCCATTCCACGGGTCTCAACTCTCCAGGTTTAAGGTATTCTTCCTTCAGCTAAAACATGCATGTGGAACCCAGAGTATGATCAACCGTGTGAACGGGAGACGTGTTCAAATATGTCTCAGTTTTCCTCCCCTGGTACTCGGGTGCAACATTCCAGACGCTTTACTAACACTTTCCCCACTTGGAGAGTCAGCGCCTTTAACCTCCTGTTTGGCCCAGTTTGCAATTTCTGTGGAAGATGAACAGGAATAGGGAGAACCAATGAGAGACTAGCTGGAGGTGTCTGGACGGGCAAATTTAACTCTCATTTCCCACCAGGAAGAGGAAATAACCAAAGGCTCAGCGTGCCGTGCCGGAACCAGATTAGGGCCTGAAGCCATCCTGCGGTGTTGCGGCCAGCTCAAAAGAAAGCGAGTTGAAGAAAGGAGCTCAGGGGCACTGTAATTCACAAACCTGCAGAGTTATAAATGACAGCTATCGTCCAAAAATATACTGAAGTAAGGCTGCCAAGAGGACTTGAAAGCGCGGCAGAATTGCAGGAAACCGATTTCAGGAGGTAGACTGGAATTGCATTGAAAGCATAGGAAAAGAAGCAGAACGTCCACAATGATGCACTTGGCCAAAAAGGGCATATGCATTTTTTCCTGAATATATTCAGGAAAAAACGCATACGCCCTTTTTGGCCAAGCAAGCAAACTTGCAAAAGAAATCTGCACTACAATGAAGTCTCACTTCCCCCAGGTCAAAAGGGCCATCTGAAAAAAGTGTAAAATCCAGAAAGGCAGGACAGGCCATGGAGAACTGGGAGCCTTGTTATGCTGATGGGCGGGATGTAAATTGCCAACAGACACTCGGGAGAAGTGTATGGTGTTTCCTGAAACATCTAAAAAACAAAGCAACAGAGCCTAGGGCACTTCCACTTATGGTCCTATAGCTTAGGGAAATTAAAATCAAAAAGACACAGCCACCCCAAAGTTTGGGACGCCTCTGTTTACAAGAACCTCGTTTACCATACAAGTTCAATATCACAGAAAGTGAAAAATGGATAAAGAACATGTGGTACTTACGTACAATGCAGTATCACTCAGCAATGAAATCTATGTCATCAGGCCCTTAGCAGCATAATGAGTGGATTCAGGTACGATGATTCTAACTGAAATAAGTCACACAGAAAAAGAAACATCATAAGATATCATTAATACACGGAATGTAAACTTGGCTACACAGGAACTGAATTCCAAAACAGAACAGGGTCTCAAATTTAGAAAACCAACTTATGCTTGCTTAAGGGGAAAGGTGAGTTGGGGTGCTGCATAAAACCAGAGATTGAAATGAGCACAGATAAAGTTCCTTAAGCCAAATATGTAATAGACAAGAGCTACTCCTTGCTCAACGAAATGGACTCAACACCGCATATTAAACGCCTAAGAATGTACCTGACTACTAAGTATCTTAAAACCTATGGATTGCTATGTCTCCAAAAGAGAATCAAGCGTGTGTACAGGGGCATAAACGCAGCAGTGATAGGATTGGAGAGGTTCGGTGAGCAAATGAAGTCCCTTTGAAGACATATTGTATGGTACCCATTACACGGGTCTCAACTCTCCAGGTTTAAGGTATTCTTCCTTCAGCTACAATATGCATGTGGAACCTAGAGTATGATCAACCATGTGATCGGGAGACGTGTTCAAATATGTCTCAGTTTTCATACCCTGGTACTCGGGTGCAACATTCCAGATGCTTTACTAACACTCTCCCGACTTGGAGAGTCAGTCCCTTTAACCTCCTGTTTGGCCCAGTTTGCAATTTCTGCGGAAGATGAACAGGAATAGCGAGAACCAATGAGAGACTAGCTGGAGGTGTCTGGACGGGCAAATTTAACTCTCATTTCCCACCAGGAAGAGGAATTAACCAAAGGCTCAACGTGCCGTGCCGGAACCAGATTAGGGCCTGAAGCCATCCTGGGATGTTGCGGCCAGCTCACAAGAAAATGAGTTGAAGAAAGGAGCTCAGGGGCACTGTAATTCACAAACCTGCAGAGTTATAAATGACAGCTATCGTCCAAAAATATACTGAAGTAAGGCTGCCAAGAGGACTTGAAAGCGGGGCAGAATTGCAGGAAACCGATTTCAGGAGGTAGACTGGAATTGCATTGAAAGCATAGGAAAAGAGGCAGAACGTCCACAATGATGCACTTGGCCAAAAAGGGCGTATGCGTTTTTTCATGAATATATTCAGGAAAAAACGCATACGCCCTTTTTGGCCAACCAAGCAAGCTTGCAAAGGAAACCTGCACTACAATGAAGTCTCACTTCCCCCAGGTCAAAAGGGCCATCTGAATAAAGTGTAAAATCCAGAAAGGCAGGACAGGCCATGGAGAACTGGGAGCCTTGTTATGCTGATGGGCGGGATGTAAATTGCCAACAGACACTCGGGAGAAGTGTATGGTGTTTCCTGAAACATCTAAAAAACAAAGCAACAGAGCCTAGGGCACTTCCACTTATGGTCCTATAGCTTAGGGAAATTAAAATCAAAAAGACACAGCCACCCCAAAGTTTGGAACGGCTCTGTTTACAAGAACCTCATTTACAGTACGAGTTCAACACCGCAGAAAGTGAAAAATGGATAAAGAAGTTGTGGTATTTACTTACAAAGCAATATCACTCAGCAATGAAATCTATGTCATCAGGCCCTTAGCAGCACAATGAGTGGATTCAGGTATGATGATTCTAACTGAAATAAGTCACACAGAAAAAGAAACATCATAAGATATCAGTAATACACGGAATGTAAACTTGGCTACACAGGAACTGAATTCCAAAACAGAACAGGGTCTCAAATTTAGAAAACCAACTTATGCTTGCTTAAGGGGAAAGGTGAGTTGGGGTGCTGCATAAAACCAGAGATTGAAATGAGCACAGATAAAGTTCCTTAAGCCAAATATTGAATAGACAAGAGCTACTCCTTACTCAACGAAATGGACTCAACACACCATATTAAACGCCTAAGAATGTACCTGACTAGTAAGTATCTTAAAACCTATGGATTGCTATGTCTCCAAAAGAGAATCAAGCGTGTGTACAGGGGCATAAACGCAGCAGTGATAGGATTGGAGAGGTTCGGTGAGCAAATGAAGACCCTTTGAAGTCATATTGCATGGTACCCATTACACGGGTCTCAACTCTCCAGGTTTAAGGTATTCTTCCTTCAGCTAAAACATGCATGTGGAACCCAGAGTATGATCAACCGTGTGAACGAGAGACGTGTTCAAATATGTCTCAGTTTTCCTCCCCTGGGACTCGGGTGCAACATTCCAGACGCTTTACTAACACTCTCCCCACTTGGAGAGTCAGCGCCTTTAACCTCCTGTTTGGCCCAGTTTGCAATTTCTGCGGAAGATGAACAGGAATAGCGAGAACCAATGAGAGACTAGCTGGAGGTGTCTGGACAGGCAAATTTAACTCTCATTTCCCACCAGGAAGAGGAAATAACCAAAGGCTCAGCGTGCCGTGCCAGAACGACATTAGGGCCTGAAGCCATCCTGTGGTGTTGCGGCCAGCTCAAAAGAAAGCGAGTTGAAGAAAGGAGCTCAGGGGCACTGTAATTCACAAACCTGCAGAGTTATAAATGACAGCTATCGTCCAAAAATATACTGAAGTAAGGCTGCCAAGAGGACTTGGAAGCGCGGCAGAATTGCAGGAAATCGATTTCAGGAGGTAGACAGGAATTGCATTGAAAGCATAGGAAAAGAGGCAGAACGTCCACAATGATGCACTTGGCCAAAAAGGGCGTATGCGTTTTTTCCTGAATATATTCAGGAAAAAACGCATACGCCCTTTTTGGCCAACCAAGCAAGCTTGCAAAGGAAATCTGCACTACAATGAAGTCTCACTTCCTCCCAGTCAAAAGGGCCATCTGAAAAAAGTGTAAAATCCAGAAAGGCAGGACAGGCCATGGAGAACTGGGAGCCTTGTTATGCTGATGGGCGGGATGTAAATTGCCAACAGACACTCGGGAGAAGTGTATGGTGTTTCCTGAAACATCTAAAAAACAAAGCAACAGAGCCTAGGGCACTTCCACTTATGGTCCTATAGCTTAGGGAAATTAAAATCAAAAAGACACAGCCACCCCAAAGTTTGGAACGGCTCTGTTTACAAGAACCTCATTTACAGTACAAGTTCAACACCGCAGAAAGTGAAAAATGGATAAAGAAGTTGTGGTATTTACTTACAAAGCAATATCACTCAGCAATGAAATCTATGTCATCAGGCCCTTAGCAGCACAATGAGTGGATTCAGGTATGATGATTCTAACTGAAATAAGTCACACAGAAAAAGAAACATCATAAGATATCAGTAATACACGGAATGTAAACTTGGCTACACAGGAACTGAATTCCAAAACAGAACAGGGTCTCAAATTTAGAAAACCAACTTATGGTTGCTTAAGGGGAAAGGTGAGTTGGGGTGCTGCATAAAACCAGAGATTGAAATGAGCACAGATAAAGTTCCTTAAGCCAAATATGGAATAGACAAGAGCTACTCCTTGCTCAACGAAATGGACTCAACACCCCATATTAAACGCCTAAGAATGTACCTGACTAGTAAGTATCTTAAAACCTATGGATTGCTATGTCTCCAAAAGAGAATCAAGCGTGTGTACAGGGGCATAAACGCAGCAGTGATAGGATTGGAGAGGTTCGGTGAGCAAATGAAGACCCTTTGAAGTCATATTGCATGGTACCCATTAAACAGGTCTCAACTCTCCAGGTTTAAGTTATTCTTCCTTCAGCTAAAACATGCATGTGGAACCCAGAGTATGATCAACCGTGTGAACGGGAGACGTGTTCAAATATGTTTCAGTTTTCCTCCCCTGGGACTCGGGTGCAACATTCCAGACGCTTTACTAACACTCTCCCCACTTGGAGAGTCAGCGCCTTTAACCTCCTGTTTGGCCCAGTTTGCAATTTCTGCGGAAGATGAACAGGAATAGCGAGAACCAATGAGAGACTAGCTGGAGGTGTCTGGACAGGCAAATTTAACTCTCATTTCCCACCAGGAAGAGGAAATAACCAAAGGCTCAGCGTGCCGTGCCAGAACGACATTAGGGCCTGAAGCCATCCTGTGGTGTTGCGGCCAGCTCAAAAGAAAGCGAGTTGAAGAAAGGAGCTCAGGGGCACTGTAATTCACAAACCTGCAGAGTTATAAATGACAGCTATCGTCCAAAAATATACTGAAGTAAGGCTGCCAAGAGGACTTGGAAGCGCGGCAGAATTGCAGGAAATCGATTTCAGGAGGTAGACAGGAATTGCATTGAAAGCATAGGAAAAGAGGCAGAACGTCCACAATGATGCACTTGGCCAAAAAGGGCGTATGCGTTTTTTCCTGAATATATTCAGGAAAAAACGCATACGCCCTTTTTGGCCAACCAAGCAAGCTTGCAAAGGAAATCTGCACTACAATGAAGTCTCACTTCCTCCCAGTCAAAAGGGCCATCTGAAAAAAGTGTAAAATCCAGAAAGGCAGGACAGGCCATGGAGAACTGGGAGCCTTGTTATGCTGATGGGCGGGATGTAAATTGCCAACAGACACTCGGGAGAAGTGTATGGTGTTTCCTGAAACATCTAAAAAACAAAGCAACAGAGCCTAGGGCACTTCCACTTATGGTCCTATAGCTTAGGGAAATTAAAATCAAAAAGACACAGCCACCCCAAAGTTTGGAACGGCTCTGTTTACAAGAACCTCATTTACAGTACAAGTTCAACACCGCAGAAAGTGAAAAATGGATAAAGAAGTTGTGGTATTTACTTACAAAGCAATATCACTCAGCAATGAAATCTATGTCATCAGGCCCTTAGCAGCACAATGAGTGGATTCAGGTATGATGATTCTAACTGAAATAAGTCACACAGAAAAAGAAACATCATAAGATATCAGTAATACACGGAATGTAAACTTGGCTACACAGGAACTGAATTCCAAAACAGAACAGGGTCTCAAATTTAGAAAACCAACTTATGGTTGCTTAAGGGGAAAGGTGAGTTGGGGTGCTGCATAAAACCAGAGATTGAAATGAGCACAGATACAGTTCCTTAAGCCAAATATGGAATAGACAAGAGCTACTCCTTGCTCAACGAAATGGACTCAACACCCCATATTAAACGCCTAAGAATGTACCTGACTAGTAAGTATCTTAAAACCTATGGATTGCTATGTCTCCAAAAGAGAATCAAGCGTGTGTACAGGGGCATAAACGCAGCAGTGATAGGATTGGAGAGGTTCGGTGAGCAAATGAAGACCCTTTGAAGTCATATTGCATGGTACCCATTAAACAGGTCTCAACTCTCCAGGTTTAAGTTATTCTTCCTTCAGCTAAAACATGCATGTGGAACCCAGAGTATGATCAACCGTGTGAACGGGAGACGTGTTCAAATATGTTTCAGGTTTCCTCCCCTGGTACTCGGGTGCAACATTCCAGACGCTTTACTAACACTCTCCACACTTGGAGAGTCAGCACCTTTAACGTCCTGTTTGGCCCAGTTTGCAATTTCTGCGGAAGATGAACAGGAATAGCGAGAACCAATGAGAGACTAGCTGGAGGTGTCTGGACGGGCAAATTTAACTCTCATTTCCCACCAGGAAGAGGAAATAACCAAAGGCTCAGCGTGCCGTGCCGGAACCAGATTAGGGCCTGAAGCCATCCTGCGGTGTTGCGGCCAGCTCAAAAGAAAGCGAGTTGAAGAAAGGAGCTCAGGGGCACTGTAATTCACAAACCTGCAGAGTTATAAATGACAGCTATCGTCCAAAAATATACTGAAGTAAGGCTGCCAAGAGGACTTGAAAGCGCGGCAGAATTGCAGGAAACCGATTTCAGGAGGTAGACTGGAATTGCATTGAAAGCATAGGAAAAGAAGCAGAACGTCCACAATGATGCACTTGGCCAAAAAGGGCGTATGCATTTTTTCCTGAATATATTCAGGAAAAAACGCATACGCCCTTTTTGGCCAAGCAAGCAAACTTGCAAAGGAAATCTGCACTACAATGAAGTCTCACTTCCCCCAGGTCAAATGGGCCATCTGAAAAAAGTGTAAAATCCAGAAAGGCAGGACAGGCCATGGAGAACTGGGAGCCTTGTTATGCTGATGGGCGGGATGTAAATTGCCAACAGACACTCGGGAGAAGTGTATGGTGTTTCCTGAAACATCTAAAAAACAAAGCAACAGAGCCTAGGGCACTTCCACTTATGGTCCTATAGCTTAGGGAAATTAAAATCAAAAAGACACAGCCACCCCAAAGTTTGGGACGCCTCTGTTTACAAGAACCTCGTTTACCATACAAGTTCAATATCACAGAAAGTGAAAAATGGATAAAGAACATGTGGTACTTACGTACAATGCAGTATCACTCAGCAATGAAATCTATGTCATCAGGCCCGTAGCAGCATAATGAGTGGATTCAGGTACGATGATTCTAACTGAAATAAGTCACACAGAAAAAGAAACATCATAAGATATCATTAATACACGGAATGTAAACTTGGCTACACAGGAACTGAATTCCAAAACAGAACAGGGTCTCAAATTTAGAAAACCAACTTATGCTTGCTTAAGGGGAAAGGTGAGTTGGGGTGCTGCATAAAACCAGAGATTGAAATGAGCACAGATAAAGTTCCTTAAGCCAAATATGGAATAGACAAGAGCTACTCCTTGCTCAACGAAATGGACTCAACACCGCATATTAAACGCCTAAGAATGTACCTGACTACTAAGTATCTTAAAACCTATGGATTGCTATGTCTCCAAAAGAGAATCAAGCGAGTTTACAGGGGCATAAACGCAGCAGTGATAGGATAGGAGAGGTTCGGTGAGCAAATGAAGTCCCTTTGAAGACATATTGTATGGTACCCATTACACGGGTCTCAACTCTCCAGGTTTAAGGTATTCTTCCTTCAGCTACAATATGCATGTGGAACCTAGAGTATGATCAACCATGTGATCGGGAGACGTGTTCAAATATGTCTCAGTTTTCATACCCTGGTACTCGGGTGCAACATTCCAGACGCTTTACTAACACTCTCCCGACTTGGAGAGTCAGTCCCTTTAACCTCCTGTTTGGCCCAGTTTGCAATTTCTGCGGAAGATGAACAGGAATAGCGAGAACCAATGAGAGACTAGCTGGAGGTGTCTGGACGGGCAAATTTAACTCTCATTTCCCACCAGGAAGAGGAATTAACCAAAGGCTCAACGTGCCGTGCCGGAACCAGATTAGGGCCTGAAGCCATCCTGGGGTGTTGCGGCCAGCTCACAAGAAAATGAGTTGAAGAAAGGAGCTCAGGGGCACTGTAATTCACAAACCTGCAGAGTTATAAATGACAGCTATCGTCCAAAAATATACTGAAGTAAGGCTGCCAAGAGGACTTGAAAGCGGGGCAGAATTGCAGGAAACCGATTTCAGGAGGTAGACTGGAATTGCATTGAAAGCATAGGAAAAGAGGTAGAACGTCCACAATGATGCACTTGGCCAAAAAGGGCGTATGCGTTTTTTCCTGAATATATTCAGGAAAAAACGCATACGCCCTTTTTGGCCAACCAAGCAAGCTTGCAAAGGAAACCTGCACTACAATGAAGTCTCACTTCCCCCAGGTCAAAAGGGCCATCTGAATAAAGTGTAAAATCCAGAAAGGCAGGACAGGCCATGGAGAACTGGGAGCCTTGTTATGCTGATGGGCGGGATGTAAATTGCCAACAGACACTCGGGAGAAGTGTATGGTGTTTCCTGAAACATCTAAAAAACAAAGCAACAGAGCCTAGGGCACTTCCACTTATGGTCCTATAGCTTAGGGAAATTAAAATCAAAAAGACACAGCCACCCCAAAGTTTGGAACGGCTCTGTTTACAAGAACCTCATTTACAGTACAAGTTCAACACCGCAGAAAGTGAAAAATGGATAAAGAAGTTGTGGTATTTACTTACAAAGCAATATCACTCAGCAATGAAATCTATGTCATCAGGCCCTTAGCAGCACAATGAGTGGATTCAGGTATGATGATTCTAACTGAAATAAGTCACACAGAAAAAGAAACATCATAAGATATCAGTAATACACGGAATGTAAACTTGGCTACACAGGAACTGAATTCCAAAACAGAACAGGGTCTCAAATTTAGAAAACCAACTTATGCTTGCTTAAGGGGAAAGGTGAGTTGGGGTGCTGCATCAAACCAGAGATTGAAATGAGCACAGATAAAGTTCCTTAAGCCAAATATTGAATAGACAAGAGCTACTCCTTACTCAACGAAATGGACTCAACACACCATATTAAACGCCTAAGAATGTACCTGGCTAGTAAGTATCTTAAAACCTATGGATTGCTATGTCTCCAAAAGAGAATCAAGCGTGTGTACAGGGGCATAAACGCAGCAGTGATAGGATTGGAGAGGTTCGGTGAGCAAATGAAGACCCTTTGAAGTCATATTGCATGGTACCCATTACACGGGTCTCAACTCTCCAGGTTTAAGGTATTCTTCCTTCAGCTAAAACATGCATGTGGAACCCAGAGTATGAACAACCGTGTGAACGAGAGACGTGTTCAAATATGTCTCAGTTTCCCTCCCCTGGTACTCGGGTGCAACATTCCAGACGCTTTACTAACACTCTCCCCACTTGGAGAGTCAGCGCCTTTAACCTCCTGTTTGGCCCAGTTTGCAATTTCTGCGGAAGATGAACAGGAATAGCGAGAACCAATGAGAGACTAGCTGGAGGTGTCTGGACGGGCAAATTTAACTCTCATTTCCCACCAGGAAGAGGAAATAACCAAAGGCTCAGCGTGCCGTGCCAGAACCACATTAGGGCCTGAAGCCATCCTGCGGTGTTGCGGCCAGCTCAACAGAAAGCGAGTTGAAGAAAGGAGCTCAGGGGCACTGTAATTCACAAACCTGCAGAGTTATAAATGACAGCTATCGTCCAAAAATATACTGAAGTAAGGCTGCCAAGAGGACTTGAAAGCGGCGCAGAATTGCAGGAAACCGATTTCAGGAGGTAGACTGGAATTGCATTGAAAGCATAGGAAAAGAGGCAGAACGTCCACAATGATGCACTTGGCCAAAAAGGGCGTATGCGTTTTTTCCTGAATATATTCAGGAAAAAACGCATACGCCCTTTTTGGCCAACCAAGCAAGCTTGCAAAGGAAATCTGCACTACAATGAAGTCTCACTTCCCCCCGGTCAAAAGGGCCATCTGAAAAATGTGTAAAATCCAGAAAGGCAGGACAGGTCATGGAGAACTGGGAGCCTTGTGATGCTGATGGGCGGGATGTAAATTGCCAACAGACACTCGGGAGAAGTGTATGGTGTTTCAAGAAACATCTAAAAAACAAAGCAACAGAGCCTAGGGCACTTCCACTTACGGTCCTATAGCTTAGGGAAATTAAAATCAAAAAGACACAGGCACCCCAAAGTTTGGAAAGGCTCTGTTTACAAGAACCTCGTTTACAGTACAAGTTCAACATCGCAGAAAGTGAAAAATGGATAAAGAAGATGTGGTATTTACTTACAAAGCAATATCACTCAGCAATGAAATCTATGTCATCAGGCCCTTAGCAGCACAATGAGTGGATTCAGGTATGATGATTCTAACTGAAATAAGTCACACAGAAAAAGAAACATCATAAGATATCACTAATACACGGAATGTAAACTTGGCTACACAGGAACTGAATTCCAAAACAGAACAGGGTCTCAAATTTAGAAAACCAACTTATGCTTGCTTAAGGGGAAAGGTGATTTGGGGTGCTGCATAAAACCAGAGATTGAAATGAGCACAGATAAAGTTCCTTAAGCCAAATATGGAATAGACAAGAGCTACTCCTTGCTCAACGAAATGGACTCAACACCGCATATTAAACGTCTAAGAATGTACCTGACTAGTAAGTATCTTAAAACCTATGGATTGCTATGTCTCCAAAGGAGAATCAAGCATGTGTACAGGGGCATAAACGCAGCAGTGATAGGATTGGAGAGGTTCGGTGAGCAAATGAAGACCCTTTGAAATCATATTGCATGGTACCCATTACACGGGTCTCAACTCTCCAGGTTTAAGGTAGTCTTCCTTCAGCTAAAACATGCATGTGGAACCCAGAGTATGATCAACCGTGTGAACGGGAGACGTGTTCAAATATGTCTCAGTTTTCCTCCCCTGGTACTCGGGTGCAACATTCCAGACGCTTTACTAACACTCTCCCCACTTGGAGAGTCAGCGCCTTTAACCTCCTGTTTGGCCCAGTTTGCAATTTCTGCGGAAGATGAACAGGAATAGCGAGAACCAATGAGAGACTAGCTGGAGGTGTCTGGACGGGCAAATTTAACTCTCATTTCCCACCAGGAAGAGGAAATAACCAAAGGCTCAGCGTGCCGTGCCGGAACAGGATTAGGGACTGAAGCCATCCTGCGGTGTTGCGGCCAGCTCACAAGAAAGCGAGTTGAGGAAAGGAGCTCAGAGGCACTGTAATTCACAAACCTGCAGAGTTATAAATGACAGCTATCGTCCAAAAATATACTGAAGTAAGGCTCCCAAGAGGACTTGAAAGCGGGGCAGAATTGCAGGAAACCGATTTCAGGAGGTAGACTGGAATTGCATTGAAAGCATAGGAAAAGAGGCAGAACGTCCACAATGATGCACTTGGCCATAAAGGGCATATGCGTTTTTTCCTGAATATATTCAGGAAAAAACGCATACGCCCTTTTTGGCCAACCAAGCAAACTTGCAAAGGAAATCTGCACTACAATGAAGTCTCACTTCCCCCAGGTCAAAAGGGCCATCTGAAAAAAGTGTAAAATCCAGAAAGGCAGGACAGGCCATGGAGAACTGGGAGCCTTGTTATGCTGATGGGTGGGATGTAAATTGCCAACAACCGCTCTGTAGAAGTGTATGGTGTTTCCTGAAACATCTAAAAAACAAAGCAACAGAGCCTAGGGCACTTCCACTTATGGTCCTATAGCTTAGGGAAATTAAAATCAAAAAGACACAGCCACCCCAAAGTTTGGGATGCCTCTGTTTACCAGAACCTCGTTTACCGTACAAGTTCAATATCACAGAAAGTGAAAAATGGATAAAGAACTTGTGGTACTTACGTACAATGCAGTATCACTCAGCAATGAAATCTATGTCATCAGGCCCGTAGCAGCATAATGAGTGGATTCAGGTACGATGATTCTAACTGAAATAAGTCACACAGAAATAGAAACATCATAAGATATCACTAATACACGGAATGTAAACTTGGCTACACAGGAACTGAATTCCAAAACAGAACAGGGTCTCAAATTTAGAAAACCAACTTATGCTTGCTTAAGGGGAAAGGTGAGTTGGGGTGCTGCATAAAACCAGAGATTGAAATGAGCACAGATAATGTTCCTTAAGCCAAATATGGAATAGACAAGAGCTACTCCTTACTCAACGAAATGGACTCAACACCGCATATTAAACGCCTAAGAATGTAACTGACTAGTAAGTATCTTAAAACCTATGGATTGCTATGTCTCCGAAAGAGAATCAAGCATGTGTACAGGGGCATAAACGCAGCAGTGATAGGATTGGAGAGGTTCGGTGAGCAAATGAAGACCCTTTGAATTCATATTGCATGGTACCCATTCCACAGGTATCAACTACCGAGGTTTAAGGTATTCTTCCTTCAGCTAAAACATGCATGTGGAACCTAGAGTATGATCAACCATGTGATAGGGAGACGTGTTCAAATATGTCTCAGTTTTCATACCCTGGTACTCGGGTGCAACATTCCAGACGCTTTACTAACACTCTCCCGACTTGGAGAGTCAGTCCCTTTAACCTCCTGTTTGGCCTAGTTTGCAATTTCTGCGGAAGATGAACAGGAATAGCGAGAACCAATGAGAGACTAGCTGGAGGTGTCTGGACGGGCAAATTTATCTCTCATTTCCCACCAGGAAGAGGAATTAACCAAAGGCTCAGCGTGCCGTGCCGGAACAGGATTAGGGCCTGAAGCCATCCTGTGGTGTTGCGGCCAGCTCACAAGAAAGCGAGTTGAAGAAAGGAGCTCAGGGGCACTGTAATTCACAAACCTGCAGAGTTATAAATGACAGCTATCGTCCAAAAAAATACTGAAGTAAGACTGCCAAGAGGCCTTGAAAGCGGGGCAGAATTGCAGGAAACCGATTTCAGGAGGTAGACTGGAATTGCATTGAAAGCATAGGAAAAGAGGCAGAACGTCCACAATGATGCACTTGGCCAAAAAGGGCGTATGCGTTTTTTCCTGAATATATTCAGGAAAAAACGCATACGCCCTTTTTGGCCAAGCAAGCAAATTTGCAAAGGAAATCTGCACTACAATGAAGTCTCACCTCCCCCAGGTCAAAAGGGCCATCTGAAAAAAGTGTAAAATCCAGAAAGGCAGGACAGGCCATGGAAAACTGGGAGCCTTGTTATGCTGATGTGCGGGATGTAAATTGCCAACAGACACTCGGGAGAAGTGTATGGTGTTTCCTGAAACATCTAAAAAACAAAGCAACAGAGCCTAGGGCACTTCCACTTATGGTCCTATAGCTTAGGAAAATTAAAATCAAAAAGACACAGCCACCCCAAAGTTTGGAATGGCTCTGTTTACAAGAACCTCGTTTACAGTACAAGTTCAACATCGCAGAAAGTGAAAAATGGATAAAGAAGTTGTGGTATTTACTTACAAAGCAATATCACTCAGCAATGAAATCTATGTCATCAGGCCCTTAGCAGCACAATGAGTGGATTCAGGTATGATGATTCTAACTGAAATAAGTCACACAGAAAAAGAAACATCATAAGATATCAGTAATACACGGAATGTAAACTTGGCTACACACAAACTGAATTACAGAACAGAACAGGGTCTCAAATTTAGAAAACCAACTTATGCTTGCTTAAGGGTAAAGGTGAGTTGGGGTGCTGCATAAAACCAGAGATTGAAATGAACACAGATAAAGTTCCAAAAGCCAAATATGGAATAGACAAGAGCTACTCCTTGCTCAACGAAATGGACTCAACACCGCATATTAAACGCCTAAGAACGTACCTGACTAGTAAGTATCTTAAAACCTATGGATTGCTATGTCTCTGAAAGAGAATCAAGCATGTGTACAGGGGCATAAACGCAGCAGTGATAGGATTGGAGAGGTTCGGTGAGCAAATGAAGACCCTTTGAAGTCATATTGCATGGTACCCATTACACGGGTCTCAACTCTCCAGGTTTAAGGTATTCTTCCTTCAGCTAAAACATGCATGTGCAACCCAGAGTATGATCAACCGTGTGAACGGGAGACGTGTTCAAATATGTCTCAGTTTTCGTACCCTGGTACTCGGGTGCAACATTCCAGACGCTTTACTAACACTCTCCCGACTTGGAGAGTCAGTCCCTTTAACCTCCTGTTTGGCCCAGTTTGCAATTTCTGCGGAAGATGAACAGGAATAGCGAGAACCAATGAGAGACTAGCTGGAGGTGTCTGGACGGGCAAATTTAACTCTCATTTCCCACCAGGAAAAGGAATTAACCAAAGGCTCAGCGTGCCGAGCCGGAACCAGATTAGGGCCTGAAGCCATCCTGCAGTGTTGCGGCCAGCTCACAAGAAAGTGAGTTGAAGAAAGGAGCTCAGGGGCACTGTAATTCACAAACCTGCAGAGTTATAAATGACAGCTATCGTCCAAAAATATACTGAAGTAAGGCTGCCAAGAGGACTTGAAAGCGCGGCAGAATTGCAGGAAACCGATTTCAGGAGGTAGACTGGAATTGCATTGAAAGCATAGGAAAAGAGGCAGAACGTCCACAATGATGCACTTGGCCAAAAAGGGCGTATGCGTTTTTTCCTGAATATATTCAGGAAAAAACGCATACGCCCTTTTTGGCCAAGCAAGCAAATTTGCAAAGGAAATCTGCACTACAATGAAGTCTCACTTCCCCCCGGTCAAAAGGGCCATCTGAAAAAAGTGTAAAATCCAGAAAAGCAGGACAGGCCATGGAGAACTGGGAGCCTTGTTATGCTGATGGGCGGGATGTAAATTGCCAACAGACACTCGGGAGAAGTCTATGGTGTTTCCTGAAACATCTAAAAAACAAAGCAACAGAGCCTAGGGCACTCCCACTTATGGTCCTATAGCTTAGGGAAATTAAAATCAAAAAGACACAGCCACCCCAAAGTTTCGGACGCCTCTGTTTACAAGAACCTCGTTTACCATACAAGTTCAATATCACATAAAGTGAAAAATGGATAAAGAACATGTGGTACTTACGTACAATGCAGTATCACTCAGCAATGAAATCTATGTCATCAGGCCCGTAGCAGCATAATGAGTGGATTCAGGTACGATGATTCTAACTGAAATAAGTCACACAGAAAAAGAAACATCATAAGATATCAGTAATACACGGAATGTAAACTTGGTTACACAGGAACTGAATTACAGAACAGAACAGGGTCTCAAATTTAGAAAACCAACTTATGCTTGCTTAAGGGGAAAGGTGAGTTGGGGTGCTGCATAAAACCAGAGACTGAAATGAGCACAGATAAAGTTCCTTAAGCCAAATATGGAATAGACAAGAGCTACTCCTTGCTCAACGAAATGGACTCAACACCGCACATTAAATGCCTAAGAATGTACCTGACTAGTAAATATTTAACACCTATGGATTGCTAAGTCTCCGAAAGAGAATCAAGCATGTGTACAGGGGCATAAACGCAGCAGTGATAGGATTGGAGAGTTTCGGTGAGCAAATGAAGACCCTTTGAAGTCATAATGCATGGTACCCATTCCACAGGTTTCAACTACCCAGGTTTAAGGTATTCTTCCTTCAGCTAAAACATGCATGTGGAACCTAGAGTATGATCAACCATGTGATCGCGAGACGTGTTCAAATATGTCTCAGTTTTCGTACACTGGTACTCGGGTGCAACATTCCTGACGCTTTACTAACACTCTCCCGACTTGGAGAGTCAGTCCCTTTAACCTCCTGTTTGGCCCAGTTTGCAATTTCTGCGGAAGATGAACAGGAATAGCGAGAACCAATGAGAGACTAGCTGGAGGTGTCTGGACGGGCAGATTTATCTCTCATTTCCCACCAGGAAGAGGAATTAACCAAAGGCTCAGCGTGCCGTGCCGAAACCAGACTAGGGCCTGAAGCCATCCTGTGGTGTTGCGGCCAGCTCACAAGAAAGCGAGTTGAAGAAAGGAGCTCAGGGGCACTGTAATTCACAAACCTGCAGAGTTATAAATGACAGCTATCATCCAAAAATATACCGAAGTAAGGCTGCCAAGAGGACTTGAAAGCGGTGCAGAATTGCAGGAAACCGATTTCAGGAGGTAGACTGGAATTGCATTGAAAGCATAGGAAAAGAGGCAGAGCGTCCACAATGATGCACTTGGCCAAAAAGGGCGTATGCGTTTTTTCCTGAATATATTCAGGAAAAAACGCATACGCCCTTTTTGGCCAAGCAAGCAAATTTGCAAAGGAAATCTGCACTACAATGAAGTCTCACCTCCCCCAGGTCAAAAGGGCCATCTGAAAAAAGTGTAAAATCCAGAAAGGCAGGACAGGCCATGGAAAACTGGGAGCCTTGTTATGCTGATGTGCGGGATGTAAATTGCCAACAGACACTCGGGAGAAGTGTATGGTGTTTCCTGAAACATCTAAAAAACAAAGCAACAGAGCCTAGGGCACTTCCACTTATGGTCCTATAGCTTAGGAAAATTAAAATCAAAAAGACACAGCCACCCCAAAGTTTGGAACGGCTCTGTTTACAAGAACCTCGTTTACAGTACAAGTTCAACATCGCAGAAAGTGAAAAATGGATAAAGAAGTTGTGGTATTTACTTACAAAGCAATATCACTCAGCAATGAAATCTATGTCATCAGGCCCTTAGCAGCACAATGAGTGGATTCAGGTATGATGATTCTAACTGAAATAAGTCACACAGAAAAAGAAACATCATAAGATATCAGTAATACACGGAATGTAAACTTGGCTACACACAAACTGAATTACAGAACAGAACAGGGTCTCAAATTTAGAAAACCAACTTATGCTTGCTTAAGGGTAAAGGTGAGTTGGGGTGCTGCATAAAACCAGAGATTGAAATGAGCACAGATAAAGTTCCTTAAGCCAAATATGGAATAGACAAGACCTACTCCTTGCTCAACGAAATGGACTCAAAACCCCATATTAAACGCCTAAGAATGTACCTGACTAGTAAGTATCTTAAAACCTATGGATTGCTATGTCTCCGAAAGAGAATCAAGCATGTGTACAGAGGCATAAATGCAGCAGTGATAGGATTGGAGAGGTTCGGTGAGCAAATGAAGACCCTTTGAAGTCATATTGCATGGTACCCATTACACGGGTCTCAACTCTCCAGGTTTAAGCTATTCTTCCTTCAGCTAAATCATGCATGTGGAACCCAGAGTATGATCAACCGTGTGAACGGGAGATGTGTTCAAATATGTCTCAGTTTTCCTCCCCTGGTACTCGGGTGCAACATTCCAGACGCTTTACTAACACTCTCCCCACTTGGAGAGTCAGCGCCTTTAAACTCCTGTTTGGCCCAGTTTGCAATTTCTGTGGAAGATGAACAGGAATAGCGAGAACCAATGAGAGACTAGCTGGAGGTGTCTGGACGGGCAAATTTATCTCTCATTTCCCACCAGGAAGAGGAATTAACCAAAGGCTCAGCGTGCCGTGCCGGAACCAGATTAGGGCCTGAAGCCATCCTGCGCTGTTGCGGCCAGCTCACAAGAAAGCGAGTTGAAGAAAGGAGCTCAGGGGCACTGTAATTCACAAACCTGCAGAGTTATAAATGACAGCTATCGTCCAAAAATATACTGAAGTAAGGCTGCCAAGAGGACTTGAAAGCGGGGCAGAATTGCAGGAAACCGATTTCAGGAGGTAGACTGGAATTGCATTGAAAGCATAGGAAAAGAGGCAGAACGTCCACAATGATGCACTTGGCCAAAAAGGGCGTATGCGTTTTTTCCTGAATATATTCAGGAAAAAACGCATACGCCCTTTTTGGCCAACCAAGCAAACTAGCAAAGGAAATCTGCACTACAATGAAGTCTCACTTCCCCCAGGTCAAAAGGGCCATCTGAAAAAAGTGTAAAATCCAGAAAGGCAGGACAGGCCATGGAGAACTGGGAGCCTTGTTATGCTGATGGGCGGGATGTAAATTGCCAACAGACACTTGGGAGAAGTCTATGGTGTTTCCTGAAACATCTAAAAAACAAAGCAACAGAGCCTAGGGCACTCCCACTTATGGTCCTATAGCTTAGGGAAATTAAAATCAAAAAGACACAGCCACCCCAAAGTTTCGGACGCCTCTGTTTACAAGAACCTCGTTTACCATACAAGTTCAATATCACATAAAGTGAAAAATGGATAAAGAACATGTGGTACTTACGTACAATGCAGTATCACTCAGCAATGAAATCTATGTCATCAGGCCCGTAGCAGCATAATGAGTGGATTCAGTTACGATGATTCTAACTGAAATAAGTCACACAGAAAAAGAAACATCATAAGATATCAGTAATACACGGAATGTAAACTTGGTTACACAGGAACTGAATTACAGAACAGAACAGGGTCTCAAATTTAGAAAACCAACTTATGCTTGCTTAAGGTGAAAGGTGAGTTGGGGTGCTGCATAAAACCAGAGACTGAAATGAGCACAGATAAAGTTCCTTAAGCCAAATATGGAATAGACAAGAGCTACTCCTTGCTCAACGAAATGGACTCAACACCGCACATTAAATGCCTAAGAATGTACCTGACTAGTAAATATTTAAAACCTATGGATTGCTAAGTCTCCGAAAGAGAATCAAGCATGTGTACAGGGGCATAAACGCAGCAGTGATAGGATTGGAGAGTTTCGGTGAGCAAATGAAGACCCTTTGAAGTCATAATGCATGGTACCCATTCCACAGGTTTCAACTACCCAGGTTTAAGGTATTCTTCCTTCAGCTAAAACATGCATGTGGAACCTAGAGTATGATCAACCATGTGATCGCGAGACGTGTTCAAATATGTCTCAGTTTTCGTACACTGGTACTCGGGTGCAACATTCCTGACGCTTTACTAACACTCTCCCGACTTGGAGAGTCAGTCCCTTTAACCTCCTGTTTGGCCCAGTTTGCAATTTCTGCGGAAGATGAACAGGAATAGCGAGAACCAATGAGAGACTAGCTGGAGGTGTCTGGACGGGCAGATTTATCTCTCATTTCCCACAAGGAAGAGGAATTAACCAAAGGCTCAGCGTGCCGTGCCGAAACCAGACTAGGGCCTGAAGCCATCCTGTGGTGTTGCGGCCAGCTCACAAGAAAGCGAGTTGAAGAAAGGAGCTCAGGGGCACTGTAATTCACAAACCTGCAGAGTTATAAATGACAGCTATCATCCAAAAATATACCGAAGTAAGGCTGCCAAGAGGACTTGAAAGCGGTGCAGAATTGCAGGAAACCGATTTCAGGAGGTAGACTGGAATTGCATTGAAAGCATAGGAAAAGAGGCAGAGCGTCCACAATGATGCACTTGGCCAAAAAGGGCGTATGCGTTTTTTCCTGAATATATTCAGGAAAAAACGCATACGCCCTTTTTGGCCAACCAAGCAAGCTTGCAAAGGAAATCTGCACTACAATGAAGTCTCAATTCCCCCCGGTCAAACGGGCCATCTGAAAAAAGTGTAAAATCCAGAAAGGCAGGACAGGCCATGGAGAACTGGGAGCCTTGTTATGCTGATGGGCGGGATGTAAATTGCCAACAGACACTCGGGAGAAGTGTATGGTGTTTCCTGAAACATCTAAAAAACAAAGCAACAGAGCCTAGGGCACTTCCACTTATGGTCCTATAGCTTAGGGAAATTAAAATCAAAAAGACACAGCCACCCCAATGTTTGGGACGCCTGTGTTTACAAGAACCTCGTTTACCGTACAAGTTCAATATCACAGCAAGTGAAAAATGGATAAAGAACTTGTGGTACTTACGTACAATGCAGTATGACTCAGCAATGAAATCTATGTCATCAGGCCCGTAGCAGCATAATGAGTGGATTCAGGTACGATGATTCTAACTGAAATAAGTCACACAGAAAAAGAAACATCATAAGATATCACTAATACATGGAATGTAAACTTGGTTACACAGGAACTGAATTCCAAAACAGAACAGGGTCTCAAATGTAGAAAACCAACTTATGCTTGCTTAAGGGGAAAGGTGAGTTGGGGTGCTGCATAAAACCAGAGATTGAAATGAGCACAGATAAAGTTCCTTAAGCCAAATATGGAATAGACAAGAGCTACTCCTTGCTCAACGAAATGGACTCAACACCCCATATTAAACGCCTAAGAATGTACCTGACTAGTAAGTATCTTAAAACCTATGGATTGCTATGTCTCCAAAAGAGAATCAAGCGTGTGTACAGGGGCATAAACGCAGCAGTGATAGGATTGGAGAGGTTCGGTGAGCAAATGAAGACCCTTTGAAGTCATATTGTATGGTACCCATTCCACGAGTTTCAACTACCCAGGTTTAATGTATTCTTCCTTCAGCTAAAACATGCATGTGGAACCCAGAGTATGATCAACCGTGTGAACGGAGACATGTTCAAATATGTCTCAGTTTTCCTCCCCTGGTACTCGGGTGCAACATACCAGATATTTACTAACACTCTCCCCACTTGGAGAGTCAGCGCCTTTAACCTCCTGTTTGGCCCAGTTTGCAATTTCTGCGGAAGATAAACAGGAATAGCGAGAACCAATGAGAGACTAGCTGGAGGTGTCTGGACGGGCAAATTTAACTCTCATTTCCCACCAGGAAGAGTAAATAACCAAAGGCTGAGCGTGCCGTGGCAGAACCAGATTAGGGCCTGAAACCATCCTGCGGTGTTGCGGCCAGCTCACAAGAAAGCGTGTTGAAGAAAGGAGCTCAGGGGCACTGTAATTCACAAACCTGCAGAGTTATAAATGACAGCTATCGTCCAAAAATATACTGAAGTAAGGCTGCCAAGAGGATTTGAAAGCGGGGCAGAATTGCAGGAAACCGATTTCAGGAGGTAGACTGGAATTGCATTGAAAGCATAGGAAAAGAGGCTGAACGTCCACAATGATACACTTGGCCAAAAAGGGCGTATGCGTTTTTTCCTGAATATATTCAGGAAAAAACGCATACGCCCTTTTTGGCCAACCAAGCAAACTTGCAATGGAAACCTGCACTACAATGAAGTCTCACTTCCCCCCGGTCAAAAGGGCCATCTGAAAAAAGTGTAAAATCCAGAAAGGCAGCACAGGACATAGAGAACTGGGAGCCTTGTTATGCTGATGGGCGGGATGTAAATTGCCAACAGACACTCGGGAGAAGTGTATGGTGTTTCCTGAAACATCTAAAAAACAAAGCAACAGAGCCTAGGGCACTTCCACTTATGGTCCTATAGCTTAGGGAAATTAAAATCAAAAAGACACAGCCACCCCAAAGTTTGGGACGCCTCTGTTTACAAGAACCTCGTTTACCGTACAAGTTCAATATCACAGAAAGTGAAAAATGGATAAAGAACTTGTGGTACTTACGTACAATGCAGTATCACTCAGCAATGAAATCTATGTCATCAGGCCCGTAGCAGCATAATGAGTGGATTCAGGTACGATGATTCTAACTGAAATAAGTCACACAGAAAAAGAAACATCATAAGATATCACTAATACACGGAATGTAAACTTGGCTACACAGGAACTGAATTCCAAAACAGAACAGGGTCTCAAATTTAGAAAACCAACTTATGCTTGCTTAAGGGGAAAGGTGAGTTGGGGTGCTGCATAAAACCAGAGATTGAAATGAGCACAGATAAAGTTCCTTAAGCCAAATATGGAATAGACAAGAGCTACTCCTTGCTCAACGAAATGGACTCAACACCGCATATTAAACGCCTAAGAATGTACCTGACTAGTAAGTATCTTAAAACCTATGGATTGCTATTTCTCCGAAAGAGAATCAAGCGTGTGTACAGGGGCATAAACGAAGCACTGATAGGATTGGAGAGGTTCGGTGAGCAAATGAAGACCCTTTGAAGTCATATTGCATGGTACCCATTCCACGGGTTTCAACTACCCAGGTTTAAGGTATTCTTCCTTCAGCTAAAACATGCATGTGGAACCTAGAGTATGATCAACCATGTGATCGGGAGACGTGTTCAAATATGTCTCAGTTTTCACACCCTGGTACTCGGGTGCAACTTTCCAGACGCTTTACTAACACTCTCCCGACTTGGAGAGTCAGTCCCTTTAAACTCCTGTTTGGCCCAGTTTGCAATTTCTGCGGAAGATGAAAAGGAATAGCGAGAACCAATGAGAGACTAGCTGGAGGTGTCTGGACGGGCAAATTTAACTCTCATTTCCCACCAGGAAGAGGAATTAACGAAAGGCTCAACGTGCCGTGCCGGAACCAGATTAGGGCCTGAAGCCATCATGCAGTGTTGCGGCCAGCTCACAAGAAAGTGAGTTGAGGAAAGGAGTTCAGGGGCACTGTAATTCACAAACCTGCAGAGTTATAAATGACAGCTATCGTCCAAAAATATACTGAAGTAAGGCTGCCAAGAGGACTTGAAAGCGGGGCAGAATTGCAGGAAACCGATTTCAGGAGGTAGACTGGAATTGCATTGAAAGCATAGGAAAAGAGGCAGAACGTCCACAATGATGCACTTGGCCAAAAAGGGCGTATGCGTTTTTTCCTGAATATATTCAGGAAAAAACGCATACGCCCTTTTTGGCCAACCAAGCAAGCTTGCAAAGAAACCTGCACTACAATGAAGTCTCACTTCCCCCAGGTCAAAAGGGCCATCTGAAAAAAGTGTAAAATCCAGAAAGGCAGGACAGGCCATGGAGAACTGGGAGCCTTGTTATGCTGATGGGCGGGATGTAAATTGCCAACAGACACTCGGGAGAAGTGTATGGTGTTTCCTGAAACATCTAAAAAACAAAGCAACAGAGCCTAGGGCACTTCCACTTATGGTCCTATAGCTTAGGGAAATTAAAATCAAAAAGACACAGCCACCCCAAAGTTTGGGACGCCTCTGTTTACAAGAACCTCGTTTACCGTACAAGTTCAATATCACAGAAAGTGAAAAATGGATAAAGAACTTGTGGTACTTACGTACAATGCAGTATCACTCAGCAATGAAATCTATGTCATCAGGCCCATAGCAGCATAATGAGTGGATTCAGATACGATGATTCTAACAGAAATAAGTCACACAGAAAAAGAAACATCATAAGATATCACTAATACACGGAATGTAGACTTGGCAACACAGGAACTGAATTCCAAAACAGAACAGGGTCTCAAATTTAGAAAACCAACTTATGCTTGCTTAAGGGGAAAGGTGAGTTGGGGTGCTGCATAAAACCAGAGATTGAAATGAGCACAGATAAAGTTCCTTAAGCCAAATATGGAATAGACAAGAGCTACTCCTTACTCAACGAAATGGACACAACACACCATATTAAACGCCTAAGAATGTACCTGACTAGTAAGTATCTTAAAACCTATGGATTGCTATGTCTCTGAAACAGAATCAAGCATGTGTACAGGGGCATAAACGCAGCAGTGATAGGATTGGAGAGGTTCAGTGAGCAAATGAAGACCCTTTGAAGTCATATTGCATGGTACCCATTCCACAGGTTTCAACTACCCAGGTTTAAGGTATTCTTCCTTCAGCTAAAACATGCATGTGGAACCTAGAGTATGATCAACCATGTGATCGCGAGACGTGTTCAAATATGTCTCAGTTTTCGTACCCTGGTACTCGGGTGCAACATTCCAGACGCTTTACTAACACTCTCCCGACTTGGAGAGTCAGTCCCTTTAACCTCCTGTTTGGCCCAGTTTGCAATTTCTGCGGAAGATGAACAGGAATAGCGAGAACCAATGAGAGACTAGCTGGAGGTGTCTGGACGGGCAAATTTATCTCTCATTTCTCACCAGGAAGAGGAATTAACCAAAGGCTCAGCGTGCCGTCCCGGAACCAGACTAGGGCCTGAAGCCATCCTGTGGTGTTGCGGCCAGCTCACAAGAAAGCGAGTTGAAGAAAGGAGCTCAGGGGCACTGTAATTCACAAACCTGCAGAGTTATAAATGACAGCTATCATCCAAAAATATACTGAAGTAAGGCTGCCAAGAGGACTTGAAAACGGTGCAGAATTGCAGGAAACCGATTTCAGGAGGTAGACTGGAATTGCATTGAAAGCATAGGAAAAGAGGCAGAACGTCCACAATGATGCACTTGGCCAAAAAGGGCGTATGCGTTTTTTCCTGAATATATTCAGGAAAAAACGCATACGCCCTTTTTGGCCAACCAAGCAAGCTTGCAAAGGAAATCTGCACTACAATGAAGTCTCACTTCCCCCCGTCAAAAGGGCCATCTGAAAAAATTGTAAAATCCAGAAAGGCAGGACAGGCCATGGAGAACTGGGAGCCTTGTTATGCTGATGGGCGGGATGTAAATTGCCAACAGACACTCGGGAGAAGTGTATGGTGTTTCCTGAAACATCTAAAAAACAAAGCAACAGAGCCTAGGGCACTTCCACTTATGGTCCTATAGCTTAGGGAAATTAAAATCAAAAAGACACAGCCACCCCAATGTTTGGGCCGCCTCTGTTTACAAGAACCTCGTTTACCATACAAGTTCAATATCACAGCAAGTGAAAAATTGATAAAGAACTTGTGGTACTTACGTACAATGCAGTATCACTCAGCAATGAAATCTATGTCATCAGGCCCGTAGCAGCATAATGAGTGGATGCAGGTACGATGATTCTAACTGAAATAAGTCACACAGAAAAAGAAACATCATAAGACATCACTAATACATGGAATGTAAACTTGGTTACACAGGAACTGAATTCCAAAACAGAACAGGGTCTCAAATGTAGAAAACCAACTTATGCTTGCTTAAGGGGAAAGGTGAGTTGGGGTGCTGCATAAAACCAGAGATTGAAATGAGCACAGATAAAGTTCCTTAAGCCAAATATGGAATAGACAAGAGCTACTCCTTGCTCAACGAAATGGACTCAACACCCCATATTAAACGCCTAAGAATGTACCTGACTAGTAAGTATCTTAAAACCTATGGATTGCTATGTCTCCAAAAGAGAATCAAGCGTGTGTACAGGGGCATAAACGCAGCAGTGATAGGATTGGAGAGGTTCGGTGAGCAAATGAAGACCCTTTGAAGTCATATTGTATGGTACCCATTCCACGGGTTTCAACTACCCAGGTTTAATGTATTCTTCCTTCAGCTAAAACATGCATGTGGAACCCAGAGTATGATCAACCGTGTGAACGGGAGACATGTTCAAATATGTCTCAGTTTTCCTCCCCTGGTACTCGGGTACAACATACCAGATATTTACTAACACTCTCCCGACTTGGAGAGTCAGTCCCTTTAAACTCCTGTTTGGCCCAGTTTGCAATTTCTGCGGAAGATGAAAAGGAATAGCGAGAACCAATGAGAGACTAGCTGGAGGTGTCTGGACGGGCAAATTTAACTCTCATTTCCCACCAGGAAGAGGAATTAACGAAAGGCTCAACGTGCCGTGCCGGAACCAGATTAGGGCCTGAAGCCATCATGCGGTGTTGCGGCCAGCTCACACGAAAGTGAGTTGAGGAAAGGAGTTCAGGGGCACTGTAATTCACAAACCTGCAGAGTTATAAATGACAGCTATCGTCCAAAAATATACTGAAGTAAGGCTGCCAAGAGGACTTGAAAGCGGGGCAGAATTGCAGGAAACCGATTTCAGGAGGTAGACTGGAATTGCATTGAAAGCATAGGAAAAGAGGCAGAACGTCCACAATGATGCACTTGGCCAAAAAGGGCGTATGCGTTTTTTCCTGAATATATTCAGGAAAAAACGCATACGCCCTTTTTGGCCAACCAAGCAAGCTTGCAAAGAAACCTGCACTACAATGAAGTCTCACTTCCCCCAGGTCAAAAGGGCCATCTGAAAAAAGTGTAAAATCCAGAAAGGCAGGACAGGCCATGGAGAACTGGGAGCCTTGTTATGCTGATGGGCGGGATGTAAATTGCCAACAGACACTCGGGAGAAGTGTATGGTGTTTCCTGAAACATCTAAAAAACAAAGCAACAGAGCCTAGGGCACTTCCACTTATGGTCCTATAGCTTAGGGAAATTAAAATCAAAAAGACACAGCCATCCCAAAGTTTGCAACGGCTCTGTTTACAAGAACCTCGTTTACCGTACAAGTTCAATATCACAGAAAGTGAAAAATGGATAAAGAACTTGTGGTACTTACGTACAATGCAGTATCACTCAGCAATGAAATCTATGTCATCAGGCCCATAGCAGCATAATGAGTGGATTCAGATACGATGATTCTAACTGAAATAAGTCACACAGAAAAAGAAACATCATAAGATATCACTAATACACGGAATGTAGACTTGGCAACACAGGAACTGAATTCCAAAACAGAACAGGGTCTCAAATTTAGAAAACCAACTTATGCTTGCTTAAGGGGAAAGGTGAGTTGGGGTGCTGCATAAAACCAGAGATTGAAATGAGCACAGATAAAGTTCCTTAAGCCAAATATGGAATAGACAAGAGCTACTCCTTACTCAACGAAATGGACACAACACACCATATTAAACGCCTAAGAATGTACCTGACTAGTAAGTATCTTAAAACCTATGGATTGCTATGTCTCTGAAACAGAATCAAGCATGTGTACAGGGGCATAAACGCAGCAGTGATAGGATTGGAGAGGTTCAGTGAGCAAATGAAGACCCTTTGAAGTCATATTGCATGGTACCCATTCCACAGGTTTCAACTACCCAGGTTTAAGGTATTCTTCCTTCAGCTAAAACATGCATGTGGAACCTAGAGTATGATCAACCATGTGATCGCGAGACGTGTTCAAATATGTCTCAGTTTTCGTACCCTGGTACTCGGGTGCAACATTCCAGACGCTTTACTAACACTCTCCCGACTTGGAGAGTCAGTCCCTTTAACCTCCTGTTTGGCCCAGTTTGCAATTTCTGCGGAAGATGAACAGGAATAGCGAGAACCAATGAGAGACTAGCTGGAGGTGTCTGGACGGGCAAATTTATCTCTCATTTCCCACCAGGAAGAGGAATTAACCAAAGGCTCAGCGTGCCGTGCCGGAACCAGACTAGGGCCTGAAGCCATCCTGTGGTGTTGCGGCCAGCTCACAAGAAAGCGAGTTGAAGAAAGGAGCTCAGGGGCACTGTAATTCACAAACCTGCAGAGTTATAAATGACAGCTATCATCCAAAAATATACTGAAGTAAGGCTGCCAAGAGGACTTGAAAGCGGTGCAGAATTGCAGGAAACCGATTTCAGGAGGTAGACTGGAATTGCATTGAAAGCATAGGAAAAGAGGCAGAACGTCCACAATGATGCACTTGGCCAAAAAGGGCGTATGCGTTTTTTCCTGAATATATTCAGGAAAAAACGCATACGCCCTTTTTGGCCAACCAAGCAAGCTTGCAAAGGAAATCTGCACTACAATGAAGTCTCACTTCCCCCCGGTCAAACGGGCCATCTGAAAAAAGTGTAAAATCCAGAAAGGCAGGACAGGCCATGGAGAACTGGGAGCCTTGTTATGCTGATGGGCGGGATGTAAATTGCCAACAGACACTCGGGAGAAGTGTATGGTGTTTCCTGAAACATCTAAAAAACAAAGCAACAGAGCCTAGGGCACTTCCACTTATGGTCCTATAGCTTAGGGAAATTAAAATCAAAAAGACACAGCCACCCCAATGTTTGGGACGCCTCTGTTTACAAGAACCTCGTTTACCATACAAGTTCAATATCACAGCAAGTGAAAAATTGATAAAGAACTTGTGGTACTTACGTACAATGCAGTATCACTCAGCAATGAAATCTATGTCATCAGGCCCGTAGCAGCATAATGAGTGGATGCAGGTACGATGATTCTAACTGAAATAAGTCACACAGAAAAAGAAACATCATAAGACATCACTAATACATGGAATGTAAACTTGGTTACACAGGAACTGAATTCCAAAACAGAACAGGGTCTCAAATGTAGAAAACCAACTTATGCTTGCTTAAGGGGAAAGGTGAGTTGGGGTGCTGCATAAAACCAGAGATTGAAATGAGCACAGATAAAGTTCCTTAAGCCAAATATGGAATAGACAAGAGCTACTCCTTGCTCAACGAAATGGACTCAACACCCCATATTAAACGCCTAAGAATGTACCTGACTAGTAAGTATCTTAAAACCTATGGATTGCTATGTCTCCAAAAGAGAATCAAGCGTGTGTACAGGGGCATAAACGCAGCAGTGATAGGATTGGAGAGGTTCGGTGAGCAAATGAAGACCCTTTGAAGTCATATTGTATGTTACCCATTCCACGGGTTTCAACTACCCAGGTTTAATGTATTCTTCCTTCAGCTAAAACATGCATGTGGAACCCAGAGTATGATCAACCGTGTGAACGGGAGACATGTTCAAATATGTCTCAGTTTTCCTCCCCTGGTACTCGGGTGCAACATACCAGATATTTACTAACACTCTCCCCACTTGGAGAGTCAGCGCCTTTAACCTCCTGTTTGGCCCAGTTTGCAATTTCTGCGGAAGATAAACAGGAATAGCGAGAACCAATGAGAGACTAGCTGGAGGTGTCTGGACGGGCAAATTTAACTCTCATTTCCCACCAGGAAGAGTAAATAACCAAAGGCTGAGCGTGCCGTGCCAGAACCAGATTAGGGCCTGAAGCCATCCTGCGGTGTTGCGGCCATCTCACAAGAAAGCGAGTTGAAGAAAGGAGCTCAGGGGCACTGTAATTCACAAACCTGCAGAGTTATAAATGACAGCTATCGTCCAAAAATATACTGAAGTAAGGCTGCCAAGAGGACTTGAAAGCGGGGCAGAAGTGCAGGAAACCGATTTCAGGAGGTAGACTGGAATTGCATTGAAAGCATAGGAAAAGAGGCAGAGCGTCCACAATGATGCACTTGGCCAAAAAGGGCGTATGCGTTTTTTCCTGAATATATTCAGGAAAAAACGCATACGCCCTTTTTGGCCAACCAAGCAAGCTTGCAAAGGAAATCTGCACTACAATGAAGTCTCACTTCCCCCCGGTCAAAAGGGCCATCTGAAAAAAGTGTAAAATCCAGAAAGGCAGGACAGGCCATGGAGAACTGGGAGCCTTGTTATGCTGATGGGCGGGATGTAAATTGCCAACAGACACTCGGGAGAAGTGTATGGTGTTTCCTGAAACATCTAAAAAACAAAGCAACAGAGCCTAGGGCACTTCCACTTATGGTCCTATAGCTTAGGGAAATTAAAATCAAAAAGACACAGCCATCCCAAAGTTTGCAACGGCTCTGTTTACAAGAACCTCGTTTACAGTACAAGTTCAACATCGCAGAAAGTGAAAAATGGATAAAGAAGTTGTGGTATTTACTTACAAAGCAATATCACTCAGCAATGAAATCTATGTCATCAGGCCCTTAGTAGCACAATGAGTGGATTCAGGTATGGTGATTCTAACTGAAATAAGTCACACAGAAAAAGAAACATCATAAGATATCACTAATACACGGAATGTAAACTTGGCTACACAGGAACTGAATTCCAAAACAGAACAGTGTCTCAAATTTAGAAAACCAACTTATGCTTGCTTAAGGGGAAAGGTGAGTTGGGGTGCTGCATAAAACCAGAGACTGAAATGAGCACAGATAAAGTTCCTTAAGCCACATATGGAATAGAGAAGAGCTACTCCTTGCTCAACGAAATGGACTCAACACCGCACATTAAATGCCTAAGAATGTACCTGACTAGAAAATATCTTAAAACCTATGGATTGCTATGTCTCCGAAAGAGAATCAAGCATGTGTACAGGGGCATAAACGCAGCAGTGATAGGATTGGAGAGTTTCGGTGAGCAAATGAAGAGCCTTTGAAGTCATATTGCATGGTACCCATTCCACAGGTTTCAACTACCCAGGTTTAAGGTATTCTTCCTTCAGCTAAAACATGCATGTGGAACCTAGAGTATGATCAACCATGTGATCGCGAGACGTGTTCAAATATGTCTCAGTTTTCGTACACTGGTACTCGGGTGCAACATTCCTGACGCTTTACTAACACTCTCCCGACTTGGAGAGTCAGTCCCTTTAACCTCCTGTTTGGCCCAGTTTGCAATTTCTGCGGAAGATGAACAGGAATAGCGAGAACCAATGAGAGACTAGCTGGAGGTGTCTGGACGGGCAAATTTATCTCTCATTTCCCACCAGGAAGAGGAATTAACCAAAGGCTCAGCGTGCCGTGCCGGAACCAGACTAGGGCCTGAAGCCATCCTGTGGTGTTGCGGCCAGCTCACAAGAAAGCGAGTTGAAGAAAGGAGCTCAGGGGCACTGTAATTCACAAACCTGCAGAGTTATAAATGACAGCTATCATCCAAAAATATACTGAAGTAAGGCTGCCAAGAGGACTTGAAAGCGGTTCAGAATTGCAGGAAACCGATTTCAGGAGGTAGACTGGAATTGCATTGAAAGCATAGGAAAAGAGGCAGAACGTCCACAATGATGCACTTGTTCAAAAAGGGCGTATGCGTTTTTTCCTGAATATATTCAGGAAAAAACGCATACGCCCTTTTTGGCCAACCAAGCAAGCTTGCAAAGGAAATCTGCACTACAATGAAGTCTCACTTCCCCCCGGTCAAATGGGCCATCTGAAAAAAGTGTAAAATCCAGAAAGGCAGGACAGGCCATGGAGAACTGGGAGCCTTGTTATGCTGATGGGCGGGATGTAAATTGCCAACAGACACTCGGGAGAAGTGTATGGTGTTTCCTGAAACATCTAAAAAACAAAGCAACAGAGCCTAGGGCACTTCCACTTATGGTCCTATAGCTTAGGGAAATTAAAATCAAAAAGACACAGCCACCCCAATGTTTGGGACGCCTCTGTTTACAAGAACCTCGTTTACCATACAAGTTCAATATCACAGCAAGTGAAAAATTGATAAAGAACTTGTGGTACTTACGTACAATGCAGTATCACTCAGCAATGAAATCTATGTCATCAGGCCTGTAGCAGCATAATGAGTGGATGCAGGTACGATGATTCTAACTGAAATAAGTCACATAGAAAAAGAAACATCATAAGACATCACTAATACATGGAATGTAAACTTGGTTACACAGGAACTGAATTCCAAAACAGAACAGGGTCTCAAATGTAGAAAACCAACTTATGCTTGCTTAAGGGGAAAGGTGAGTTGGGGTGCTGCATAAAACCAGAGATTGAAATGAGCACAGATAAAGTTCCTTAAGCCAAATATGGAATAGACAAGAGCTACTCCTTGCTCAACGAAATGGACTCAACACCCCATATTAAACGCCTAAGAATGTACCTGACTAGTAAGTATCTTAAAACCTATGGATTGCTATGTCTCCAAAAGAGAATCAAGCGTGTGTACAGGGGCATAAACGCAGCAGTGATAGGATTGGAGAGGTTCGGTGAGCAAATGAAGACCCTTTGAAGTCATATTGTATGGTACCCATTCCACGGGTTTCAACTACCCAGGTTTAATGTATTCTTCCTTCAGCTAAAACATGCATGTGGAACCCAGAGTATGATCAACCGTGTGAACGGGAGACATGTTCAAATATGTCTCAGTTTTCCTCCCCTGGTACTCGGGTGCAACATACCAGATATTTACTAACACTCTCCCCACTTGGAGAGTCAGCGCCTTTAACCTCCTGTTTGGCCCAGTTTGCAATTTCTGTGGAAGATAAACAGGAATACCGAGAACCAATGAGAGACTAGCTGGAGGTGTCTGGACGGGCAAATTTAACTCTCATTTCCCACCAGGAAGAGTAAATAACCAAAGGCTGAGCGTGCCGTGCCAGAACCAGATTAGGGCCTGAAGCCATCCTGCGGTGTTGCGGCCATCTCACAAGAAAGCGAGTTGAAGAAAGGAGCTCAGGGGCACTGTAATTCACAAACCTGCAGAGTTATAAATGACAGCTATCGTCCAAAAATATACTGAAGTAAGGCTGCCAAGAGGACTTGAAAGCGGGGCAGAAGTGCAGGAAACCGATTTCAGGAGGTAGACTGGAATTGCATTGAAAGCATAGGAAAAGAGGCAGAGCGTCCACAATGATGCACTTGGCCAAAAAGGGCGTATGCGTTTTTTCCTGAATATATTCAGGAAAAAACGCATACGCCCTTTTTGGCCAACCAAGCAAACTTGCAATGGAAACCTGCACTACAATGAAGTCTCACTTCCCCCCGGTCAAAAGGGCCATCTGAAAAAAGTGTAAAATCCAGAAAGGCAGCACAGGCCATAGAGAACTGGGAGCCTTGTTATGCTGATGGGCGGGATGTAAATTGCCAACAGACACTCGGGAGAAGTGTATGGTGTTTCCTGAAACATCTAAAAAACAAAGCAACAGAGCCTAGGGCACTTCCACTTATGGTCCTATAGCTTAGGGAAATTAAAATCAAAAAGACACAGCCACCCCAAAGTTTGGGACGCCTCTGTTTACAAGAACCTCGTTTACCGTACAAGTTCAATATCACAGAAAGTGAAAAATGGATAAAGAACTTGTGGTACTTACGTACAATGCAGTATCACTCAGCAATGAAATCTATGTCATCAGGCCCGTAGCAGCATAATGAGTGGATTCAGGTACGATGAATCTAACTGAAATAAGTCACACAGAAAAAGAAACATCATAAGATATCACTAATACACGGAATGTAAACTTGGCTACACAGGAACTGAATTCCAAAACAGAACAGGGTCTCAAATTTAGAAAACCAACTTATCCTTGCTTAAGGGGAAAGGTGAGTTGGGGTGCTGCATAAAACCAGAGATTGAAATGAGCACAGATAAAGTTCCTTAAGCCAAATATGGAATAGACAAGAGCTACTCCTTGCTCAACGAAATGGACTCAACACCGCATATTAAACGCCTAAGAATGTACCTGACTAGTAAGTATCTTAAAACCTATGGATTGCTATTTCTCCGAAAGAGAATCAAGCGTGTGTACAGGGGCATAAACGCAGCACTGATAGGATTGGAGAGGTTCGGTGAGCAAATGAAGACCCTTTGAAGTCATATTGCATGGTACCCATTCCACGGGTTTCAACTACCCAGGTTTAAGGTATTCTTCCTTCAGCTAAAACATGCATGTGGAACCTAGAGTATGATCAACCATGTGATCGGGAGACGTGTTCAAATATGTCTCAGTTTTCACACCCTGGTACTCGGGTGCAACTTTCCAGACGCTTTACTAACACTCTCCCGACTTGGAGAGTCAGTCCCTTTAAACTCCTGTTTGGCCCAGTTTGCAATTTCTGCGGAAGATGAAAAGGAATAGCGAGAACCAATGAGAGACTAGCTGGAGGTGTCTGGACGGGCAAATTTAACTCTCATTTCCCACCAGGAAGAGGAATTAACGAAAGGCTCAACGTGCCGTGCCGGAACCAGATTAGGGCCTGAAGCCATCATGCGGTGTTGCGGCCAGCTCACACGAAAGTGAGTTGAGGAAAGGAGTTCAGGGGCACTGTAATTCACAAACCTGCAGAGTTATAAATGACAGCTATCGTCCAAAAATATACTGAAGTAAGGCTGCCAAGAGGACTTGAAAGCGGGGCAGAATTGCAGGAAACCGATTTCAGGAGGTAGACTGGAATTGCATTGAAAGCATAGGAAAAGAGGCAGAACGTCCACAATGATGCACTTGGCCAAAAAGGGCGTATGCGTTTTTTCCTGAATATATTCAGGAAAAAACGCATACGCCCTTTTTGGCCAACCAAGCAAGCTTGCAAAGAAACCTGCACTACAATGAAGTCTCACTTCCCCCAGGTCAAAAGGGCCATCTGAAAAAAGTGTAAAATCCAGAAAGGCAGGACAGGCCATGGAGAACTGGGAGCCTTGTTATGCTGATGGGCGGGATGTAAATTGCCAACAGACACTCGGGAGAAGTGTATGGTGTTTCCTGAAACATCTAAAAAACAAAGCAACAGAGCCTAGGGCACTTCCACTTATGGTCCTATAGCTTAGGGAAATTAAAATCAAAAAGACACAGCCACCCCAAAGTTTGGGACGCCTCTGTTTACAAGAACCTCGTTTACCGTACAAGTTCAATATCACAGAAAGTGAAAAATGGATAAAGAACTTGTGGTACTTACGTACAATGCAGTATCACTCAGCAATGAAATCTATATCATCAGGCCCATAGCAGCATAATGAGTGGATTGAGATACGATGATTCTAACTGAAATAAGTCACACAGAAAAAGAAACATCATAAGATATCACTAATACACGGAATGTAGACTTGGCAACACAGGAACTGAATTCCAAAACAGAACAGGGTCTCAAATTTAGAAAACCAACTTATGCTTGCTTAAGGGGAAAGGTGAGTTGGGGTGCTGCATAAAACCAGAGATTGAAATGAGCACAGATAAAGTTCCTTAAGCCAAATATGGAATAGACAAGAGCTACTCCTTACTCAACGAAATGGACACAACACACCATATTAAACGCCTAAGAATGTACCTGACTAGTAAGTATCTTAAAACCTATGGATTGCTATGTCTCTGAAACAGAATCAAGCATGTGTACAGGGGCATAAACGCAGCAGTGATAGGATTGGAGAGGTTCAGTGAGCAAATGAAGACCCTTTGAAGTCATATTGCATGGTACCCATTCCACAGGTTTCAACTACCCAGGTTTAAGGTATTCTTCCTTCAGCTAAAACATGCATGTGGAACCTAGAGTATGATCAACCATGTGATCGCGAGACGTGTTCAAATATGTCTCAGTTTTCGTACCCTGGTACTCGGGTGCAACATTCCAGACGCTTTACTAACACTCTCCCGACTTGGAGAGTCAGTCCCTTTAACCTCCTGTTTGGCCCAGTTTGCAATTTCTGCGGAAGATGAACAGGAATAGCGAGAACCAATGAGAGACTAGCTGGAGGTGTCTGGACGGGCAAATTTATCTCTCATTTCCCACCAGGAAGAGGAATTAACCAAAGGCTCAGCGTGCCGTGCCGGAACCAGACTAGGGCCTGAAGCCATCCTGTGGTGTTGCGGCCAGCTCACAAGAAAGCGAGTTGAAGAAAGGAGCTCAGGGGCACTGTAATTCACAAACCTGCAGAGTTATAAATGACAGCTATCATCCAAAAATATACTGAAGTAAGGCTGCCAAGAGGACTTGAAAGCGGTGCAGAATTGCAGGAAACCGATTTCAGGAGGTAGACTGGAATTGCATTGAAAGCATAGGAAAAGAGGCAGAACGTCCACAATGATGCACTTGGCCAAAAAGGGCGTATGCGTTTTTTCCTGAATATATTCAGGAAAAAACGCATACGCCCTTTTTGGCCAACCAAGCAAGCTTGCAAAGGAAATCTGCACTACAATGAAGTCTCACTTCCCCCCGGTCAAACGGGCCATCTGAAAAAAGTGTAAAATCCAGAAAGGCAGGACAGGCCATGGAGAACTGGGAGCCTTGTTATGCTGATGGGCGGGATGTAAATTGCCAACAGACACTCGGGAGAAGTGTATGGTGTTTCCTGAAACATCTAAAAAACAAAGCAACAGAGCCTAGGGCACTTCCACTTATGGTCCTATAGCTTAGGGAAATTAAAATCAAAAAGACACAGCCACCCCAATGTTTGGGACGCCTCTGTTTACAAGAACCTCGTTTACCATACAAGTTCAATATCACAGCAAGTGAAAAATTGATAAAGAACTTGTGGTACTTACGTACAATGCAGTATCACTCAGCAATGAAATCTATGTCATCAGGCCCGTAGCAGCATAATGAGTGGATGCAGGTACGATGATTCTAACTGAAATAAGTCACACAGAAAAAGAAACATCGTAAGACATCACTAATACATGGAATGTAAACTTGGTTACACAAGAACTGAATTCCAAAACAGAACAGGGTCTCAAATGTAGAAAACCAACTTATGCTTGCTTAAGGGGAAAGGTGAGTTGGGGTGCTGCATAAAACCAGAGATTGAAATGAGCACAGATAAAGTTCCTTAAGCCAAATATGGAATAGACAAGAGCTACTCCTTGCTCAACGAAATGGACTCAACACCCCATATTAAACGCCTAAGAATGTACCTGACTAGTAAGTATCTTAAAACCTATGGATTGCTATGTCTCCAAAAGAGAATCAAGCGTGTGTACAGGGGCATAAACGCAGCAGTGATAGGATTGGAGAGGTTCGGTGAGCAAATGAAGACCCTTTGAAGTCATATTGTATGGTACCCATTCCACGGGTTTCAACTACCCAGGTTTAATGTATTCTTCCTTCAGCTAAAACATGCATGTGGAACCCAGAGTATGATCAACCGTGTGAACGGGAGACATGTTCAAATATGTCTCAGTTTTCCTCCCCTGGTACTCGGGTGCAACATACCAGATATTTACTAACACTCTCCCCACTTGGAGAGTCAGCGCCTTTAACCTCCTGTTTGGCCCAGTTTGCAATTTCTGCGGAAGATAAACAGGAATAGCGAGAACCAATGAGAGACTAGCTGGAGGTGTCTGGACGGGCAAATTTAACTCTCATTTCCCACCAGGAAGAGTAAATAACCAAAGGCTGAGCGTGCCGTGCCAGAACCAGATTAGGGCCTGAAGCCATCCTGCGGTGTTGCGGCCATCTCACAAGAAAGCGAGTTGAAGAAAGGAGCTCAGGGGCACTGTAATTCACAAACCTGCAGAGTTATAAATGACAGCTATCGTCCAAAAATATACTGAAGTAAGGCTGCCAAGAGGACTTGAAAGCGGGGCAGAAGTGCAGGAAACCGATTTCAGGAGGTAGACTGGAATTGCATTGAAAGCATAGGAAAAGAGGCAGAGCGTCCACAATGATGCACTTGGCCAAAAAGGGCGTATGCGTTTTTTCCTGAATATATTCAGGAAAAAACGCATACGCCCTTTTTGGCCAACCAAGCAAGCTTGCAAAGGAAATCTGCACTACAATGAAGTCTCACTTCCCCCCGGTCAAAAGGGCCATCTGAAAAAAGTGTAAAATCCAGAAAGGCAGGACAGGCCATGGAGAACTGGGAGCCTTGTTATGCTGATGGGCGGGATGTAAATTGCCAACAGACACTCGGGAGAAGTGTATGGTGTTTCCTGAAACATCTAAAAAACAAAGCAACAGAGCCTAGGGCACTTCCACTTATGGTCCTATAGCTTAGGGAAATTAAAATCAAAAAGACACAGCCATCCCAAAGTTTGCAACGGCTCTGTTTACAAGAACCTCGTTTACAGTACAAGTTCAACATCGCAGAAAGTGAAAAATGGATAAAGAAGTTGTGGTATTTACTTACAAAGCAATATCACTCAGCAATGAAATCTATGTCATCAGGCCCTTAGTAGCACAATGAGTGGATTCAGGTATGGTGATTCTAACTGAAATAAGTCACACAGAAAAAGAAACATCATAAGATATCACTAATACACGGAATGTAAACTTGGCTACACAGGAACTGAATTCCAAAACAGAACAGTGTCTCAAATTTAGAAAACCAACTTATGCTTGCTTAAGGGGAAAGGTGAGTTGGGGTGCTGCATAAAACCAGAGATTGAAATGAGCACAGATAAAGTTCCTTAAGCCAAATATGGAATAGACAAGAGCTACTCCTTACTCAACGAAATGGACACAACACACCATATTAAACGCCTAAGAATGTACCTGACTAGTAAGTATCTTAAAACCTATGGATTGCTATGTCTCTGAAACAGAATCAAGCATGTGTACAGGGGCATAAACGCAGCAGTGATAGGATTGGAGAGGTTCGGTGAGCAAATGAAGACCCTTTGAAGTCATATTGCATGGTACCCATTCCACAGGTTTCAACTACCCAGGTTTAAGGTATTCTTCCTTCAGCTAAAACATGCATGTGGAACCTAGAGTATGATCAACCATGTGATCGCGAGACGTGTTCAAATATGTCTCAGTTTTCGTACCCTGGTACTCGGGTGCAACATTCCAGACGCTTTACTAACACTCTCCCGACTTGGAGAGTCAGTCCCTTTAACCTCCTGTTTGGCCCAGTTTGCAATTTCTGCGGAAGATGAACAGGAATAGCGAGAACCAATGAGAGACTAGCTGGAGGTGTCTGGACGGGCAAATTTATCTCTCATTTCCCACCAGGAAGAGGAATTAACCAAAGGCTCAGCGTGCCGTGCCGGAACCAGACTAGGGCCTGAAGCCATCCTGTGGTGTTGCGGCCAGCTCACAAGAAAGCGAGTTGAAGAAAGGAGCTCAGGGGCACTGTAATTCACAAACCTGCAGAGTTATAAATGACAGCTATCATCCAAAAATATACTGAAGTAAGGCTGCCAAGAGGACTTGAAAGCGGTGCAGAATTGCAGGAAACCGATTTCAGGAGGTAGACTGGAATTGCATTGAAAGCATAGGAAAAGAGGCAGAACGTCCACAATGATGCACTTGGCCAAAAAGGGCGTATGCGTTTTTTCCTGAATATATTCAGGAAAAAACGCATACGCCCTTTTTGGCCAACCAAGCAAGCTTGCAAAGGAAATCTGCACTACAATGAAGTCTCACTTCCCCCCGGTCAAACGGGCCATCTGAAAAAAGTGTAAAATCCAGAAAGGCAGGACAGGCCATGGAGAACTGGGAGCCTTGTTATGCTGATGGGCGGGATGTAAATTGCCAACAGACACTCGGGAGAAGTGTATGGTGTTTCCTGAAACATCTAAAAAACAAAGCAACAGAGCCTAGGGCACTTCCACTTATGGTCCTATAGCTTAGGGAAATTAAAATCAAAAAGACACAGCCACCCCAATGTTTGGGACGCCTCTGTTTACAAGAACCTCGTTTACCATACAAGTTCAATATCACAGCAAGTGAAAAATTGATAAAGAACTTGTGGTACTTACGTACAATGCAGTATCACTCAGCAATGAAATCTATGTCATCAGGCCCGTAGCAGCATAATGAGTGGATGCAGGTACGATGATTCTAACTGAAATAAGTCACACAGAAAAAGAAACATCATAAGACATCACTAATACATGGAATGTAAACTTGGTTACACAAGAACTGAATTCCAAAACAGAACAGGGTCTCAAATGTAGAAAACCAACTTATGCTTGCTTAAGGGGAAAGGTGAGTTGGGGTGCTGCATAAAACCAGAGATTGAAATGAGCACAGATAAAGTTCCTTAAGCCAAATATGGAATAGACAAGAGCTACTCCTTGCTCAACGAAATGGACTCAACACCCCATATTAAACGCCTAAGAATGTACCTGACTAGTAAGTATCTTAAAACCTATGGATTGCTATGTCTCCAAAAGAGAATCAAGCGTGTGTACAGGGGCATAAACGCAGCAGTGATAGGATTGGAGAGGTTCGGTGAGCAAATGAAGACCCTTTGAAGTCATATTGTATGGTACCCATTCCACGGGTTTCAACTACCCAGGTTTAATGTATTCTTCCTTCAGCTAAAACATGCATGTGGAACCCAGAGTATGATCAACCGTGTGAACGGGAGACATGTTCAAATATGTCTCAGTTTTCCTCCCCTGGTACTCGGGTGCAACATACCAGATATTTACTAACACTCTCCCCACTTGGAGAGTCAGCGCCTTTAACCTCCTGTTTGGCCCAGTTTGCAATTTCTGCGGAAGATAAACAGGAATAGCGAGAACCAATGAGAGACTAGCTGGAGGTGTCTGGACGGGCAAATTTAACTCTCATTTCCCACCAGGAAGAGTAAATAACCAAAGGCTGAGCGTGCCGTGCCAGAACCAGATTAGGGCCTGAAGCCATCCTGCGGTGTTGCGGCCATCTCACAAGAAAGCGAGTTGAAGAAAGGAGCTCAGGGGCACTGTAATTCACAAACCTGCAGAGTTATAAATGACAGCTATCGTCCAAAAATATACTGAAGTAAGGCTGCCAAGAGGACTTGAAAGCGGGGCAGAAGTGCAGGAAACCGATTTCAGGAGGTAGACTGGAATTGCATTGAAAGCATAGGAAAAGAGGCAGAGCGTCCACAATGATGCACTTGGCCAAAAAGGGCGTATGCGTTTTTTCCTGAATATATTCAGGAAAAAACGCATACGCCCTTTTTGGCCAACCAAGCAAGCTTGCAAAGGAAATCTGCACTACAATGAAGTCTCACTTCCCCCCGGTCAAAAGGGCCATCTGAAAAAAGTGTAAAATCCAGAAAGGCAGGACAGGCCATGGAGAACTGGGAGCCTTGTTATGCTGATGGGCGGGATGTAAATTGCCAACAGACACTCGGGAGAAGTGTATGGTGTTTCCTGAAACATCTAAAAAACAAAGCAACAGAGCCTAGGGCACTTCCACTTATGGTCCTATAGCTTAGGGAAATTAAAATCAAAAAGACACAGCCATCCCAAAGTTTGCAACGGCTCTGTTTACAAGAACCTCGTTTACAGTACAAGTTCAACATCGCAGAAAGTGAAAAATGGATAAAGAAGTTGTGGTATTTACTTACAAAGCAATATCACTCAGCAATGAAATCTATGTCATCAGGCCCTTAGTAGCACAATGAGTGGATTCAGGTATGGTGATTCTAACTGAAATAAGTCACACAGAAAAAGAAACATCATAAGATATCACTAATACACGGAATGTAAACTTGGCTACACAGGAACTGAATTCCAAAACAGAACAGTGTCTCAAATTTAGAAAACCAACTTATGCTTGCTTAAGGGGAAAGGTGAGTTGGGGTGCTGCATAAAACCAGAGACTGAAATGAGCACAGATAAAGTTCCTTAAGCCACATATGGAATAGAGAAGAGCTACTCCTTGCTCAACGAAATGGACTCAACACCGCACATTAAATGCCTAAGAATGTACCTGACTAGAAAATATCTTAAAACCTATGGATTGCTATGTCTCCGAAAGAGAATCAAGCATGTGTACAGGGGCATAAACGCAGCAGTGATAGGATTGGAGAGTTTCGGTGAGCAAATGAAGAGCCTTTGAAGTCATATTGCATGGTACCCATTCCACAGGTTTCAACTACCCAGGTTTAAGGTATTCTTCCTTCAGCTAAAACATGCATGTGGAACCTAGAGTATGATCAACCATGTGATCGCGAGACGTGTTCAAATATGTCTCAGTTTTCGTACACTGGTACTCGGGTGCAACATTCCTGACGCTTTACTAACACTCTCCCGACTTGGAGAGTCAGTCCCTTTAACCTCCTGTTTGGCCCAGTTTGCAATTTCTGCGGAAGATGAACAGGAATAGCGAGAACCAATGAGAGACTAGCTGGAGGTGTCTGGACGGGCAAATTTATCTCTCATTTCCCACCAGGAAGAGGAATTAACCAAAGGCTCAGCGTGCCGTGCCGGAACCAGACTAGGGCCTGAAGCCATCCTGTGGTGTTGCGGCCAGCTCACAAGAAAGCGAGTTGAAGAAAGGAGCTCAGGGGCACTGTAATTCACAAACCTGCAGAGTTATAAATGACAGCTATCATCCAAAAATATACTGAAGTAAGGCTGCCAAGAGGACTTGAAAGCGGGGCAGAATTGCAGGAAACCGATTTCAGGAGGTAGACTGGAATTGCATTGAAAGCATAGGAAAAGAGGCAGAACGTCCACAATGATGCACTTGTTCAAAAAGGGCGTATGCGTTTTTTCCTGAATATATTCAGGAAAAAACGCATACGCCCTTTTTGGCCAACCAAGCAAGCTTGCAAAGGAAATCTGCACTACAATGAAGTCTCACTTCCCCCCGGTCAAATGGGCCATCTGAAAAAAGTGTAAAATCCAGAAAGGCAGGACAGGCCATGGAGAACTGGGAGCCTTGTTATGCTGATGGGCGGGATGTAAATTGCCAACAGACACTCGGGAGAAGTGTATGGTGTTTCCTGAAACATCTAAAAAACAAAGCAACAGAGCCTAGGGCACTTCCACTTATGGTCCTATAGCTTAGGGAAATTAAAATCAAAAAGACACAGCCACCCCAATGTTTGGGACGCCTCTGTTTACAAGAACCTCGTTTACCATACAAGTTCAATATCACAGCAAGTGAAAAATTGATAAAGAACTTGTGGTACTTACGTACAATGCAGTATCACTCAGCAATGAAATCTATGTCATCAGGCCCGTAGCAGCATAATGAGTGGATGCAGGTACGATGATTCTAACTGAAATAAGTCACACAGAAAAAGAAACATCATAAGACATCACTAATACATGGAATGTAAACTTGGTTACACAAGAACTGAATTCCAAAACAGAACAGGGTCTCAAATGTAGAAAACCAACTTATGCTTGCTTAAGGGGAAAGGTGAGTTGGGGTGCTGCATAAAACCAGAGATTGAAATGAGCACAGATAAAGTTCCTTAAGCCAAATATGGAATAGACAAGAGCTACTCCTTGCTCAACGAAATGGACTCAACACCCCATATTAAACGCCTAAGAATGTACCTGACTAGTAAGTATCTTAAAACCTATGGATTGCTATGTCTCCAAAAGAGAATCAAGCGTGTGTACAGGGGCATAAACGCAGCAGTGATAGGATTGGAGAGGTTCGGTGAGCAAATGAAGACCCTTTGAAGTCATATTGTATGGTACCCATTCCACGGGTTTCAACTACCCAGGTTTAATGTATTCTTCCTTCAGCTAAAACATGCATGTGGAACCCAGAGTATGATCAACCGTGTGAACGGGAGACATGTTCAAATATGTCTCAGTTTTCCTCCCCTGGTACTCGGGTGCAACATACCAGATATTTACTAACACTCTCCCCACTTGGAGAGTCAGCGCCTTTAACCTCCTGTTTGGCCCAGTTTGCAATTTCTGCGGAAGATAAACAGGAATAGCGAGAACCAATGAGAGACTAGCTGGAGGTGTCTGGACGGGCAAATTTAACTCTCATTTCCCACCAGGAAGAGTAAATAACCAAAGGCTGAGCGTGCCGTGCCAGAACCAGATTAGGGCCTGAAGCCATCCTGCGGTGTTGCGGCCATCTCACAAGAAAGCGAGTTGAAGAAAGGAGCTCAGGGGCACTGTAATTCACAAACCTGCAGAGTTATAAATGACAGCTATCGTCCAAAAATATACTGAAGTAAGGCTGCCAAGAGGACTTGAAAGCGGGGCAGAAGTGCAGGAAACCGATTTCAGGAGGTAGACTGGAATTGCATTGAAAGCATAGGAAAAGAGGCAGAGCGTCCACAATGATGCACTTGGCCAAAAAGGGCGTATGCGTTTTTTCCTGAATATATTCAGGAAAAAACGCATACGTCCTTTTTGGCCAACCAAGCAAGCTTGCAAAGGAAATCTGCACTACAATGAAGTCTCACTTCCCCCAGGTCAAAAGGGCCATCTGAAAAAAGTGTAAAATCCAGAAAGGCAGGACAGGCCATGGAGAACTGGGAGCCTTGTTATGCTGATGGGCGGGATGTAAATTGCCAACAGACACTCGGGAGAAGTGTATGGTGTTTCCTGAAACATCTAAAAAACAAAGCAACAGAGCCTAGGGCACTTCCACTTATGGTCCTATAGCTTAGGGAAATTAAAATCAAAAAGACACAGCCATCCCAAAGTTTGCAACGGGTCTGTTTACAAGAACCTCGTTTACAGTACAAGTTCAACATCGCAGAAAGTGAAAAATGGATAAAGAAGTTGTGGTATTTACTTACAAAGCAATATCACTCAGCAATGAAATCTATGTCATCAGGCCCTTAGTAGCACAATGAGTGGATTCAGGTATGGTGATTCTAACTGAAATAAGTCACACAGAAAAAGAAACATCATAAGATATCACTAATACACGGAATGTAAACTTGGCTACACAGGAACTGAATTCCAAAACAGAACAGTGTCTCAAATTTAGAAAACCAACTTATGCTTGCTTAAGGGGAAAGGTGAGTTGGGGTGCTGCATAAAACCAGAGACTGAAATGAGCACAGATAAAGTTCCTTAAGCCACATATGGAATAGAGAAGAGCTACTCCTTGCTCAACGAAATGGACTCAACACCGCACATTAAATGCCTAAGAATGTACCTGACTAGAAAATATCTTAAAACCTATGGATTGCTATGTCTCCGAAAGAGAATCAAGCATGTGTACAGGGGCATAAACGCAGCAGTGATAGGATTGGAGAGTTTCGGTGAGCAAATGAAGAGCCTTTGAAGTCATATTGCATGGTACCCATTCCACAGGTTTCAACTACCCAGGTTTAAGGTATTCTTCCTTCAGCTAAAACATGCATGTGGAACCTAGAGTATGATCAACCATGTGATCGCGAGACGTGTTCAAATATGTCTCAGTTTTCGTACACTGGTACTCGGGTGCAACATTCCTGACGCTTTACTAACACTCTCCCGACTTGGAGAGTCAGTCCCTTTAACCTCCTGTTTGGCCCAGTTTGCAATTTCTGCGGAAGATGAACAGGAATAGCGAGAACCAATGAGAGACTAGCTGGAGGTGTCTGGACGGGCAAATTTATCTCTCATTTCCCACCAGGAAGAGGAATTAACCAAAGGCTCAGCGTGCCGTGCCGGAACCAGACTAGGGCCTGAAGCCATCCTGTGGTGTTGCGGCCAGCTCACAAGAAAGCGAGTTGAAGAAAGGAGCTCAGGGGCACTGTAATTCACAAACCTGCAGAGTTATAAATGACAGCTATCATCCAAAAATATACTGAAGTAAGGCTGCCAAGAGGACTTGAAAGCGGGGCAGAATTGCAGGAAACCGATTTCAGGAGGTAGACTGGAATTGCATTGAAAGCATAGGAAAAGAGGCAGAACGTCCACAATGATGCACTTGTTCAAAAAGGGCGTATGCGTTTTTTCCTGAATATATTCAGGAAAAAACGCATACGCCCTTTTTGGCCAACCAAGCAAGCTTGCAAAGGAAATCTGCACTACAATGAAGTCTCACTTCCCCCCGGTCAAATGGGCCATCTGAAAAAAGTGTAAAATCCAGAAAGGCAGGACAGGCCATGGAGAACTGGGAGCCTTGTTATGCTGATGGGCGGGATGTAAATTGCCAACAGACACTCGGGAGAAGTGTATGGTGTTTCCTGAAACATCTAAAAAACAAAGCAACAGAGCCTAGGGCACTTCCACTTATGGTCCTATAGCTTAGGGAAATTAAAATCAAAAAGACACAGCCACCCCAATGTTTGGGACGCCTCTGTTTACAAGAACCTCGTTTACCATACAAGTTCAATATCACAGCAAGTGAAAAATTGATAAAGAACTTGTGGTACTTACGTACAATGCAGTATCACTCAGCAATGAAATCTATGTCATCAGGCCCGTAGCAGCATAATGAGTGGATGCAGGTACGATGATTCTAACTGAAATAAGTCACACAGAAAAAGAAACATCATAAGACATCACTAATACATGGAATGTAAACTTGGTTACACAAGAACTGAATTCCAAAACAGAACAGGGTCTCAAATGTAGAAAACCAACTTATGCTTGCTTAAGGGGAAAGGTGAGTTGGGGTGCTGCATAAAACCAGAGATTGAAATGAGCACAGATAAAGTTCCTTAAGCCAAATATGGAATAGACAAGAGCTACTCCTTGCTCAACGAAATGGACTCAACACCCCATATTAAACGCCTAAGAATGTACCTGACTAGTAAGTATCTTAAAACCTATGGATTGCTATGTCTCCAAAAGAGAATCAAGCGTGTGTACAGGGGCATAAACGCAGCAGTGATAGGATTGGAGAGGTTCGGTGAGCAAATGAAGACCCTTTGAAGTCATATTGTATGGTACCCATTCCACGGGTTTCAACTACCCAGGTTTAATGTATTCTTCCTTCAGCTAAAACATGCATGTGGAACCCAGAGTATGATCAACCGTGTGAACGGGAGACATGTTCAAATATGTCTCAGTTTTCCTCCCCTGGTACTCGGGTGCAACATACCAGATATTTACTAACACTCTCCCCACTTGGAGAGTCAGCGCCTTTAACCTCCTGTTTGGCCCAGTTTGCAATTTCTGCGGAAGATAAACAGGAATAGCGAGAACCAATGAGAGACTAGCTGGAGGTGTCTGGACGGGCAAATTTAACTCTCATTTCCCACCAGGAAGAGTAAATAACCAAAGGCTGAGCGTGCCGTGCCAGAACCAGATTAGGGCCTGAAGCCATCCTGCGGTGTTGCGGCCATCTCACAAGAAAGCGAGTTGAAGAAAGGAGCTCAGGGGCACTGTAATTCACAAACCTGCAGAGTTATAAATGACAGCTATCGTCCAAAAATATACTGAAGTAAGGCTGCCAAGAGGACTTGAAAGCGGGGCAGAAGTGCAGGAAACCGATTTCAGGAGGTAGACTGGAATTGCATTGAAAGCATAGGAAAAGAGGCAGAGCGTCCACAATGATGCACTTGGCCAAAAAGGGCGTATGCGTTTTTTCCTGAATATATTCAGGAAAAAACGCATACGCCCTTTTTGGCCAACCAAGCAAGCTTGCAAAGGAAATCTGCACTACAATGAAGTCTCACTTCCCCCCGGTCAAAAGGGCCATCTGAAAAAAGTGTAAAATCCAGAAAGGCAGGACAGGCCATGGAGAACTGGGAGCCTTGTTATGCTGATGGGCGGGATGTAAATTGCCAACAGACACTCGGGAGAAGTGTATGGTGTTTCCTGAAACATCTAAAAAACAAAGCAACAGAGCCTAGGGCACTTCCACTTATGGTCCTATAGCTTAGGGAAATTAAAATCAAAAAGACACAGCCATCCCAAAGTTTGCAACGGCTCTGTTTACAAGAACCTCGTTTACAGTACAAGTTCAACATCGCAGAAAGTGAAAAATGGATAAAGAAGTTGTGGTATTTACTTACAAAGCAATATCACTCAGCAATGAAATCTATGTCATCAGGCCCTTAGTAGCACAATGAGTGGATTCAGGTATGGTGATTCTAACTGAAATAAGTCACACAGAAAAAGAAACATCATAAGATATCACTAATACACGGAATGTAAACTTGGCTACACAGGAACTGAATTCCAAAACAGAACAGTGTCTCAAATTTAGAAAACCAACTTATGCTTGCTTAAGGGGAAAGGTGAGTTGGGGTGCTGCATAAAACCAGAGACTGAAATGAGCACAGATAAAGTTCCTTAAGCCACATATGGAATAGAGAAGAGCTACTCCTTGCTCAACGAAATGGACTCAACACCGCACATTAAATGCCTAAGAATGTACCTGACTAGAAAATATCTTAAAACCTATGGATTGCTATGTCTCCGAAAGAGAATCAAGCATGTGTACAGGGGCATAAACGCAGCAGTGATAGGATTGGAGAGTTTCGGTGAGCAAATGAAGAGCCTTTGAAGTCATATTGCATGGTACCCATTCCACAGGTTTCAACTACCCAGGTTTAAGGTATTCTTCCTTCAGCTAAAACATGCATGTGGAACCTAGAGTATGATCAACCATGTGATCGCGAGACGTGTTCAAATATGTCTCAGTTTTCGTACACTGGTACTCGGGTGCAACATTCCTGACGCTTTACTAACACTCTCCCGACTTGGAGAGTCAGTCCCTTTAACCTCCTGTTTGGCCCAGTTTGCAATTTCTGCGGAAGATGAACAGGAATAGCGAGAACCAATGAGAGACTAGCTGGAGGTGTCTGGACGGGCAAATTTATCTCTCATTTCCCACCAGGAAGAGGAATTAACCAAAGGCTCAGCGTGCCGTGCCGGAACCAGACTAGGGCCTGAAGCCATCCTGTGGTGTTGCGGCCAGCTCACAAGAAAGCGAGTTGAAGAAAGGAGCTCAGGGGCACTGTAATTCACAAACCTGCAGAGTTATAAATGACAGCTATCATCCAAAAATATACTGAAGTAAGGCTGCCAAGAGGACTTGAAAGCGGGGCAGAATTGCAGGAAACCGATTTCAGGAGGTAGACTGGAATTGCATTGAAAGCATAGGAAAAGAGGCAGAACGTCCACAATGATGCACTTGTTCAAAAAGGGCGTATGCGTTTTTTCCTGAATATATTCAGGAAAAAACGCATACGCCCTTTTTGGCCAACCAAGCAAGCTTGCAAAGGAAATCTGCACTACAATGAAGTCTCACTTCCCCCCGGTCAAATGGGCCATCTGAAAAAAGTGTAAAATCCAGAAAGGCAGGACAGGCCATGGAGAACTGGGAGCCTTGTTATGCTGATGGGCGGGATGTAAATTGCCAACAGACACTCGGGAGAAGTGTATGGTGTTTCCTGAAACATCTAAAAAACAAAGCAACAGAGCCTAGGGCACTTCCACTTATGGTCCTATAGCTTAGGGAAATTAAAATCAAAAAGACACAGCCACCCCAATGTTTGGGACGCCTCTGTTTACAAGAACCTCGTTTACCATACAAGTTCAATATCACAGCAAGTGAAAAATTGATAAAGAACTTGTGGTACTTACGTACAATGCAGTATCACTCAGCAATGAAATCTATGTCATCAGGCCTGTAGCAGCATAATGAGTGGATGCAGGTACGATGATTCTAACTGAAATAAGTCACACAGAAAAAGAAACATCATAAGACATCACTAATACATGGAATGTAAACTTGGTTACACAGGAACTGAATTCCAAAACAGAACAGGGTCTCAAATGTAGAAAACCAACTTATGCTTGCTTAAGGGGAAAGGTGAGTTGGGGTGCTGCATAAAACCAGAGATTGAAATGAGCACAGATAAAGTTCCTTAAGCCAAATATGGAATAGACAAGAGCTACTCCTTGCTCAACGAAATGGACTCAACACCCCATATTAAACGCCTAAGAATGTACCTGACTAGTAAGTATCTTAAAACCTATGGATTGCTATGTCTCCAAAAGAGAATCAAGCGTGTGTACAGGGGCATAAACGCAGCAGTGATAGGATTGGAGAGGTTCGGTGAGCAAATGAAGACCCTTTGAAGTCATATTGTATGGTACCCATTCCACGGGTTTCAACTACCCAGGTTTAATGTATTCTTCCTTCAGCTAAAACATGCATGTGGAACCCAGAGTATGATCAACCGTGTGAACGGGAGACATGTTCAAATATGTCTCAGTTTTCCTCCCCTGGTACTCGGGTGCAACATACCAGATATTTACTAACACTCTCCCCACTTGGAGAGTCAGCGCCTTTAACCTCCTGTTTGGCCCAGTTTGCAATTTCTGTGGAAGATAAACAGGAATACCGAGAACCAATGAGAGACTAGCTGGAGGTGTCTGGACGGGCAAATTTAACTCTCATTTCCCACCAGGAAGAGTAAATAACCAAAGGCTGAGCGTGCCGTGCCAGAACCAGATTAGGGCCTGAAGCCATCCTGCGGTGTTGCGGCCATCTCACAAGAAAGCGAGTTGAAGAAAGGAGCTCAGGGGCACTGTAATTCACAAACCTGCAGAGTTATAAATGACAGCTATCGTCCAAAAATATACTGAAGTAAGGCTGCCAAGAGGACTTGAAAGCGGGGCAGAAGTGCAGGAAACCGATTTCAGGAGGTAGACTGGAATTGCATTGAAAGCATAGGAAAAGAGGCAGAGCGTCCACAATGATGCACTTGGCCAAAAAGGGCGTATGCGTTTTTTCCTGAATATATTCAGGAAAAAACGCATACGCCCTTTTTGGCCAACCAAGCAAACTTGCAATGGAAACCTGCACTACAATGAAGTCTCACTTCCCCCCGGTCAAAAGGGCCATCTGAAAAAAGTGTAAAATCCAGAAAGGCAGCACAGGCCATAGAGAACTGGGAGCCTTGTTATGCTGATGGGCGGGATGTAAATTGCCAACAGACACTCGGGAGAAGTGTATGGTGTTTCCTGAAACATCTAAAAAACAAAGCAACAGAGCCTAGGGCACTTCCACTTATGGTCCTATAGCTCAGGGAAATTAAAATCAAAAAGACACAGCCACCCCAAAGTTTGGGACGCCTCTGTTTACAAGAACCTCGTTTACCGTACAAGTTCAATATCACAGAAAGTGAAAAATGGATAAAGAACTTGTGGTACTTACGTACAATGCAGTATCACTCAGCAATGAAATCTATGTCATCAGGCCCGTAGCAGCATAATGAGTGGATTCAGGTACGATGATTCTAACTGAAATAAGTCACACAGAAAAAGAAACATCATAAGATATCACTAATACACGGAATGTAAACTTGGCTACACAGGAACTGAATTCCAAAACAGAACAGGGTCTCAAATTTAGAAAACCAACTTATGCTTGCTTAAGGGGAAAGGTGAGTTGGGGTGCTGCATAAAACCAGAGATTGAAATGAGCACAGATAAAGTTCCTTAAGCCAAATATGGAATAGACAAGAGCTACTCCTTGCTCAACGAAATGGACTCAACACCGCATATTAAACGCCTAAGAATGTACCTGACTAGTAAGTATCTTAAAACCTATGGATTGCTATTTCTCCGAAAGAGAATCAAGCGTGTGTACAGGGGCATAAACGCAGCACTGACAGGATTGGAGAGGTTCGGTGAGCAAATGAAGACCCTTTGAAGTCATATTGCATGGTACCCATTCCACGGGTTTCAACTACCCAGGTTTAAGGTATTCTTCCTTCAGCTAAAACATGCATGTGGAACCTAGAGTATGATCAACCATGTGATCGGGAGACGTGTTCAAATATGTCTCAGTTTTCACACCCTGGTACTCGGGTGCAACTTTCCAGACGCTTTACTAACACTCTCCCGACTTGGAGAGTCAGTCCCTTTAAACTCCTGTTTGGCCCAGTTTGCAATTTCTGCGGAAGATGAAAAGGAATAGCGAGAACCAATGAGAGACTAGCTGGAGGTGTCTGGACGGGCAAATTTAACTCTCATTTCCCACCAGGAAGAGGAATTAACGAAAGGCTCAACGTGCCGTGCCGGAACCAGATTAGGGCCTGAAGCCATCCTGCGGTGTTGCGGCCAGCTCACACGAAAGTGAGTTGAGGAAAGGAGTTCAGGGGCACTGTAATTCACAAACCTGCAGAGTTATAAATGACAGCTATCGTCCAAAAATATACTGAAGTAAGGCTGCCAAGAGGACTTGAAAGCGGGGCAGAATTGCAGGAAACCGATTTCAGGAGGTAGACTGGAATTGCATTGAAAGCATAGGAAAAGAGGCAGAACGTCCACAATGATGCACTTGGCCAAAAAGGGCGTATGCGTTTTTTCCTGAATATATTCAGGAAAAAACGCATACGCCCTTTTTGGCCAACCAAGCAAGCTTGCAAAGAAACCTGCACTACAATGAAGTCTCACTTCCCCCAGGTCAAAAGGGCCATCTGAAAAAAGTGTAAAATCCAGAAAGGCAGGACAGGCCATGGAGAACTGGGAGCCTTGTTATGCTGATGGGCGGGATGTAAATTGCCAACAGACACTCGGGAGAAGTGTATGGTGTTTCCTGAAACATCTAAAAAACAAAGCAACAGAGCCTAGGGCACTTCCACTTATGGTCCTATAGCTTAGGGAAATTAAAATCAAAAAGACACAGCCACCCCAAAGTTTGGGACGCCTCTGTTTACAAGAACCTCGTTTACCATACAAGTTCAATATCACAGAAAGTGAAAAATGGATAAAGAACTTGTGGTACTTACGTACAATGCAGTATCACTCAGCAATGAAATCTATGTCATCAGGCCCATAGCAGCATAATGAGTGGATTCAGATACGATGATTCTAACTGAAATAAGTCACACAGAAAAAGAAACATCATAAGATATCACTAATACACGGAATGTAGACTTGGCAACACAGGAACTGAATTCCAAAACAGAACAGGGTCTCAAATTTAGAAAACCAACTTATGCTTGCTTAAGGGGAAAGGTGAGTTGGGGTGCTGCATAAAACCAGAGATTGAAATGAGCACAGATAAAGTTCCTTAAGCCAAATATGGAATAGACAAGAGCTACTCCTTACTCAACGAAATGGACACAACACACCATATTAAACGCCTAAGAATGTACCTGACTAGTAAGTATCTTAAAACCTATGGATTGCTATGTCTCTGAAACAGAATCAAGCATGTGTACAGGGGCATAAACGCAGCAGTGATAGGATTGGAGAGGTTCAGTGAGCAAATGAAGACCCTTTGAAGTCATATTGCATGGTACCCATTCCACAGGTTTCAACTACCCAGGTTTAAGGTATTCTTCCTTCAGCTAAAACATGCATGTGGAACCTAGAGTATGATCAATCATGTGATCGCGAGACGTGTTCAAATATGTCTCAGTTTTCGTACCCTGGTACTCGGGTGCAACATTCCAGACGCTTTACTAACACTCTCCCGACTTGGAGAGTCAGTCCCTTTAACCTCCTGTTTGGCCCAGTTTGCAATTTCTGCGGAAGATGAACAGGAATAGCGAGAACCAATGAGAGACTAGCTGGAGGTGTCTGGACGGGCAAATTTATCTCTCATTTCCCACCAGGAAGAGGAATTAACCAAAGGCTCAGCGTGCCGTGCCGGAACCAGACTAGGGCCTGAAGCCATCCTGTGGTGTTGCGGCCAGCTCACAAGAAAGCGAGTTGAAGAAAGGAGCTCAGGGGCACTGTAATTCACAAACCTGCAGAGTTATAAATGACAGCTATCATCCAAAAATATACTGAAGTAAGGCTGCCAAGAGGACTTGAAAGCGGTGCAGAATTGCAGGAAACCGATTTCAGGAGGTAGACTGGAATTGCATTGAAAGCATAGGAAAAGAGGCAGAACGTCCACAATGATGCACTTGGCCAAAAAGGGCGTATGCGTTTTTTCCTGAATATATTCAGGAAAAAACGCATACGCCCTTTTTGGCCAACCAAGCAAGCTTGCAAAGGAAATCTGCACTACAATGAAGTCTCACTTCCCCCCGGTCAAACGGGCCATCTGAAAAAAGTGTAAAATCCAGAAAGGCAGGACAGGCCATGGAGAACTGGGAGCCTTGTTATGCTGATGGGCGGGATGTAAATTGCCAACAGACACTCGGGAGAAGTGTATGGTGTTTCCTGAAACATCTAAAAAACAAAGCAACAGAGCCTAGGGCACTTCCACTTATGGTCCTATAGCTTAGGGAAATTAAAATCAAAAAGACACAGCCACCCCAATGTTTGGGACGCCTCTGTTTACAAGAACCTCGTTTACCATACAAGTTCAATATCACAGCAAGTGAAAAATTGATAAAGAACTTGTGGTACTTACGTACAATGCAGTATCACTCAGCAATGAAATCTATGTCATCAGGCCCGTAGCAGCATAATGAGTGGATGCAGGTACGATGATTCTAACTGAAATAAGTCACACAGAAAAAGAAACATCATAAGACATCACTAATACATGGAATGTAAACTTGGTTACACAGGAACTGAATTCCAAAACAGAACAGGGTCTCAAATGTAGAAAACCAACTTATGCTTGCTTAAGGGGAAAGGTGAGTTGGGGTGCTGCATAAAACCAGAGATTGAAATGAGCACAGATAAAGTTCCTTAAGCCAAATATGGAATAGACAAGAGCTACTCCTTGCTCAACGAAATGGACTCAACATCCCATATTAAACGCCTAAGAATGTACCTGACTAGTAAGTATCTTAAAACCTATGGATTGCTATGTCTCCAAAAGAGAATCAAGCGTGTGTACAGGGGCATAAACGCAGCAGTGATAGGATTGGAGAGGTTCGGTGAGCAAATGAAGACCCTTTGAAGTCATATTGTATGGTACCCATTCCACGGGTTTCAACTACCCAGGTTTAATGTATTCTTCCTTCAGCTAAAACATGCATGTGGAACCCAGAGTATGATCAACCGTGTGAACGGGAGACATGTTCAAATATGTCTCAGTTTTCCTCCCCTGGTACTCGGGTGCAACATACCAGATATTTACTAACACTCTCCCCACTTGGAGAGTCAGCGCCTTTAACCTCCTGTTTGGCCCAGTTTGCAATTTCTGCGGAAGATAAACAGGAATAGCGAGAACCAATGAGAGACTAGCTGGAGGTGTCTGGACGGGCAAATTTAACTCTCATTTCCCACCAGGAAGAGTAAATAACCAAAGGCTGAGCGTGCCGTGCCAGAACCAGATTAGGGCCTGAAGCCATCCTGCGGTGTTGCGGCCATCTCACAAGAAAGCGAGTTGAAGAAAGGAGCTCAGGGGCACTGTAATTCACAAACCTGCAGAGTTATAAATGACAGCTATCGTCCAAAAATATACTGAAGTAAGGCTGCCAAGAGGACTTGAAAGCGGGGCAGAAGTGCAGGAAACCGATTTCAGGAGGTAGACTGGAATTGCATTGAAAGCATAGGAAAAGAGGCAGAGCGTCCACAATGATGCACTTGGCCAAAAAGGGCGTATGCGTTTTTTCCTGAATATATTCAGGAAAAAACGCATACGCCCTTTTTGGCCAACCAAGCAAGCTTGCAAAGGAAATCTGCACTACAATGAAGTCTCACTTCCCCCCGGTCAAAAGGGCCATCTGAAAAAAGTGTAAAATCCAGAAAGGCAGGACAGGCCATGGAGAACTGGGAGCCTTGTTATGCTGATGGGCGGGATGTAAATTGCCAACAGACACTCGGGAGAAGTGTATGGTGTTTCCTGAAACATCTAAAAAACAAAGCAACAGAGCCTAGGGCACTTCCACTTATGGTCCTATAGCTTAGGGAAATTAAAATCAAAAAGACACAGCCATCCCAAAGTTTGCAACGGCTCTGTTTACAAGAACCTCGTTTACAGTACAAGTTCAACATCGCAGAAAGTGAAAAATGGATAAAGAAGTTGTGGTATTTACTTACAAAGCAATATCACTCAGCAATGAAATCTATGTCATCAGGCCCTTAGTAGCACAATGAGTGGATTCAGGTATGATGATTCTAACTGAAATAAGTCACACAGAAAAAGAAACATCATAAGATATCACTAATACACGGAATGTAAACTTGGCTACACAGGAACTGAATTCCAAAACAGAACAGTGTCTCAAATTTAGAAAACCAACTTATGCTTGCTTAAGGGGAAAGGTGAGTTGGGGTGCTGCATAAAACCAGAGACTGAAATGAGCACAGATAAAGTTCCTTAAGCCACATATGGAATAGAGAAGAGCTACTCCTTGCTCAACGAAATGGACTCAACACCGCACATTAAATGCCTAAGAATGTACCTGACTAGAAAATATCTTAAAACCTATGGATTGCTATGTCTCCGAAAGAGAATCAAGCATGTGTACAGGGGCATAAACGCAGCAGTGATAGGATTGGAGAGTTTCGGTGAGCAAATGAAGAGCCTTTGAAGTCATATTGCATGGTACCCATTCCACAGGTTTCAACTACCCAGGTTTAAGGTATTCTTCCTTCAGCTAAAACATGCATGTGGAACCTAGAGTATGATCAACCATGTGATCGCGAGACGTGTTCAAATATGTCTCAGTTTTCGTACACTGGTACTCGGGTGCAACATTCCTGACGCTTTACTAACACTCTCCCGACTTGGAGAGTCAGTCCCTTTAACCTCCTGTTTGGCCAAGTTTGCAATTTCTGCGGAAGATGAACAGGAATAGCGAGAACCAATGAGAGACTAGCTGGAGGTGTCTGGACGGGCAAATTTATCTCTCATTTCCCACCAGGAAGAGGAATTAACCAAAGGCTCAGCGTGCCGTGCCGGAACCAGACTAGGGCCTGAAGCCATCCTGTGGTGTTGCGGCCAGCTCACAAGAAAGCGAGTTGAAGAATGGAGCTCAGGGGCACTGTAATTCACAAACCTGCAGAGTTATAAATGACAGCTATCATCCAAAAATATACTGAAGTAAGGCTGCCAAGAGGACTTGAAAGCGGGGCAGAATTGCAGGAAACCGATTTCAGGAGGTAGACTGGAATTGCATTGAAAGCATAGGAAAAGAGGCAGAACGTCCACAATGATGCACTTGTTCAAAAAGGGCGTATGCGTTTTTTCCTGAATATATTCAGGAAAAAACGCATACGCCCTTTTTGGCCAACCAAGCAAGCTTGCAAAGGAAATCTGCACTACAATGAAGTCTCACTTCCCCCCGGTCAAACGGGCCATCTGAAAAAAGTGTAAAATCCAGAAAGGCAGGACAGGCCATGGAGAACTGGGAGCCTTGTTATGCTGATGGGCGGGATGTAAATTGCCAACAGACACTCGGGAGAAGTGTATGGTGTTTCCTGAAACATCTAAAAAACAAAGCAACAGAGCCTAGGGCACTTCCACTTATGGTCCTATAGCTTAGGGAAATTAAAATCAAAAAGACACAGCCACCCTAATGTTTGGGACGCCTCTGTTTACAAGAACCTCGTTTACCATACAAGTTCAATATCACAGCAAGTGAAAAATTGATAAAGAACTTGTGGTACTTACGTACAATGCAGTATCACTCAGCAATGAAATCTATGTCATCAGGCCCGTAGCAGCATAATGAGTGGATGCAGGTACGATGATTCTAACTGAAATAAGTCACACAGAAAAAGAAACATCATAAGACATCACTAATACATGGAATGTAAACTTGGTTACACAGGAACTGAATTCCAAAACAGAACAGGGTCTCAAATGTAGAAAACCAACTTATGCTTGCTTAAGGGGAAAGGTGAGTTGGGGTGCTGCATAAAACCAGAGATTGAAATGAGCACAGATAAAGTTCCTTAAGCCAAATATGGAATAGACAAGAGCTACTCCTTGCTCAACGAAATGGACTCAACACCCCATATTAAACACCTAAGAATGTACCTGACTAGTAAGTATCTTAAAACCTATGGATTGCTATGTCTCCAAAAGAGAATCAAGCGTGTGTACAGGGGCATAAACGCAGCAGTGATAGGATTGGAGAGGTTCGGTGAGCAAATGAAGACCCTTTGAAGTCATATTGTATGGTACCCATTCCACGGGTTTCAACTACCCAGGTTTAATGTATTCTTCCTTCAGCTAAAACATGCATGTGGAACCCAGAGTATGATCAACCGTGTGAACGGGAGACATGTTCAAATATGTCTCAGTTTTCCTCCCCTGGTACTCGGGTGCAACATACCAGATATTTACTAACACTCTCCCCACTTGGAGAGTCAGCGCCTTTAACCTCCTGTTTGGCCCAGTTTGCAATTTCTGTGGAAGATAAACAGGAATACCGAGAACCAATGAGAGACTAGCTGGAGGTGTCTGGACGGGCAAATTTAACTCTCATTTCCCACCAGGAAGAGTAAATAACCAAAGGCTGAGCGTGCCGTGCCAGAACCAGATTAGGGCCTGAAGCCATCCTGCGGTGTTGCGGCCATCTCACAAGAAAGCGAGTTGAAGAAAGGAGCTCAGGGGCACTGTAATTCACAAACCTGCAGAGTTATAAATGACAGCTATCGTCCAAAAATATACTGAAGTAAGGCTGCCAAGAGGACTTGAAAGCGGGGCAGAAGTGCAGGAAACCGATTTCAGGAGGTAGACTGGAATTGCATTGAAAGCATAGGAAAAGAGGCAGAGCGTCCACAATGATGCACTTGGCCAAAAAGGGCGTATGCGTTTTTTCCTGAATATATTCAGGAAAAAACGCATACGCCCTTTTTGGCCAACCAAGCAAGCTTGCAAAGGAAATCTGCACTACAATGAAGTCTCACTTCCCCCCGGTCAAAAGGGCCATCTGAAAAAAGTGTAAAATCCAGAAAGGCAGGACAGGCCATGGAGAACTGGGAGCCTTGTTATGCTGATGGGCGGGATGTAAATTGCCAACAGACACTCGGGAGAAGTGTATGGTGTTTCCTGAAACATCTAAAAAACAAAGCAACAGAGCCTAGGGCACTTCCACTTATGGTCCTATAGCTTAGGGAAATTAAAATCAAAAAGACACAGCCATCCCAAAGTTTGCAACGGCTCTGTTTACAAGAACCTCGTTTACAGTACAAGTTCAACATCGCAGAAAGTGAAAAATGGATAAAGAAGTTGTGGTATTTACTTACAAAGCAATATCACTCAGCAATGAAATCTATGTCATCAGGCCCTTAGTAGCACAATGAGTGGATTCAGGTATGGTGATTCTAACTGAAATAAGTCACACAGAAAAAGAAACATCATAAGATATCACTAATACACGGAATGTAAACTTGGCTACACAGGAACTGAATTCCAAAACAGAACAGTGTCTCAAATTTAGAAAACCAACTTATGCTTGCTTAAGGGGAAAGGTGAGTTGGGGTGCTGCATAAAACCAGAGACTGAAATGAGCACAGATAAAGTTCCTTAAGCCCCATATGGAATAGACAAGAGCTACTCCTTGCTCAACGAAATGGACTCAACACCGCACATTAAATGCCTAAGAATGTACCTGACTAGAAAATATCTTAAAACCTATGGATTGCTATGTCTCCGAAAGAGAATCAAGCATGTGTACAGGGGCATAAACGCAGCAGTGATAGGATTGGAGAGTTTCGGTGAGCAAATGAAGAGCCTTTGAAGTCATATTGCATGGTACCCATTCCACGGGTTTCAACTACCCAGGTTTAAGGTATTCTTCCTTCAGCTAAAACATGCATGTGGAACCTAGAGTATGATCAACCATGTGATCGCGAGACGTGTTCAAATATGTCTCAGTTTTCGTACACTGGTACTCGGGTGCAACATTCCTGATGCTTTACTAACACTCTCCCGACTTGGAGAGTCAGTCCCTTTAACCTCCTGTTTGGCCCAGTTTGCAATTTCTGCGGAAGATGAACAGGAATAGCGAGAACCAATGAGAGACTAGCTGGAGGTGTCTGGACGGGCAAAATTATCTCTCATTTCCCACCAGGAAGAGGAATTAACCAAAGGCTCAGCGTGCCGTGCCGGAACCAGACTAGGGCCTGAAGCCATCCTGTGGTGTTGCGGCCAGCTCACAAGAAAGCGAGTTGAAGAAAGGAGCTCAGGGGCACTGTAATTCACAAACCTGCAGAGTTATAAATGACAGCTATCATCCAAAAATATACTGAAGTAAGGCTGCCAAGAGGACTTGAAAGCGGTGCAGAATTGCAGGAAACCGATTTCAGGAGGTAGACTGGAATTGCATTGAAAGCATAGGAAAAGAGGCAGAACGTCCACAATGATGCACTTGGCAAAAAAGGGCGTATGCGTTTTTTCCTGAATATATTCAGGAAAAAACGCATACGCCCTTTTTGGCCAACCAAGCAAGCTTGCAAAGGAAATCTGCACTACAATGAAGTCTCACTTCCCCCCGGTCAAACGGGCCATCTGAAAAAAGTGTAAAATCCAGAAAGGCAGGACAGGCCATGGAGAACTGGGAGCCTTGTTATGCTGATGGGCGGGATGTAAATTGCCAACAGACACTCGGGAGAAGTGTATGGTGTTTCCTGAAACATCTAAAAAACAAAGCAACAGAGCCTAGGGCACTTCCACTTATGGTCCTATAGCTTAGGGAAATTAAAATCAAAAAGACACAGCCACCCCAATGTTTGGGACGCCTGTGTTTACAAGAACCTCGTTTACCGTACAAGTTCAATATCACAGCAAGTGAAAAATTGATAAAGAACTTGTGGTACTTACGTACAATGCAGTATGACTCAGCAATGAAATCTATGTCATCAGGCCCGTAGCAGCATAATGAGTGGATGCAGGTACGATGATTCTAACTGAAATAAGTCACACAGAAAAAGAAACATCATAAGATATCACTAATACATGGAATGTAAACTTGGTTACACAGGAACTGAATTCCAAAACAGAACAGGGTCTCAAATGTAGAAAACCAACTTATGCTTGCTTAAGGGGAAAGGTGAGTTGGGGTGCTGCATAAAACCAGAGATTGAAATGAGCACAGATAAAGTTCCTTAAGCCAAATATGGAATAGACAAGAGCTACTCCTTGCTCAACGAAATGGACTCAACACCCCATATTAAACGCCTAAGAATGTACCTGACTAGTAAGTATCTTAAAACCTATGGATTGCTATGTCTCCAAAAGAGAATCAAGCGTGTGTACAGGGGCATAAACGCAGCAGTGATAGGATTGGAGAGGTTCGGTGAGCAAATGAAGACCCTTTGAAGTCATATTGTATGGTACCCATTCCACGGGTTTCAACTACCCAGGTTTAATGTATTCTTCCTTCAGCTAAAACATGCATGTGGAACCCAGAGTATGATCAACCGTGTGAACGGAGACATGTTCAAATATGTCTCAGTTTTCCTCCCCTGGTACTCGGGTGCAACATACCAGATATTTACTAACACTCTCCCCACTTGGAGAGTCAGCGCCTTTAACCTCCTGTTTGGCCCAGTTTGCAATTTCTGCGGAAGATAAACAGGAATACCGAGAACCAATGAGAGACTAGCTGGAGGTGTCTGGACGGGCAAATTTAACTCTCATTTCCCACCAGGAAGAGTAAATAACCAAAGGCTGAGCGTGCCGTGGCAGAACCAGATTAGGGCCTGAAACCATCCTGCGGTGTTGCGGCCAGCTCACAAGAAAGCGTGTTGAAGAAAGGAGCTCAGGGGCACTGTAATTCACAAACCTGCAGAGTTATAAATGACAGCTATCGTCCAAAAATATACTGAAGTAAGGCTGCCAAGAGGACTTGAAAGCGGGGCAGAATTGCAGGAAACCGATTTCAGGAGGTAGACTGGAATTGCATTGAAAGCATAGGAAAAGAGGCTGAACGTCCACAATGATACACTTGGCCAGAAAGGGCGTATGCGTTTTTTCCTGAATATATTCAGGAAAAAACGCATACGCCCTTTTTGGCCAACCAAGCAAACTTGCAATGGAAACCTGCACTACAATGAAGTCTCACTTCCCCCCGGTCAAAAGGGCCATCTGAAAAAAGTGTAAAATCCAGAAAGGCAGCACAGGACATAGAGAACTGGGAGCCTTGTTATGCTGATGGGCGGGATGTAAATTGCCAACAGACACTCGGGAGAAGTGTATGGTGTTTCCTGAAACATCTAAAAAACAAAGCAACAGAGCCTAGGGCACTTCCACTTATGGTCCTATAGCTTAGGGAAATTAAAATCAAAAAGACACAGCCACCCCAAAGTTTGGGACGCCTCTGTTTACAAGAACCTCGTTTACCGTACAAGTTCAATATCACAGAAAGTGAAAAATGGATAAAGAACTTGTGGTACTTACGTACAATGCAGTATCACTCAGCAATGAAATCTATGTCATCAGGCCCGTAGCAGCATAATGAGTGGATTCAGGTACGATGATTCTAACTGAAATAAGTCACACAGAAAAAGAAACATCATAAGATATCACTAATACACGGAATGTAAACTTGGCTACACAGGAACTGAATTCCAAAACAGAACAGGGTCTCAAATTTAGAAAACCAACTTATGCTTGCTTAAGGGGAAAGGTGAGTTGGGGTGCTGCATAAAACCAGAGATTGAAATGAGCACAGATAAAGTTCCTTAAGCCAAATATGGAATAGACAAGAGCTACTCCTTGCTCAACGAAATGGACTCAACACCGCATATTAAACGCCTAAGAATGTACCTGACTAGTAAGTATCTTAAAACCTATGGATTGCTATTTCTCCGAAAGAGAATCAAGCGTGTGTACAGGGGCATAAACGCAGCACTGATAGGATTGGAGAGGTTCGGTGAGCAAATGAAGACCCTTTGAAGTCATATTGCATGGTACCCATTCCACGGGTTTCAACTACACAGGTTTAAGGTATTCTTCCTTCAGCTAAAACATGCATGTGGAACCTAGAGTATGATCAACCATGTGATCGGGAGACGTGTTCAAATATGTCTCAGTTTTCACACCCTGGTACTCGGGTGCAACTTTCCAGACGCTTTACTAACACTCTCCCGACTTGGAGAGTCAGTCCCTTTAAACTCCTGTTTGGCCCAGTTTGCAATTTCTGCGGAAGATGAAAAGGAATAGCGAGAACCAATGAGTGACTAGCTGGAGGTGTCTGGACGGGCAAATTTAACTCTCATTTCCCACCAGGAAGAGGAATTAACGAAAGGCTCAACGTGCCGTGCCGGAACCAGATTAGGGCCTGAAGCCATCATGCGGTGTTGCGGCCAGCTCACAAGAAAGTGAGTTGAGGAAAGGAGTTCAGGGGCACTGTAATTCACAAACCTGCAGAGTTATAAATGACAGCTATCGTCCAAAAATATACTGAAGTAAGGCTGCCAAGAGGACTTGAAAGCGGGGCAGAATTGCAGGAAACCGATTTCAGGAGGTAGACTGGAATTGCATTGAAAGCATAGGAAAAGAGGCAGAACGTCCACAATGATGCACTTGGCCAAAAAGGGCGTATGCGTTTTTTCCTGAATATATTCAGGAAAAAACGCATACGCCCTTTTTGGCCAACCAAGCAAGCTTGCAAAGAAACCTGCACTACAATGAAGTCTCACTTCCCCCAGGTCAAAAGGGCCATCTGAAAAAAGTGTAAAATCCAGAAAGGCAGGACAGGCCATGGAGAACTGGGAGCCTTGTTATGCTGATGGGCGGGATGTAAATTGCCAACAGACACTCGGGAGAAGTGTATGGTGTTTCCTGAAACATCTAAAAAACAAAGCAACAGAGCCTAGGGCACTTCCACTTATGGTCCTATAGCTTAGGGAAATTAAAATCAAAAAGACACAGCCACCCCAAAGTTTGGGACGCCTCTGTTTACAAGAACCTCGTTTACCGTACAAGTTCAATATCACAGAAAGTGAAAAATGGATAAAGAACTTGTGGTACTTACGTACAATGCAGTATCACTCAGCAATGAAATCTATGTCATCAGGCCCATAGCAGCATAATGAGTGGATTCAGATACGATGATTCTAACTGAAATAAGTCACACAGAAAAAGAAACATCATAAGATATCACTAATACACGGAATGTAGACTTGGCAACAAAGGAACTGAATTCCAAAACAGAACAGGGTCTCAAATTTAGAAAACCAACTTATGCTTGCTTAAGGGGAAAGGTGAGTTGGGGTGCTGCATAAAACCAGAGATTGAAATGAGCACAGATAAAGTTCCTTAAGCCAAATATGGAATAGACAAGAGCTACTCCTTACTCAACGAAATGGACACAACACACCATATTAAACGCCTAAGAATGTACCTGACTAGTAAGTATCTTAAAACCTATGGATTGCTATGTCTCTGAAACAGAATCAAGCATGTGTACAGGGGCATAAACGCAGCAGTGATAGGATTGGAGAGGTTCAGTGAGCAAATGAAGACCCTTTGAAGTCATATTGCATGGTACCCATTCCACAGGTTTCAACTACCCAGGTTTAAGGTATTCTTCCTTCAGCTAAAACATGCATGTGGAACCTAGAGTATGATCAACCATGTGATCGCGAGACGTGTTCAAATATGTCTCAGTTTTCGTACCCTGGTACTCGGGTGCAACATTCCAGACGCTTTACTAACACTCTCCCGACTTGGAGAGTCAGTCCCTTTAACCTCCTGTTTGGCCCAGTTTGCAATTTCTGCGGAAGATGAACAGGAATAGCGAGAACCAATGAGAGACTAGCTGGAGGTGTCTGGACGGGCAAATTTATCTCTCATTTCCCACCAGGAAGAGGAATTAACCAAAGGCTCAGCGTGCCGTGCCGGAACCAGACTAGGGCCTGAAGCCATCCTGTGGTGTTGCGGCCAGCTCACAAGAAAGCGAGTTGAAGAAAGGAGCTCAGGGGCACTGTAATTCACAAACCTGCAGAGTTATAAATGACAGCTATCATCCAAAAATATACTGAAGTAAGGCTGCCAAGAGGACTTGAAAGCGGTGCAGAATTGCAGGAAACCGATTTCAGGAGGTAGACTGGAATTGCATTGAAAGCATAGGAAAAGAGGCAGAACGTCCACAATGATGCACTTGGCCAAAAAGGGCGTATGCGTTTTTTCCTGAATATATTCAGGAAAAAACGCATACGCCCTTTTTGGCCAACCAAGCAAGCTTGCAAAGGAAATCTGCACTACAATGAAGTCTCACTTCCCCCCGGTCAAACGGGCCATCTGAAAAAAGTGTAAAATCCAGAAAGGCAGGACAGGCCATGGAGAACTGGGAGCCTTGTTATGCTGATGGGCGGGATGTAAATTGCCAACAGACACTCGGGAGAAGTGTATGGTGTTTCCTGAAACATCTAAAAAACAAAGCAACAGAGCCTAGGGCACTTCCACTTATGGTCCTATAGCTTAGGGAAATTAAAATCAAAAAGACACAGCCACCCCAATGTTTGGGACGCCTCTGTTTACAAGAACCTCGTTTACCATACAAGTTCAATATCACAGCAAGTGAAAAATTGATAAAGAACTTGTGGTACTTACGTACAATGCAGTATCACTCAGCAATGAAATCTATGTCATCAGGCCCGTAGCAGCATAATGAGTGGATGCAGGTACGATGATTCTAACTGAAATAAGTCACACAGAAAAAGAAACATCATAAGACATCACTAATACATGGAATGTAAACTTGGTTACACAGGAACTGAATTCCAAAACAGAACAGGGTCTCAAATGTAGAAAACCAACTTATGCTTGCTTAAGGGGAAAGGTGAGTTGGGGTGCTGCATAAAACCAGAGATTGAAATGAGCACAGATAAAGTTCCTTAAGCCAAATATGGAATAGACAAGAGCTACTCCTTGCTCAACGAAATGGACTCAACACCCCATATTAAACGCCTAAGAATGTACCTGACTAGTAAGTATCTTAAAACCTATGGATTGCTATGTCTCCAAAAGAGAATCAAGCGTGTGTACAGGGGCATAAACGCAGCAGTGATAGGATTGGAGAGGTTCGGTGAGCAAATGAAGACCCTTTGAAGTCATATTGTATGGTACCCATTCCACGGGTTTCAACTACCCAGTTTTAATGTATTCTTCCTTCAGCTAAAACATGCATGTGGAACCCAGAGTATGATCAACCGTGTGAACGGGAGACATGTTCAAATATGTCTCAGTTTTCCTCCCCTGGTACTCGGGTGCAACATACCAGATATTTACTAACACTCTCCCCACTTGGAGAGTCAGCGCCTTTAACCTCCTGTTTGGCCCAGTTTGCAATTTCTGCGGAAGATAAACAGGAATAGCGAGAACCAATGAGAGACTAGCTGGAGGTGTCTGGACGGGCAAATTTAACTCTCATTTCCCACCAGGAAGAGTAAATAACCAAAGGCTGAGCGTGCCGTGCCAGAACCAGATTAGGGCCTGAAGCCATCCTGCGGTGTTGCGGCCATCTCACAAGAAAGCGAGTTGAAGAAAGGAGCTCAGGGGCACTGTAATTCACAAACCTGCAGAGTTATAAATGACAGCTATCGTCCAAAAATATACTGAATTAAGGCTGCCAAGAGGACTTGAAAGCGGGGCAGAAGTGCAGGAAACCGATTTCAGGAGGTAGACTGGAATTGCATTGAAAGCATAGGAAAAGAGGCAGAGCGTCCACAATGATGCACTTGGCCAAAAAGGGCGTATGCGTTTTTTCCTGAATATATTCAGGAAAAAACGCATACGCCCTTTTTGGCCAACCAAGCAAGCTTGCAAAGGAAATCTGCACTACAATGAAGTCTCACTTCCCCCCGGTCAAAAGGGCCATCTGAAAAAAGTGTAAAATCCAGAAAGGCAGGACAGGCCATGGAGAACTGGGAGCCTTGTTATGCTGATGGGCGGGATGTAAATTGCCAACAGACACTCGGGAGAAGTGTATGGTGTTTCCTGAAACATCTAAAAAACAAAGCAACAGAGCCTAGGGCACTTCCACTTATGGTCCTATAGCTTAGGGAAATTAAAATCAAAAAGACACAGCCATCCCAAAGTTTGCAACGGCTCTGTTTACAAGAACCTCGTTTACAGTACAAGTTCAACATCGCAGAAAGTGAAAAATGGATAAAGAAGTTGTGGTATTTACTTACAAAGCAATATCACTCAGCAATGAAATCTATGTCATCAGGCCCTTAGTAGCACAATGAGTGGATTCAGGTATGGTGATTCTAACTGAAATAAGTCACACAGAAAAAGAAACATCATAAGATATCACTAATACACGGAATGTAAACTTGGCTACACAGGAACTGAATTCCAAAACAGAACAGTGTTTCAAATTTAGAAAACCAACTTATGCTTGCTTAAGGGGAAAGGTGAGTTGGGGTGCTGCATAAAACCAGAGACTGAAATGAGCACAGATAAAGTTCCTTAAGCCACATATGGAATAGAGAAGAGCTACTCCTTGCTCAACGAAATGGACTCAACACCGCATATTAAACGCCTAAGAATGTACCTGACTAGTAAGTATCTTAAAACCTATGGATTGCTATTTCTCCGAAAGAGAATCAAGCGTGTGTACAGGGGCATAAACGCAGCACTGATAGGATTGGAGAGGTTCGGTGAGCAAATGAAGACCCTTTGAAGTCATATTGCATGGTACCCTTTCCACGGGTTTCAACTACCCAGGTTTAAGGTATTCTTCCTTCAGCTAAAACATGCATGTGGAACCTAGAGTATGATCAACCATGTGATCGGGAGACGTGTTCAAATATGTCTCAGTTTTCACACCCTGGTACTCGGGTGCAACTTTCCAGACGCTTTACTAACACTCTCCCGACTTGGAGAGTCAGTCCCTTTAAACTCCTGTTTGGCCCAGTTTGCAATTTCTGCGGAAGATGAAAAGGAATAGCGAGAACCAATGAGAGACTAGCTGGAGGTGTCTGGACGGGCAAATTTAACTCTCATTTCCCACCAGGAAGAGGAATTAACGAAAGGCTCAACGTGCCGTGCCGGAACCAGATTAGGGCCTGAAGCCATCATGCGGTGTTGCGGCCAGCTCACACGAAAGTGAGTTGAGGAAAGGAGTTCAGGGGCACTGTAATTCACAAACCTGCAGAGTTATAAATGACAGCTATCGTCCAAAAATATACTGAAGTAAGGCTGCCAAGAGGACTTGAAAGCGGGGCAGAATTGCAGGAAACCGATTTCAGGAGGTAGACTGGAATTGCATTGAAAGCATAGGAAAAGAGGCAGAACGTCCACAATGATGCACTTGGCCAAAAAGGGCGTATGCGTTTTTTCCTGAATATATTCAGGAAAAAACGCATACGCCCTTTTTGGCCAACCAAGCAAGCTTGCAAAGAAACCTGCACTACAATGAAGTCTCACTTCCCCCAGGTCAAAAGGGCCATCTGAAAAAAGTGTAAAATCCAGAAAGGCAGGACAGGCCATGGAGAACTGGGAGCCTTGTTATGCTGATGGGCGGGATGTAAATTGCCAACAGACACTCGGGAGAAGTGTATGGTGTTTCCTGAAACATCTAAAAAACAAAGCAACAGAGCCTAGGGCACTTCCACTTATGGTCCTATAGCTTAGGGAAATTAAAATCAAAAAGACACAGCCACCCCAAAGTTTGGGACGCCTCTGTTTACAAGAACCTCGTTTACCGTACAAGTTCAATATCACAGAAAGTGAAAAATGGATAAAGAACTTGTGGTACTTACGTACAATGCAGTATCACTCAGCAATGAAATCTATGTCATCAGGCCCATAGCAGCATAATGAGTGGATTCAGATACGATGATTCTAACTGAAATAAGTCACACAGAAAAAGAAACATCATAAGATATCACTAATACACGGAATGTAGACTTGGCAACACAGGAACTGAATTCCAAAACAGAACAGGGTCTCAAATTTAGAAAACCAACTTATGCTTGCTTAAGGGGAAAGGTGAGTTGGGGTGCTGCATAAAACCAGAGATTGAAATGAGCACAGATAAAGTTCCTTAAGCCAAATATGGAATAGACAAGAGCTACTCCTTACTCAACGAAATGGACACAACACACCATATTAAACGCCTAAGAATGTACCTGACTAGTAAGTATCTTAAAACCTATGGATTGCTATGTCTCTGAAACAGAATCAAGCATGTGTACAGGGGCATAAACGCAGCAGTGATAGGATTGGAGAGGTTCAGTGAGCAAATGAAGACCCTTTGAAGTCATATTGCATGGTACCCATTCCACAGGTTTCAACTACCCAGGTTTAAGGTATTCTTCCTTCAGCTAAAACATGCATGTGGAACCTAGAGTATGATCAACCATGTGATCGCGAGACGTGTTCAAATATGTCTCAGTTTTCGTACCCTGGTACTCGGGTGCAACATTCCAGACGCTTTACTAACACTCTCCCGACTTGGAGAGTCAGTCCCTTTAACCTCCTGTTTGGCCCAGTTTGCAATTTCTGCGGAAGATGAACAGGAATAGCGAGAACCAATGAGAGACTAGCTGGAGGTGTCTGGACGGGCAAATTTATCTCTCATTTCCCACCAGGAAGAGGAATTAACCAAAGGCTCAGCGTGCCGTGCCGGAACCAGACTAGGGCCTGAAGCCATCCTGTGGTGTTGCGGCCAGCTCACAAGAAAGCGAGTTGAAGAAAGGAGCTCAGGGGCACTGTAATTCACAAACCTGCAGAGTTATAAATGACAGCTATCATCCAAAAATATACTGAAGTAAGGCTGCCAAGAGGACTTGAAAGCGGTGCAGAATTGCAGGAAACCGATTTCAGGAGGTAGACTGGAATTGCATTGAAAGCATAGGAAAAGAGGCAGAGCGTCCACAATGATGCACTTGGCCAAAAAGGGCGTATGCGTTTTTTCCTGAATATATTCAGGAAAAAACGCATACGCCCTTTTTGGTCAACCAAGCAAGCTTGCAAAGGAAATCTGCACTACAATGAAGTCTCACTTCCCCCCGGTCAAACGGGCCATCTGAAAAAAGTGTAAAATCCAGAAAGGCAGGACAGGCCATGGAGAACTGGGAGCCTTGTTATGCTGATGGGCGGGATGTAAATTGCCAACAGACACTCGGGAGAAGTGTATGGTGTTTCCTGAAACATCTAAAAAACAAAGCAACAGAGCCTAGGGCACTTCCACTTATGGTCCTATAGCTTAGGGAAATTAAAATCAAAAAGACACAGCCACCCCAATGTTTGGGACGCCTCTGTTTACAAGAACCTCGTTTACCATACAAGTTCAATATCACAGCAAGTGAAAAATTGATAAAGAACTTGTGGTACTTACGTACAATGCAGTATCACTCAGCAATGAAATCTATGTCATCAGGCCCGTAGCAGCATAATGAGTGGATGCAGGTACGATGATTCTAACTGAAATAAGTCACACAGAAAAAGAAACATCATAAGACATCACTAATACATGGAATGTAAACTTGGTTACACAGGAACTGAATTCCAAAACAGAACAGGGTCTCAAATGTAGAAAACCAACTTATGCTTGCTTAAGGGGAAAGGTGAGTTGGGGTGCTGCATAAAACCAGAGATTGAAATGAGCACAGATAAAGTTCCTTAAGCCAAATATGGAATAGACAAGAGCTACTCCTTGCTCAACGAAATGGACTCAACACCCCATATTAAACGCCTAAGAATGTACCTGACTAGTAAGTATCTTAAAACCTATGGATTGCTATGTCTCCAAAAGAGAATCAAGCGTGTGTACAGGGGCATAAACGCAGCAGTGATAGGATTGGAGAGGTTCGGTGAGCAAATGAAGACCCTTTGAAGTCATATTGTATGGTACCCATTCCACGGGTTTCAACTACCCAGGTTTAATGTATTCTTCCTTCAGCTAAAACATGCATGTGGAACCCAGAGTATGATCAACCGTGTGAACGGGAGACATGTTCAAATATGTCTCAGTTTTCCTCCCCTGGTACTCGGGTGCAAAATACCAGATATTTACTAACACTCTCCCCACTTGGAGAGTCAGCGCCTTTAACCTCCTGTTTGGCCCAGTTTGCAATTTCTGCGGAAGATAAACAGGAATAGCGAGAACCAATGAGAGACTAGCTGGAGGTGTCTGGACGGGCAAATTTAACTCTCATTTCCCACCAGGAAGAGTAAATAACCAAAGGCTGAGCGTGCCGTGCCAGAACCAGATTAGGGCCTGAAGCCATCCTGCGGTGTTGCGGCCATCTCACAAGAAAGCGAGTTGAAGAAAGGAGCTCAGGGGCACTGTAATTCACAAACCTGCAGAGTTATAAATGACAGCTATCGTCCAAAAATATACTGAAGTAAGGCTGCCAAGAGGACTTGAAAGCGGGGCAGAAGTGCAGGAAACCGATTTCAGGAGGTAGACTGGAATTGCATTGAAAGCATAGGAAAAGAGGCAGAGCGTCCACAATGATGCACTTGGCCAAAAAGGGCGTATGCGTTTTTTCCTGAATATATTCAGGAAAAAACGCATACGCCCTTTTTGGCCAACCAAGCAAGCTTGCAAAGGAAATCTGCACTACAATGAAGTCTCACTTCCCCCCGGTCAAAAGGGCCATCTGAAAAAAGTGTAAAATCCAGAAAGGCAGGACAGGCCATGGAGAACTGGGAGCCTTGTTATGCTGATGGGCGGGATGTAAATTGCCAACAGACACTCGGGAGAAGTGTATGGTGTTTCCTGAAACATCTAAAAAACAAAGCAACAGAGCCTAGGGCACTTCCACTTATGGTCCTATAGCTTAGGGAAATTAAAATCAAAAAGACACAGCCATCCCAAAGTTTGCAACGGCTCTGTTTACAAGAACCTCGTTTACAGTACAAGTTCAACATCGCAGAAAGTGAAAAATGGATAAAGAAGTTGTGGTATTTACTTACAAAGCAATATCACTCAGCAATGAAATCTATGTCATCAGGCCCTTAGTAGCACAATGAGTGGATTCAGGTATGGTGATTCTAACTGAAATAAGTCACACAGAAAAAGAAACATCATAAGATATCACTAATACACGGAATGTAAACTTGGCTACACAGGAACTGAATTCCAAAACAGAACAGTGTCTCAAATTTAGAAAACCAACTTATGCTTGCTTAAGGGGAAAGGTGAGTTGGGGTGCTGCATAAAACCAGAGACTGAAATGAGCACAGATAAAGTTCCTTAAGCCACATATGGAATAGAGAAGAGCTACTCCTTGCTCAACGAAATGGACTCAACACCGCACATTAAATGCCTAAGAATGTACCTGACTAGAAAATATCTTAAAACCTATGGATTGCTATGTCTCCGAAAGAGAATCAAGCATGTGTACAGGGGCATAAACGCAGCAGTGATAGGATTGGAGAGTTTCGGTGAGCAAATGAAGAGCCTTTGAAGTCATATTGCATGGTACCCATTCCACAGGTTTCAACTACCCAGGTTTAAGGTATTCTTCCTTCAGCTAAAACATGCATGTGGAACCTAGAGTATGATCAACCATGTGATCGCGAGACGTGTTCAAATATGTCTCAGTTTTCGTACACTGGTACTCGGGTGCAACATTCCTGACGCTTTACTAACACTCTCCCGACTTGGAGAGTCAGTCCCTTTAACCTCCTGTTTGGCCCAGTTTGCAATTTCTGCGGAAGATGAACAGGAATAGCGAGAACCAATGAGAGACTAGCTGGAGGTGTCTGGACGGGCAAATTTATCTCTCATTTCCCACCAGGAAGAGGAATTAACCAAAGGCTCAGCGTGCCGTGCCGGAACCAGACTAGGGCCTGAAGCCATCCTGTGGTGTTGCGGCCAGCTCACAAGAAAGCGAGTTGAAGAATGGAGCTCAGGGGCACTGTAATTCACAAACCTGCAGAGTTATAAATGACAGCTATCATCCAAAAATATACTGAAGTAAGGCTGCCAAGAGGACTTGAAAGCGGGGCAGAATTGCAGGAAACCGATTTCAGGAGGTAGACTGGAATTGCATTGAAAGCATAGGAAAAGAGGCAGAACGTCCACAATGATGCACTTGTTCAAAAAGGGCGTATGCGTTTTTTCCTGAATATATTCAGGAAAAAACGCATACGCCCTTTTTGGCCAACCAAGCAAGCTTGCAAAGGAAATCTGCACTACAATGAAGTCTCACTTCCCCCCGGTCAAACGGGCCATCTGAAAAAAGTGTAAAATCCAGAAAGGCAGGACAGGCCATGGAGAACTGGGAGCCTTGTTATGCTGATGGGCGGGATGTAAATTGCCAACAGACACTCGGGAGAAGTGTATGGTGTTTCCTGAAACATCTAAAAAACAAAGCAACAGAGCCTAGGGCACTTCCACTTATGGTCCTATAGCTTAGGGAAATTAAAATCAAAAAGACACAGCCACCCCAAAGTTTGGGACGCCTCTGTTTACAAGAACCTCGTTTACCGTACAAGTTCAATATCACTGAAAGTGAAAAATGGATAAAGAAGTTTTGGTACTTACGTACAATGCAGTATCACTCAGCAATGAAATCTATGTCATCAGGCCCGTAGCAGCATAATGAGTGGATGCAGGTACGATGATTCTAACTGAAATAAGTCACACAGAAAAAGAAACATCATAAGACATCAGTAATACATGGAATGTAAACTTGGTTACACAGGAACTGAATTCCAAAACAGAACAGGGTCTCAAATGTAGAAAACCAACTTATGCTTGCTTAAGGGGAAAGGTGAGTTGGGGTGCTGCATAAAACCAGAGATTGAAATGAGCACAGATAAAGTTCCTTAAGCCAAATATGGAATAGACAAGAGCTACTCCTTGCTCAACGAAATGGACTCAACACCCCATATTAAACGCCTAAGAATGTACCTGACTAGTAAGTATCTTAAAACCTATGGATTGCTATGTCTCCAAAAGAGAATCAAGCGTGTGTACAGGGGCATAAACGCAGCAGTGATAGGATTGGAGAGGTTCGGTGAGCAAATGAAGACCCTTTGAAGTCATATTGTATGGTACCCATTCCACGGGTTTCAACTACCCAGGTTTAATGTATTCTTCCTTCAGCTAAAACATGCATGTGGAACCCAGAGTATGATCAACCGTGTGAACGGGAGACATGTTCAAATATGTCTCAGTTTTCCTCCCCTGGTACTCGGGTGCAACATACCAGATATTTACTAACACTCTCCCCACTTGGAGAGTCAGCGCCTTTAACCTCCTGTTTGGCCCAGTTTGCAATTTCTGTGGAAGATAAACAGGAATACCGAGAACCAATGAGAGACTAGCTGGAGGTGTCTGGACGGGCAAATTTAACTCTCATTTCCCACCAGGAAGAGTAAATAACCAAAGGCTGAGCGTGCCGTGCCAGAACCAGATTAGGGCCTGAAGCCATCCTGCGGTGTTGCGGCCATCTCACAAGAAAGCGAGTTGAAGAAAGGAGCTCAGGGGCACTGTAATTCACAAACCTGCAGAGTTATAAATGACAGCTATCGTCCAAAAATATACTGAAGTAAGGCTGCCAAGAGGACTTGAAAGCGGGGCAGAATTGCAGGAAACCGATTTCAGGAGGTAGACTGGAATTGCATTGAAAGCATAGGAAAAGAGGCAGAGCGTCCACAATGATGCACTTGGCCAAAAAGGGCGTATGCGTTTTTTCCTGAATATATTCAGGAAAAAACGCATACGCCCTTTTTGGCCAACCAAGCAAACTTGCAATGGAAACCTGCACTACAATGAAGTCTCACTTCCCCCCGGTCAAAAGGGCCATCTGAAAAAAGTGTAAAATCCAGAAAGGCAGCACAGGCCATAGAGAACTGGGAGCCTTGTTATGCTGATGGGCGGGATGTAAATTGCCAACAGACACTCGGGAGAAGTGTATGGTGTTTCCTGAAACATCTAAAAAACAAAGCAACAGAGCCTAGGGCACTTCCACTTATGGTCCTATAGCTTAGGGAAATTAAAATCAAAAAGACACAGCCACCCCAAAGTTTGGGACGCCTCTGTTTACAAGAACCTCGTTTACCGTACAAGTTCAATATCACAGAAAGTGAAAAATGGATAAAGAACTTGTGGTACTTACGTACAATGCAGTATCACTCAGCAATGAAATCTATGTCATCAGGCCCGTAGCAGCATAATGAGTGGATTCAGGTACGATGATTCTAACTGAAATAAGTCACACAGAAAAAGAAACATCATAAGATATCACTAATACACGGAATGTAAACTTGGCTACACAGGAACTGAATTCCAAAACAGAACAGGGTCTCAAATTTAGAAAACCAACTTATGCTTGCTTAAGGGGAAAGGTGAGTTGGGGTGCTGCATAAAACCAGAGATTGAAATGAGCACAGATAAAGTTCCTTAAGCCAAATATGGAATAGACAAGAGCTACTCCTTGCTCAACGAAATGGACTCAACACCGCATATTAAACGCCTAAGAATGTACCTGACTAGTAAGTATCTTAAAACCTATGGATTGCTATTTCTCCGAAAGAGAATCAAGCGTGTGTACAGGGGCATAAACGCAGCACTGATAGGATTGGAGAGGTTCGGTGAGCAAATGAAGACCCTTTGAAGTCATATTGCATGGTACCCATTCCACGGGTTTCAACTACCCAGGTTTAAGGTATTCTTCCTTCAGCTAAAACATGCATGTGGAACCTAGAGTATGATCAACCATGTGATCGGGAGACGTGTTCAAATATGTCTCAGTTTTCACACCCTGGTACTCGGGTGCAACTTTCCAGACGCTTTACTAACACTCTCCCGACTTGGAGAGTCAGTCCCTTTAAACTCCTGTTTGGCCCAGTTTGCAATTTCTGCGGAAGATGAAAAGGAATAGCGAGAACCAATGAGAGACTAGCTGGAGGTGTCTGGACGGGCAAATTTAACTCTCATTTCCCACCAGGAAGAGGAATTAACGAAAGGCTCAACGTGCCGTGCCGGAACCAGATTAGGGCCTGAAGCCATCATGCGGTGTTGCGGCCAGCTCACACGAAAGTGAGTTGAGGAAAGGAGTTCAGGGGCACTGTAATTCACAAACCTGCAGAGTTATAAATGACAGCTATCGTCCAAAAATATACTGAAGTAAGGCTGCCAAGAGGACTTGAAAGCGGGGCAGAATTGCAGGAAACCGATTTCAGGAGGTAGACTGGAATTGCATTGAAAGCATAGGAAAAGAGGCAGAACGTCCACAATGATGCACTTGGCCAAAAAGGGCGTATGCGTTTTTTCCTGAATATATTCAGGAAAAAACGCATACGCCCTTTTTGGCCAACCAAGCAAGCTTGCAAAGAAACCTGCACTACAATGAAGTCTCACTTCCCCCAGGTCAAAAGGGCCATCTGAAAAAAGGGTAAATTCCAGAAAGGCAGGACAGGCCATGGAGAACTGGGAGCCTTGTTATGCTGATGGGCGGGATGTAAATTGCCAACAGACACTCGGGAGAAGTGTATGGTGTTTCCTGAAACATCTAAAAAACAAAGCAACAGAGCCTAGGGCACTTCCACTTATGGTCCTATAGCTTAGGGAAATTAAAATCAAAAAGACACAGCCACCCCAAAGTTTGGGACGCCTCTGTTTACAAGAACCTCGTTTACCGTACAAGTTCAATATCACAGAAAGTGAAAAATGGATAAAGAACTTGTGGTACTTACGTACAATGCAGTATCACTCAGCAATGAAATCTATGTCATCAGGCCCATAGCAGCATAATGAGTGGATTCAGATACGATGATTCTAACTGAAATAAGTCACACAGAAAAAGAAACATCATAAGATATCACTAATACACGGAATGTAGACTTGGCAACACAGGAACTGAATTCCAAAACAGAACAGGGTCTCAAATTTAGAAAACCAACTTATGCTTGCTTAAGGGGAAAGGTGAGTTGGGGTGCTGCATAAAACCAGAGATTGAAATGAGCACAGATAAAGTTCCTTAAGCCAAATATGGAATAGACAAGAGCTACTCCTTACTCAACGAAATGGACACAACACACCATATTAAACGCCTAAGAATGTACCTGACTAGTAAGTATCTTAAAACCTATGGATTGCTATGTCTCTGAAACAGAATCAAGCATGTGTACAGGGGCATAAACGCAGCAGTGATAGGATTGGAGAGGTTCAGTGAGCAAATGAAGACCCTTTGAAGTCATATTGCATGGTACCCATTCCACAGGTTTCAACTACCCAGGTTTAAGGTATTCTTCCTTCAGCTAAAACATGCATGTGGAACCTAGAGTATGATCAACCATGTGATCGCGAGACGTGTTCAAATATGTCTCAGTTTTCGTACACTGGTACTCGGGTGCAACATTCCTGACGCTTTACTAACACTCTCCCGACTTGGAGAGTCAGTCCCTTTAACCTCCTGTTTGGCCCAGTTTGCAATTTCTGCGGAAGATGAACAGGAATAGCGAGAACCAATGAGAGACTAGCTGGAGGTGTCTGGACGGGCAAATTTATCTCTCATTTCCCACCAGGAAGCGGAATTAACCAAAGGATCAGCGTGCCGTGCCGGAACCAGACTAGGGCCTGAAGCCATCCTGTGGTGTTGCGGCCAGCTCACAAGAAAGCGAGTTGAAGAAAGGAGCTCAGGGGCACTGTAATTCACAAACCTGCAGAGTTATAAATGACAGCTATCATCCAAAAATATACTGAAGTAAGGCTGCCAAGAGGACTTGAAAGCGGTGCAGAATTGCAGGAAACCGATTTCAGGAGGTAGACTGGAATTGCATTGAAAGCATAGGAAAAGAGGCAGAACGTCCACAATGATGCACTTGGCCAAAAAGGGCGTATGCGTTTTTTCCTGAATATATTCAGGAAAAAACGCATACGCCCTTTTTGGCCAACCAAGCAAGCTTGCAAAGGAAATCTGCACTACAATGAAGTCTCACTTCCCCCCGGTCAAACGGGCCATCTGAAAAAAGTGTAAAATCCAGAAAGGCAGGACAGGCCATGGAGAACTGGGAGCCTTGTTATGCTGATGGGCGGGATGTAAATTGCCAACAGACACTCGGGAGAAGTGTATGGTGTTTCCTGAAACATCTAAAAAACAAAGCAACAGAGCCTAGGGCACTTCCACTTATGGTCCTATAGCTTAGGGAAATTAAAATCAAAAAGACACAGCCACCCCAATGTTTGGGACGCCTCTGTTTACAAGAACCTCGTTTAACATACAAGTTCAATATCACAGCAAGTGAAAAATTGATAAAGAACTTGTGGTACTTACGTACAATGCAGTATCACTCAGCAATGAAATCTATGTCATCAGGCCCGTAGCAGCATAATGAGTGGATGCAGGTACGATGATTCTAACTGAAATAAGTCACACAGAAAAAGAAACATCATAAGACATCACTAATACATGGAATGTAAACTTGGTTACACAGGAACTGAATTCCAAAACAGAACAGGGTCTCAAATGTAGAAAACCAACTTATGCTTGCTTAAGGGGAAAGGTGAGTTGGGGTGCTGCATAAAACCAGAGATTGAAATGAGCACAGATAAAGTTCCTTAAGCCAAATGTGGAATAGACAAGAGCTACTCCTTGCTCAACGAAATGGACTCAACACCCCATATTAAACGCCTAAGAATGTACCTGACTAGTAAGTATCTTAAAACCTATGGATTGCTATGTCTCCAAAAGAGAATCAAGCGTGTGTACAGGGGCATAAACGCAGCAGTGATAGGATTGGAGAGGTTCGGTGAGCAAATGAAGACCCTTTGAAGTCATATTGTATGGTACCCATTCCACGGGTTTCAACTACCCAGGTTTAATGTATTCTTCCTTCAGCTAAAACATGCATGTGGAACCCAGAGTATGATCAACCGTGTGAACGGGAGACATGTTCAAATATGTCTCAGTTTTCCTCCCCTGGTACTCGGGTGCAACATACCAGATATTTACTAACACTCTCCCCACTTGGAGAGTCAGCGCCTTTAACCTCCTGTTTGGCCCAGTTTGCAATTTCTGCGGAAGATAAACAGGAATAGCGAGAACCAATGAGAGACTAGCTGGAGGTGTCTGGACGGGCAAATTTAACTCTCATTTCCCACCAGGAAGTGTAAATAACCAAAGGCTGAGCGTGCCGTGCCAGAACCAGATTAGGGCCTGAAGCCATCCTGCGGTGTTGCGGCCATCTCACAAGAAAGCGAGTTGAAGAAAGGAGCTCAGGGGCACTGTAATTCACAAACCTGCAGAGTTATAAATGACAGCTATCGTCCAAAAATATACTGAAGTAAGGCTGCCAAGAGGACTTGAAAGCGGGGCAGAAGTGCAGGAAACCGATTTCAGGAGGTAGACTGGAATTGCATTGAAAGCATAGGAAAAGAGGCAGAGCGTCCACAATGATGCACTTGGCCAAAAAGGGCGTATGCGTTTTTTCCTGAATATATTCAGGAAAAAACGCATACGCCCTTTTTGGCCAACCAAGCAAGCTTGCAAAGGAAATCTGCACTACAATGAAGTCTCACTTCCCCCCGGTCAAAAGGGCCATCTGAAAAAAGTGTAAAATCCAGAAAGGCAGGACAGGCCATGGAGAACTGGGAGCCTTGTTATGCTGATGGGCGGGATGTAAATTGCCAACAGACACTCGGGAGAAGTGTATGGTGTTTCCTGAAACATCTAAAAAACAAAGCAACAGAGCCTAGGGCACTTCCACTTATGGTCCTATAGCTTAGGGAAATTAAAATCAAAAAGACACAGCCATCCCAAAGTTTGCAACGGCTCTGTTTACAAGAACCTCGTTTACAGTACAAGTTCAACATCGCAGAAAGTGAAAAATGGATAAAGAAGTTGTGGTATTTACTTACAAAGCAATATCACTCAGCAATGAAATCTATGTCATCAGGCCCTTAGTAGCACAATGAGTGGATTCAGGTATGGTGATTCTAACTGAAATAAGTCACACAGAAAAAGAAACATCATAAGATATCACTAATACACGGAATGTAAACTTGGCTACACAGGAACTGAATTCCAAAACAGAACAGTGTCTCAAATTTAGAAAACCAACTTATGCTTGCTTAAGGGGAAAGGTGAGTTGGGGTGCTGCATAAAACCAGAGACTGAAATGAGCACAGATAAAGTTCCTTAAGCCACATATGGAATAGAGAAGAGCTACTCCTTGCTCAACGAAATGGACTCAACACCGCACATTAAATGCCTAAGAATGTACCTGACTAGAAAATATCTTAAAACCTATGGATTGCTATGTCTCCGAAAGAGAATCAAGCATGTGTACAGGGGCATAAACGCAGCAGTGATAGGATTGGAGAGTTTCGGTGAGCAAATGAAGAGCCTTTGAAGTCATATTGCATGGTACCCATTCCACAGGTTTCAACTACCCAGGTTTAAGGTATTCTTCCTTCAGCTAAAACATGCATGTGGAACCTAGAGTATGATCAACCATGTGATCGCGAGACGTGTTCAAATATGTCTCAGTTTTCGTACACTGGTACTCGGGTGCAACATTCCTGACGCTTTACTAACACTCTCCCGACTTGGAGAGTCAGTCCCTTTAACCTCCTGTTTGGCCCAGTTTGCAATTTCTGCGGAAGATGAACAGGAATAGCGAGAACCAATGAGAGACTAGCTGGAGGTGTCTGGACGGGCAAATTTATCTCTCATTTCCCACCAGGAAGAGGAATTAACCAAAGGCTCAGCGTGCCGTGCCGGAACCAGACTAGGGCCTGAAGCCATCCTGTGGTGTTGCGGCCAGCTCACAAGAAAGCGAGTTGAAGAATGGAGCTCAGGGGCACTGTAATTCACAAACCTGCAGAGTTATAAATGACAGCTATCATCCAAAAATATACTGAAGTAAGGGTGCCAAGAGGACTTGAAAGCGGGGCAGAATTGCAGGAAACCGATTTCAGGAGGTAGACTGGAATTGCATTGAAAGCATAGGAAAAGAGGCAGAACGTCCACAATGATGCACTTGTTCAAAAAGGGCGTATGCGTTTTTTCCTGAATATATTCAGGAAAAAACGCATACGCCCTTTTTGGCCAACCAAGCAAGCTTGCAAAGGAAATCTGCACTACAATGAAGTCTCACTTCCCCCCGGTCAAACGGGCCATCTGAAAAAAGTGTAAAATCCAGAAAGGCAGGACAGGCCATGGAGAACTGGGAGCCTTGTTATGCTGATGGGCGGGATGTAAATTGCCAACAGACACTCGGGAGAAGTGTATGGTGTTTCCTGAAACATCTAAAAAACAAAGCAACAGAGCCTAGGGCACTTCCACTTATGGTCCTATAGCTTAGGGAAATTAAAATCAAAAAGACACAGCCACCCTAATGTTTGGGACGCCTCTGTTTACAAGAACCTCGTTTACCATACAAGTTCAATATCACAGCAAGTGAAAAATTGATAAAGAACTTGTGGTACTTACGTACAATGCAGTATCACTCAGCAATGAAATCTATGTCATCAGGCCCGTAGCAGCATAATGAGTGGATGCAGGTACGATGATTCTAACTGAAATAAGTCACACAGAAAAAGAAACATCATAAGACATCACTAATACATGGAATGTAAACTTGGTTACACAGGAACTGAATTCCAAAACAGAACAGGGTCTCAAATGTAGAAAACCAACTTATGCTTGCTTAAGGGGAAAGGTGAGTTGGGGTGCTGCATAAAACCAGAGATTGAAATGAGCACAGATAAAGTTCCTTAAGCCAAATATGGAATAGACAAGAGCTACTCCTTGCTCAACGAAATGGACTCAACACCCCATATTAAACGCCTAAGAATGTACCTGACTAGTAAGTATCTTAAAACCTATGGATTGCTATGTCTCCAAAAGAGAATCAAGCGTGTGTACAGGGGCATAAACGCAGCAGTGATAGGATTGGAGAGGTTCGGTGAGCAAATGAAGACCCTTTGAAGTCATATTGTATGGTACCCATTCCACGGGTTTCAACTACCCAGGTTTAATGTATTCTTCCTTCAGCTAAAACATGCATGTGGAACCCAGAGTATGATCAACCGTGTGAACGGGAGACATGTTCAAATATGTCTCAGTTTTCCTCCCCTGGTACTCGGGTGCAACATACCAGATATTTACTAACACTCTCCCCACTTGGAGAGTCAGCGCCTTTAACCTCCTGTTTGGCCCAGTTTGCAATTTCTGCGGAAGATAAACAGGAATAGCGAGAACCAATGAGAGACTAGCTGGAGGTGTCTGGACGGGCAAATTTAACTCTCATTTCCCACCAGGAAGAGTAAATAACCAAAGGCTGAGCGTGCCGTGCCAGAACCAGATTAGGGCCTGAAGCCATCCTGCGGTGTTGCGGCCATCTCACAAGAAAGCGAGTTGAAGAAAGGAGCTCAGGGGCACTGTAATTCACAAACCTGCAGAGTTATAAATGACAGCTATCGTCCAAAAATATACTGAAGTAAGGCTGCCAAGAGGACTTGAAAGCGGGGCAGAAGTGCAGGAAACCGATTTCAGGAGGTAGACTGGAATTGCATTGAAAGCATAGGAAAAGAGGCAGAGCGTCCACAATGATGCACTTGGCCAAAAAGGGCGTATGCGTTTTTTCCTGAATATATTCAGGAAAAAACGCATACGCCCTTTTTGGCCAACCAAGCAAGCTTGCAAAGGAAATCTGCACTACAATGAAGTCTCACTTCCCCCCGGTCAAAAGGGCCATCTGAAAAAAGTGTAAAATCCAGAAAGGCAGGACAGGCCATGGAGAACTGGGAGCCTTGTTATGCTGATGGGCGGGATGTAAATTGCCAACAGACACTCGGGAGAAGTGTATGGTGTTTCCTGAAACATCTAAAAAACAAAGCAACAGAGCCTAGGGCACTTCCACTTATGGTCCTATAGCTTAGGGAAATTAAAATCAAAAAGACACAGCCATCCCAAAGTTTGCAACGGCTCTGTTTACAAGAACCTCGTTTACAGTACAAGTTCAACATCGCAGAAAGTGAAAAATGGATAAAGAAGTTGTGGTATTTACTTACAAAGCAATATCACTCAGCAATGAAATCTATGTCATCAGGCCCTTAGTAGCACAATGAGTGGATTCAGGTATGGTGATTCTAACTGAAATAAGTCACACAGAAAAAGAAACATCATAAGATATCACTAATACACGGAATGTAAACTTGGCTACACAGGAACTGAATTCCAAAACAGAACAGTGTCTCAAATTTAGAAAACCAACTTATGCTTGCTTAAGGGGAAAGGTGAGTTGGGGTGCTGCATAAAACCAGAGACTGAAATGAGCACAGATAAAGTTCCTTAAGCCACATATGGAATAGAGAAGAGCTACTCCTTGCTCAACGAAATGGACTCAACACCGCATATTAAACGCCTAAGAATGTACCTGACTAGTAAGTATCTTAAAACCTATGGATTGCTATTTCTCCGAAAGAGAATCAAGCGTGTGTACAGGGGCATAAACGCAGCACTGATAGGATTGGAGAGGTTCGGTGAGCAAATGAAGACCCTTTGAAGTCATATTGCATGGTACCCATTCCACGGGTTTCAACTACCCAGGTTTAAGGTATTCTTCCTTCAGCTAAAACATGCATGTGGAACCTAGAGTATGATCAACCATGTGATCGCGAGACGTATTCAAATATGTCTCAGTTTTCGTACACTGGTACTCGGGTGCAACATTCCTGACGCTTTACTAACACTCTCCCGACTTGGAGAGTCAGTCCCTTTAACCTCCTGTTTGGCCCAGTTTGCAATTTCTGCGGAAGATGAACAGGAATAGCGAGAACCAATGAGAGACTAGCTGGAGGTGTCTGGACGGGCAAATTTATCTCTCATTTCCCACCAGGAAGAGGAATTAACCAAAGGCTCAGCGTGCCGTGCCGGAACCAGACTAGGGCCTGAAGCCATCCTGTGGTGTTGCGGCCAGCTCACAAGAAAGCGAGTTGAAGAATGGAGCTCAGGGGCACTGTAATTCACAAACCTGCAGAGTTATAAATGACAGCTATCATCCAAAAATATACTGAAGTAAGGCTGCCAAGAGGACTTGAAAGCGGGGCAGAATTGCAGGAAACCGATTTCAGGAGGTAGACTGGAATTGCATTGAAAGCATAGGAAAAGAGGCAGAACGTCCACAATGATGCACTTGTTCAAAAAGGGCGTATGCGTTTTTTCCTGAATATATTCAGGAAAAAACGCATACGCCCTTTTTGGCCAACCAAGCAAGCTTGCAAAGGAAATCTGCACTACAATGAAGTCTCACTTCCCCCCGGTCAAACGGGCCATCTGAAAAAAGTGTAAAATCCAGAAAGGCAGGACAGGCCATGGAGAACTGGGAGCCTTGTTATGCTGATGGGCGGGATGTAAATTGCCAACAGACACTCGGGAGAAGTGTATGGTGTTTCCTGAAACATCTAAAAAACAAAGCAACAGAGCCTAGGGCACTTCCACTTATGGTCCTATAGCTTAGGGAAATTAAAATCAAAAAGACACAGCCACCCTAATGTTTGGGACGCCTCTGTTTACAAGAACCTCGTTTACCATACAAGTTCAATATCACAGCAAGTGAAAAATTGATAAAGAACTTGTGGTACTTACGTACAATGCAGTATCACTCAGCAATGAAATCTATGTCATCAGGCCCGTAGCAGCATAATGAGTGGATGCAGGTACGATGATTCTAACTGAAATAAGTCACACAGAAAAAGAAACATCATAAGACATCACTAATACATGGAATGTAAACTTGGTTACACAGGAACTGAATTCCAAAACAGAACAGGGTCTCAAATGTAGAAAACCAACTTATGCTTGCTTAAGGGGAAAGGTGAGTTGGGGTGCTGCATAAAACCACAGATTGAAATGAGCACAGATAAAGTTCCTTAAGCCAAATATGGAATAGACAAGAGCTACTCCTTGCTCAACGAAATGGACTCAACACCCCATATTAAACGCCTAAGAATGTACCTGACTAGTAAGTATCTTAAAACCTATGGATTGCTATGTCTCCAAAAGAGAATCAAGCGTGTGTACAGGGGCATAAACGCAGCAGTGATAGGATTGGAGAGGTTCGGTGAGCAAATGAAGACCCTTTGAAGTCATATTGTATGGTACCCATTCCACGGGTTTCAACTACCCAGGTTTAATGTATTCTTCCTTCAGCTAAAACATGCATGTGGAACCCAGAGTATGATCAACCGTGTGAACGGGAGACATGTTCAAATATGTCTCAGTTTTCCTCCCCTGGTACTCGGGTGCAACATACCAGATATTTACTAACACTCTCCCCACTTGGAGAGTCAGCGCCTTTAACCTCCTGTTTGGCCCAGTTTGCAATTTCTGTGGAAGATAAACAGGAATACCGAGAACCAATGAGAGACTAGCTGGAGGTGTCTGGACGGGCAAATTTAACTCTCATTTCCCACCAGGAAGAGTAAATAACCAAAGGCTGAGCGTGCCGTGCCAGAACCAGATTAGGGCCTGAAGCCATCCTGCGGTGTTGCGGCCATCTCACAAGAAAGCGAGTTGAAGAAAGGAGCTCAGGGGCACTGTAATTCACAAACCTGCAGAGTTATAAATGACAGCTATCGTCCAAAAATATACTGAAGTAAGGCTGCCAAGAGGACTTGAAAGCGGGGCAGAAGTGCAGGAAACCGATTTCAGGAGGTAGACTGGAATTGCATTGAAAGCATAGGAAAAGAGGCAGAGCGTCCACAATGATGCACTTGGCCAAAAAGGGAGTATGCGTTTTTTCCTGAATATATTCAGGAAAAAACGCATACGCCCTTTTTGGCCAACCAAGCAAGCTTGCAAAGGAAATCTGCACTACAATGAAGTCTCACTTCCCCCCGGTCAAAAGGGCCATCTGAAAAAAGTGTAAAATCCAGAAAGGCAGGACAGGCCATGGAGAACTGGGAGCCTTGTTATGCTGATGGGCGGGATGTAAATTGCCAACAGACACTCGGGAGAAGTGTATGGTGTTTCCTGAAACATCTAAAAAACAAAGCAACAGAGCCTAGGGCACTTCCACTTATGGTCCTATAGCTTAGGGAAATTAATATCAAAAAGACACAGCCATCCCAAAGTTTGCAACGGCTCTGTTTACAAGAACCTCGTTTACAGTACAAGTTCAACATCGCAGAAAGTGAAAAATGGATAAAGAAGTTGTGGTATTTACTTACAAAGCAATATCACTCAGCAATGAAATCTATGTCATCAGGCCCTTAGTAGCACAATGAGTGGATTCAGGTATGGTGATTCTAACTGAAATAAGTCACACAGAAAAAGAAACATCATAAGATATCACTAATACACGGAATGTAAACTTGGCTACACAGGAACTGAATTCCAAAACAGAACAGTGTCTCAAATTTAGAAAACCAACTTATGCTTGCTTAAGGGGAAAGGTGAGTTGGGGTGCTGCATAAAACCAGAGACTGAAATGAGCACAGATAAAGTTCCTTAAGCCCCATATGGAATAGACAAGAGCTACTCCTTGCTCAACGAAATGGACTCAACACCGCACATTAAATGCCTAAGAATGTACCTGACTAGAAAATATCTTAAAACCTATGGATTGCTATGTCTCCGAAAGAGAATCAAGCATGTGTACAGGGGCATAAACGCAGCAGTGATAGGATTGGAGAGTTTCGGTGAGCAAATGAAGAGCCTTTGAAGTCATATTGCATGGTACCCATTCCACAGGTTTCAACTACCCAGGTTTAAGGTATTCTTCCTTCAGCTAAAACATGCATGTGGAACCTAGAGTATGATCAACCATGTGATCGCGAGACGTGTTCAAATATGTCTCAGTTTTCGTACACTGGTACTCGGGTGCAACATTCCTGACGCTTTACTAACACTCTCCCGACTTGGAGAGTCAGTCCCTTTAACCTCCTGTTTGGCCCAGTTTGCAATTTCTGCGGAAGATGAACAGGAATAGCGAGAACCAATGAGAGACTAGCTGGAGGTGTCTGGACGGGCAAATTTATCTCTCATTTCCCACCAGGAAGAGGAATTAACCAAAGGCTCAGCGTGCCGTGCCGGAACCAGACTAGGGCCTGAAGCCATCCTGTGGTGTTGCGGCCAGCTCACAAGAAAGCGAGTTGAAGAAAGGAGCTCAGGGGCACTGTAATTCACAAACCTGCAGAGTTATAAATGACAGCTATCATCCAAAAATATACTGAAGTAAGGCTGCCAAGAGGACTTGAAAGCGGGGCAGAATTGCAGGAAACCGATTTCAGGAGGTAGACTGGAATTGCATTGAAAGCATAGGAAAAGAGGCAGAACGTCCACAATGATGCACTTGTTCAAAAAGGGCGTATGCGTTTTTTCCTGAATATATTCAGGAAAAAACGCATACGCCCTTTTTGGCCAACCAAGCAAGCTTGCAAAGGAAATCTGCACTACAATGAAGTCTCAATTCCCCCCGGTCAAACGGGCCATCTGAAAAAAGTGTAAAATCCAGAAAGGCAGGACAGGCCATGGAGAACTGGGAGCCTTGTTATGCTGATGGGCGGGATGTAAATTGCCAACAGACACTCGGGAGAAGTGTATGGTGTTTCCTGAAACATCTAAAAAACAAAGCAACAGAGCCTAGGGCACTTCCACTTATGGTCCTATAGCTTAGGGAAATTAAAATCAAAAAGACACAGCCACCCCAATGTTTGGGACGCCTCTGTTTACAAGAACCTCGTTTACCATACAAGTTCAATATCACAGCAAGTGAAAAATTGATAAAGAACTTGTGGTACTTACGTACAATGCAGTATCACTCAGCAATGAAATCTATGTCATCAGGCCCGTAGCAGCATAATGAGTGGATGCAGGTACGATGATTCTAACTGAAATAAGTCACACAGAAAAAGAAACATCATAAGACATCACTAATACATGGAATGTAAACTTGGTTACACAGGAACTGAATTCCAAAACAGAACAGGGTCTCAAATGTAGAAAACCAACTTATGCTTGCTTAAGGGGAAAGGTGAGTTGGGGTGCTGCATAAAACCAGAGATTGAAATGAGCACAGATAAAGTTCCTTAAGCCAAATATGGAATAGACAAGAGCTACTCCTTGCTCAACGAAATGGACTCAACACCCCATATTAAACGCCTAAGAATGTACCTGACTAGTAAGTATCTTAAAACCTATGGATTGCTATGTCTCCAAAACAGAATCAAGCGTGTGTACAGGGGCATAAACGCAGCAGTGATAGGATTGGAGAGTTTCGGTGAGCAAATGAAGACCCTTTGAAGTCATATTGTATGGTACCCATTCCACGGGTTTCAACTACCCAGGTTTAATGTATTCTTCCTTCAGCTAAAACATGCATGTGGAACCCAGAGTATGATCAACCGTGTGAACGGGAGACATGTTCAAATATGTCTCAGTTTTCCTCCCCTGGTACTCGGGTGCAACATACCAGATATTTACTAACACTCTCCCCACTTGGAGAGTCAGCGCCTTTAACCTCCTGTTTGGCCCAGTTTGCAATTTCTGTGGAAGATAAACAGGAATACCGAGAACCAATGAGAGACTAGCTGGAGGTGTCTGGACGGGCAAATTTAACTCTCATTTCCCACCAGGAAGAGTAAATAACCAAAGGCTGAGCGTGCCGTGCCAGAACCAGATTAGGGCCTGAAGCCATCCTGCGGTGTTGCGGCCATCTCACAAGAAAGCGAGTTGAAGAAAGGAGCTCAGGGGCACTGTAATTCACAAACCTGCAGAGTTATAAATGACAGCTATCGTCCAAAAATATACTGAAGTAAGGCTGCCAAGAGGACTTGAAAGCGGGGCAGAAGTGCAGGAAACCGATTTCAGGAGGTAGACTGGAATTGCATTGAAAGCATAGGAAAAGAGGCAGAGCGTCCACAATGATGCACTTGGCCAAAAAGGGCGTATGCGTTTTTTCCTGAATATATTCAGGAAAAAACGCATACGCCCTTTTTGGCCAACCAAGCAAACTTGCAATGGAAACCTGCACTACAATGAAGTCTCACTTCCCCCCGGTCAAAAGGGCCATCTGAAAAAAGTGTAAAATCCAGAAAGGCAGCACAGGCCATAGAGAACTGGGAGCCTTGTTATGCTGATGGGCGGGATGTAAATTGCCAACAGACACTCGGGAGAAGTGTATGGTGTTTCCTGAAACATCTAAAAAACAAAGCAACAGAGCCTAGGGCACTTCCACTTATGGTCCTATAGCTTAGGGAAATTAAAATCAAAAAGACACAGCCACCCCAAAGTTTGGGACGCCTCTGTTTACAAGAACCTCGTTTACCGTACAAGTTCAATATCACAGAAAGTGAAAAATGGATAAAGAACTTGTGGTACTTACGTACAATGCAGTATCACTCAGCAATGAAATCTATGTCATCAGGCCCGTAGCAGCATAATGAGTGGATTCAGGTACGATGATTCTAACTGAAATAAGTCACACAGAAAAAGAAACATCATAAGATATCACTAATACACGGAATGTAAACTTGGCTACACAGGAACTGAATTCCAAAACAGAACAGGGTCTCAAATTTAGAAAACCAACTTATGCTTGCTTAAGGGGAAAGGTGAGTTGGGGTGCTGCATAAAACCAGAGATTGAAATGAGCACAGATAAAGTTCCTTAAGCCAAATATGGAATAGACAAGAGCTACTCCTTGCTCAACGAAATGGACTCAACACCGCATATTAAACGCCTAAGAATGTACCTGACTAGTAAGTATCTTAAAACCTATGGATTGCTATTTCTCCGAAAGAGAATCAAGCGTGTGTACAGGGGCATAAACGCAGCACTGATAGGATTGGAGAGGTTCGGTGAGCAAATGAAGACCCTTTGAAGTCATATTGCATGGTACCCATTCCACGGGTTTCAACTACCCAGGTTTAAGGTATTCTTCCTTCAGCTAAAACATGCATGTGGAACCTAGAGTATGATCAACCATGTGATCGGGAGACGTGTTCAAATATGTCTCAGTTTTCACACCCTGGTACTCGGGTGCAACTTTCCAGACGCTTTACTAACACTCTCCCGACTTGGAGAGTCAGTCCCTTTAAACTCCTGTTTGGCCCAGTTTGCAATTTCTGCGGAAGATGAAAAGGAATAGCGAGAACCAATGAGAGACTAGCTGGAGGTGTCTGGACGGGCAAATTTAACTCTCATTTCCCACCAGGAAGAGGAATTAACGAAAGGCTCAACGTGCCGTCCCGGAACCAGATTAGGGCCTGAAGCCATCATGCGGTGTTGCGGCCAGCTCACACGAAAGTGAGTTGAGGAAAGGAGTTCAGGGGCACTGTAATTCACAAACCTGCAGAGTTATAAATGACAGCTATCGTCCAAAAATATACTGAAGTAAGGCTGCCAAGAGGACTTGAAAGCGGGGCAGAATTGCAGGAAACCGATTTCAGGAGGTAGACTGGAATTGCATTGAAAGCATAGGAAAAGAGGCAGAACGTCCACAATGATGCACTTGGCCAAAAAGGGCGTATGCGTTTTTTCCTGAATATATTCAGGAAAAAACGCATACGCCCTTTTTGGCCAACCAAGCAAGCTTGCAAAGAAACCTGCACTACAATGAAGTCTCACTTCCCCCAGGTCAAAAGGGCCATCTGAAAAAAGTGTAAAATCCAGAAAGGCAGGACAGGCCATGGAGAACTGGGAGCCTTGTTATGCTGATGGGCGGGATGTAAATTGCCAACAGACACTCGGGAGAAGTGTATGGTGTTTCCTGAAACATCTAAAAAACAAAGCAACAGAGCCTAGGGCACTTCCACTTATGGTCCAATAGCTTAGGGAAATTAAAATCAAAAAGACACAGCCACCCCAAAGTTTGGGACGCCTCTGTTTACAAGAACCTCGTTTACCGTACAAGTTCAATATCACAGAAAGTGAAAAATGGATAAAGAACTTGTGGTACTTACGTACAATGCAGTATCACTCAGCAATGAAATCTATGTCATCAGGCCCATAGCAGCATAATGAGTGGATTCAGATACGATGATTCTAACTGAAATAAGTCACACAGAAAAAGAAACATCATAAGATATCACTAATACACGGAATGTAGACTTGGCAACACAGGAACTGAATTCCAAAACAGAACAGGGTCTCAAATTTAGAAAACCAACTTATGCTTGCTTAAGGGGAAAGGTGAGTTGGGGTGCTGCATAAAACCAGAGATTGAAATGAGCACAGATAAAGTTCCTTAAGCCAAATATGGAATAGACAAGAGCTACTCCTTACTCAACGAAATGGACACAACACACCATATTAAACGCCTAAGAATGTACCTGACTAGTAAGTATCTTAAAACCTATGGATTGCTATGTCTCTGAAACAGAATCAAGCATGTGTACAGGGGCATAAACGCAGCAGTGATAGGATTGGAGAGGTTCAGTGAGCAAATGAAGACCCTTTGAAGTCATATTGCATGGTACCCATTCCACAGGTTTCAACTACCCAGGTTTAAGGTATTCTTCCTTCAGCTAAAACATGCATGTGGAACCTAGAGTATGATCAACCATGTGATCGCGAGACGTGTTCAAATATGTCTCAGTTTTCGTACCCTGGTACTCGGGTGCAACATTCCAGACGCTTTACTAACACTCTCCCGACTTGGAGAGTCAGTCCCTTTAACCTCCTGTTTGGCCCAGTTTGCAATTTCTGCGGAAGATGAACAGGAATAGCGAGAACCAATGAGAGACTAGCTGGAGGTGTCTGGACGGGCAAATTTATCTCTCATTTCCCACCAGGAAGAGGAATTAACCAAAGGCTCAGCGTGCCGTGCCGGAACCAGACTAGGGCCTGAAGCCATCCTGTGGTGTTGCGGCCAGCTCACAAGAAAGCGAGTTGAAGAAAGGAGCTCAGGGGCACTGTAATTCACAAACCTGCAGAGTTATAAATGACAGCTATCATCCAAAAATATACTGAAGTAAGGCTGCCAAGAGGACTTGAAAGCGGTGCAGAATTGCAGGAAACCGATTTCAGGAGGTAGACTGGAATTGCATTGAAAGCATAGGAAAAGAGGCAGAACGTCCACAATGATGCACTTGGCCAAAAAGGGCGTATGCGTTTTTTCCTGAATATATTCAGGAAAAAACGCATACGCCCTTTTTGGCCAACCAAGCAAGCTTGCAAAGGAAATCTGCACTACAATGAAGTCTCACTTCCCCCCGGTCAAACGGGCCATCTGAAAAAAGTGTAAAATCCAGAAAGGCAGGACAGGCCATGGAGAACTGGGAGCCTTGTTATGCTGATGGGCGGGATGTAAATTGCCAACAGACACTCGGGAGAAGTGTATGGTGTTTCCTGAAACATCTAAAAAACAAAGCAACAGAGCCTAGGGCACTTCCACTTATGGTCCTATAGCTTAGGGAAATTAAAATCAAAAAGACACAGCCACCCCAATGTTTGGGACGCCTCTGTTTACAAGAACCTCGTTTACCATACAAGTTCAATATCACAGCAAGTGAAAAATTGATAAAGAACTTGTGGTACTTACGTACAATGCAGTATCACTCAGCAATGAAATCTATGTCATCAGGCCCGTAGCAGCATAATGAGTGGATGCAGGTACGATGATTCTAACTGAAATAAGTCACACAGAAAAAGAAACATCATAAGACATCACTAATACATGGAATGTAAACTTGGTTACACAGGAACTGAATTCCAAAACAGAACAGGGTCTCAAATGTAGAAAACCAACTTATGCTTGCTTAAGGGGAAAGGTGAGTTGGGGTGCTGCATAAAACCAGAGATTGAAATGAGCACAGATAAAGTTCCTTAAGCCAAATATGGAATAGACAAGAGCTACTCCTTGCTCAACGAAATGGACTCAACACCCCATATTAAACGCCTAAGAATGTACCTGACTAGTAAGTATCTTAAAACCTATGGATTGCTATGTCTCCAAAAGAGAATCAAGCATGTGTACAGGGGCATAAACGCAGCAGTGATAGGATTGGAGAGGTTCGGTGAGCAAATGAAGACCCTTTGAAGTCATATTGTATGGTACCCATTCCACGGGTTTCAACTACCCAGGTTTAATGTATTCTTCCTTCAGCTAAAACATGCATGTGGAACCCAGAGTATGATCAACCGTGTGAACGGGAGACATGTTCAAATATGTCTCAGTTTTCCTCCCCTGGTACTCGGGTGCAACATACCAGATATTTACTAACACTCTCCCCACTTGGAGAGTCAGCGCCTTTAACCTCCTGTTTGGCCCAGTTTGCAATTTCTGCGGAAGATAAACAGGAATAGCGAGAACCAATGAGAGACTAGCTGGAGGTGTCTGGACGGGCAAATTTAACTCTCATTTCCCACCAGGAAGAGTAAATAACCAAAGGCTGAGCGTGCCGTGCCAGAACCAGATTAGGGCCTGAAGCCATCCTGCGGTGTTGCGGCCATCTCACAAGAAAGCGAGTTGAAGAAAGGAGCTCAGGGGCACTGTAATTCACAAACCTGCAGAGTTATAAATGACAGCTATCGTCCAAAAATATACTGAAGTAAGGCTGCCAAGAGGACTTGAAAGCGGGGCAGAAGTGCAGGAAACCGATTTCAGGAGGTAGACTGGAATTGCATTGAAAGCATAGGAAAAGAGGCAGAGCGTCCACAATGATGCACTTGGCCAAAAAGGGCGTATGCGTTTTTTCCTGAATATATTCAGGAAAAAACGCATACGCCCTTTTTGGCCAACCAAGCAAACTTGCAATGGAAACCTGCACTACAATGAAGTCTCACTTCCCCCCGGTCAAAAGGGCCATCTGAAAAAAGTGTAAAATCCAGAAAGGCAGCACAGGCCATAGAGAACTGGGAGCCTTGTTATGCTGATGGGCGGGATGTAAATTGCCAACAGACACTCGGGAGAAGTGTATGGTGTTTCCTGAAACATCTAAAAAACAAAGCAACAGAGCCTAGGGCACTTCCACTTATGGTCCTATAGCTTAGGGAAATTAAAATCAAAAAGACACAGCCACCCCAAAGTTTGGGACGCCTCTGTTTACAAGAACCTCGTTTACCGTACAAGTTCAATATCACAGAAAGTGAAAAATGGATAAAGAACTTGTGGTACTTACGTACAATGCAGTATCACTCAGCAATGAAATCTATGTCATCAGGCCCGTAGCAGCATAATGAGTGGATTCAGGTACGATGATTCTAACTGAAATAAGTCACACAGAAAAAGAAACATCATAAGATATCACTAATACACGGAATGTAAACTTGGCTACACAGGAACTGAATTCCAAAACAGAACAGGGTCTCAAATTTAGAAAACCAACTTATGCTTGCTTAAGGGGAAAGGTGAGTTGGGGTGCTGCATAAAACCAGAGATTGAAATGAGCACAGATAAAGTTCCTTAAGCCAAATATGGAATAGACAAGAGCTACTCCTTGCTCAACGAAATGGACTCAACACCGCATATTAAACGCCTAAGAATGTACCTGACTAGTAAGTATCTTAAAACCTATGGATTGCTATTTCTCCGAAAGAGAATCAAGCGTGTGTACAGGGGCATAAACGCAGCACTGATAGGATTGGAGAGGTTCGGTGAGCAAATGAAGACCCTTTGAAGTCATATTGCATGGTACCCATTCCACGGGTTTCAACTACCCAGGTTTAAGGTATTCTTCCTTCAGCTAAAACATGCATGTGGAACCTAGAGTATGATCAACCATGTGATCGGGAGACGTGTTCAAATATGTCTCAGTTTTCACACCCTGGTACTCGGGTGCAACTTTCCAGACGCTTTACTAACACTCTCCCGACTTGGAGAGTCAGTCCCTTTAAACTCCTGTTTGGCCCAGTTTGCAATTTCTGCGGAAGATGAAAAGGAATAGCGAGAACCAATGAGAGACTAGCTGGAGGTGTCTGGACGGGCAAATTTAACTCTCATTTCCCACCAGGAAGAGGAATTAACGAAAGGCTCAACGTGCCGTCCCGGAACCAGATTAGGGCCTGAAGCCATCATGCGGTGTTGCGGCCAGCTCACACGAAAGTGAGTTGAGGAAAGGAGTTCAGGGGCACTGTAATTCACAAACCTGCAGAGTTATAAATGACAGCTATCGTCCAAAAATATACTGAAGTAAGGCTGCCAAGAGGACTTGAAAGCGGGGCAGAATTGCAGGAAACCGATTTCAGGAGGTAGACTGGAATTGCATTGAAAGCATAGGAAAAGAGGCAGAACGTCCACAATGATGCACTTGGCCAAAAAGGGCGTATGCGTTTTTTCCTGAATATATTCAGGAAAAAACGCATACGCCCTTTTTGGCCAACCAAGCAAGCTTGCAAAGAAACCTGCACTACAATGAAGTCTCACTTCCCCCAGGTCAAAAGGGCCATCTGAAAAAAGTGTAAAATCCAGAAAGGCAGGACAGGCCATGGAGAACTGGGAGCCTTGTTATGCTGATGGGCGGGATGTAAATTGCCAACAGACACTCGGGAGAAGTGTATGGTGTTTCCTGAAACATCTAAAAAACAAAGCAACAGAGCCTAGGGCACTTCCACTTATGGTCCAATAGCTTAGGGAAATTAAAATCAAAAAGACACAGCCACCCCAAAGTTTGGGACGCCTCTGTTTACAAGAACCTCGTTTACCGTACAAGTTCAATATCACAGAAAGTGAAAAATGGATAAAGAACTTGTGGTACTTACGTACAATGCAGTATCACTCAGCAATGAAATCTATGTCATCAGGCCCATAGCAGCATAATGAGTGGATTCAGATACGATGATTCTAACTGAAATAAGTCACACAGAAAAAGAAACATCATAAGATATCACTAATACACGGAATGTAGACTTGGCAACACAGGAACTGAATTCCAAAACAGAACAGGGTCTCAAATTTAGAAAACCAACTTATGCTTGCTTAAGGGGAAAGGTGAGTTGGGGTGCTGCATAAAACCAGAGATTGAAATGAGCACAGATAAAGTTCCTTAAGCCAAATATGGAATAGACAAGAGCTACTCCTTACTCAACGAAATGGACACAACACACCATATTAAACGCCTAAGAATGTACCTGACTAGTAAGTATCTTAAAACCTATGGATTGCTATGTCTCTGAAACAGAATCAAGCATGTGTACAGGGGCATAAACGCAGCAGTGATAGGATTGGAGAGGTTCAGTGAGCAAATGAAGACCCTTTGAAGTCATATTGCATGGTACCCATTCCACAGGTTTCAACTACCCAGGTTTAAGGTATTCTTCCTTCAGCTAAAACATGCATGTGGAACCTAGAGTATGATCAACCATGTGATCGCGAGACGTGTTCAAATATGTCTCAGTTTTCGTACCCTGGTACTCGGGTGCAACATTCCAGACGCTTTACTAACACTCTCCCGACTTGGAGAGTCAGTCCCTTTAACCTCCTGTTTGGCCCAGTTTGCAATTTCTGCGGAAGATGAACAGGAATAGCGAGAACCAATGAGAGACTAGCTGGAGGTGTCTGGACGGGCAAATTTATCTCTCATTTCCCACCAGGAAGAGGAATTAACCAAAGGCTCAGCGTGCCGTGCCGGAACCAGACTAGGGCCTGAAGCCATCCTGTGGTGTTGCGGCCAGCTCACAAGAAAGCGAGTTGAAGAAAGGAGCTCAGGGGCACTGTAATTCACAAACCTGCAGAGTTATAAATGACAGCTATCATCCAAAAATATACTGAAGTAAGGCTGCCAAGAGGACTTGAAAGCGGTGCAGAATTGCAGGAAACCGATTTCAGGAGGTAGACTGGAATTGCATTGAAAGCATAGGAAAAGAGGCAGAACGTCCACAATGATGCACTTGGCCAAAAAGGGCGTATGCGTTTTTTCCTGAATATATTCAGGAAAAAACGCATACGCCCTTTTTGGCCAACCAAGCAAGCTTGCAAAGGAAATCTGCACTACAATGAAGTCTCACTTCCCCCCGGTCAAACGGGCCATCTGAAAAAAGTGTAAAATCCAGAAAGGCAGGACAGGCCATGGAGAACTGGGAGCCTTGTTATGCTGATGGGCGGGATGTAAATTGCCAACAGACACTCGGGAGAAGTGTATGGTGTTTCCTGAAACATCTAAAAAACAAAGCAACAGAGCCTAGGGCACTTCCACTTATGGTCCTATAGCTTAGGGAAATTAAAATCAAAAAGACACAGCCACCCCAATGTTTGGGACGCCTCTGTTTACAAGAACCTCGTTTACCATACAAGTTCAATATCACAGCAAGTGAAAAATTGATAAAGAACTTGTGGTACTTACGTACAATGCAGTATCACTCAGCAATGAAATCTATGTCATCAGGCCCGTAGCAGCATAATGAGTGGATGCAGGTACGATGATTCTAACTGAAATAAGTCACACAGAAAAAGAAACATCATAAGACATCACTAATACATGGAATGTAAACTTGGTTACACAGGAACTGAATTCCAAAACAGAACAGGGTCTCAAATGTAGAAAACCAACTTATGCTTGCTTAAGGGGAAAGGTGAGTTGGGGTGCTGCATAAAACCAGAGATTGAAATGAGCACAGATAAAGTTCCTTAAGCCAAATATGGAATAGACAAGAGCTACTCCTTGCTCAACGAAATGGACTCAACACCCCATATTAAACGCCTAAGAATGTACCTGACTAGTAAGTATCTTAAAACCTATGGATTGCTATGTCTCCAAAAGAGAATCAAGCATGTGTACAGGGGCATAAACGCAGCAGTGATAGGATTGGAGAGGTTCGGTGAGCAAATGAAGACCCTTTGAAGTCATATTGTATGGTACCCATTCCACGGGTTTCAACTACCCAGGTTTAATGTATTCTTCCTTCAGCTAAAACATGCATGTGGAACCCAGAGTATGATCAACCGTGTGAACGGGAGACATGTTCAAATATGTCTCAGTTTTCCTCCCCTGGTACTCGGGTGCAACATACCAGATATTTACTAACACTCTCCCCACTTGGAGAGTCAGCGCCTTTAACCTCCTGTTTGGCCCAGTTTGCAATTTCTGCGGAAGATAAACAGGAATAGCGAGAACCAATGAGAGACTAGCTGGAGGTGTCTGGACGGGCAAATTTAACTCTCATTTCCCACCAGGAAGAGTAAATAACCAAAGGCTGAGCGTGCCGTGCCAGAACCAGATTAGGGCCTGAAGCCATCCTGCGGTGTTGCGGCCATCTCACAAGAAAGCGAGTTGAAGAAAGGAGCTCAGGGGCACTGTAATTCACAAACCTGCAGAGTTATAAATGACAGCTATCGTCCAAAAATATACTGAAGTAAGGCTGCCAAGAGGACTTGAAAGCGGGGCAGAAGTGCAGGAAACCGATTTCAGGAGGTAGACTGGAATTGCATTGAAAGCATAGGAAAAGAGGCAGAGCGTCCACAATGATGCACTTGGCCAAAAAGGGCATATGCGTTTTTTCCTGAATATATTCAGGAAAAAACGCATACGCCCTTTTTGGCCAACCAAGCAAGCTTGCAAAGGAAATCTGCACTACAATGAAGTCTCACTTCCCCCCGGTCAAAAGGGCCATCTGAAAAAAGTGTAAAATCCAGAAAGGCAGGACAGGCCATGGAGAACTGGGAGCCTTGTTATGCTGATGGGCGGGATGTAAATTGCCAACAGACACTCGGGAGAAGTGTATGGTGTTTCCTGAAACATCTAAAAAACAAAGCAACAGAGCCTAGGGCACTTCCACTTATGGTCCTATAGCTTAGGGAAATTAAAATCAAAAAGACACAGCCATCCCAAACTTTGCAACGGCTCTGTTTACAAGAACCTCGTTTACAGTACAAGTTCAACATCGCAGAAAGTGAAAAATGGATAAAGAAGTTGTGGTATTTACTTACAAAGCAATATCACTCAGCAATGAAATCTATGTCATCAGGCCCTTAGTAGCACAATGAGTGGATTCAGGTATGGTGATTCTAACTGAAATAAGTCACACAGAAAAAGAAACATCATAAGATATCACTAATACACGGAATGTAAACTTGGCTACACAGGAACTGAATTCCAAAACAGAACAGTGTCTCAAATTTAGAAAACCAACTTATGCTTGCTTAAGGGGAAAGGTGAGTTGGGGTGCTGCATAAAACCAGAGACTGAAATGAGCACAGATAAAGTTCCTTAAGCCACATATGGAATAGAGAAGAGCTACTCCTTGCTCAACGAAATGGACTCAACACCACACATTAAATGCCTAAGAATGTACCTGACTAGAAAATATCTTAAAACCTATGGATTGCTATGTCTCCGAAAGAGAATCAAGCATGTGTACAGGGGCATAAACGCAGCAGTGATAGGATTGGAGAGTTTCGGTGAGCAAATGAAGAGCCTTTGAAGTCATATTGCATGGTACCCATTCCACAGGTTTCAACTACCCAGGTTTAAGGTATTCTTCCTTCAGCTAAAACATGCATGTGGAACCTAGAGTATGATCAACCATGTGATCGCGAGACGTGTTCAAATATGTCTCAGTTTTCGTACACTGGTACTCGGGTGCAACATTCCTGACGCTTTACTAACACTCTCCCGACTTGGAGAGTCAGTCCCTTTAACCTCCTGTTTGGCCAAGTTTGCAATTTCTGCGGAAGATGAACAGGAATAGCGAGAACCAATGAGAGACTAGCTGGAGGTGTCTGGACGGGCAAATTTATCTCTCATTTCCCACCAGGAAGAGGAATTAACCAAAGGCTCAGCGTGCCGTGCCGGAACCAGACTAGGGCCTGAAGCCATCCTGTGGTGTTGCGGCCAGCTCACAAGAAAGCGAGTTGAAGAATGGAGCTCAGGGGCACTGTAATTCACAAACCTGCAGAGTTATAAATGACAGCTATCATCCAAAAATATACTGAAGTAAGGGTGCCAAGAGGACTTGAAAGCGGGGCAGAATTGCAGGAAACCGATTTCAGGAGGTAGACTGGAATTGCATTGAAAGCATAGGAAAAGAGGCAGAACGTCCACAATGATGCACTTGTTCAAAAAGAGCGTATGCGTTTTTTCCTGAATATATTCAGGAAAAAACGCATACGCCCTTTTTGGCCAACCAAGCAAGCTTGCAAAGGAAATCTGCACTACAATGAAGTCTCACTTCCCCCCGGTCAAACGGGCCATCTGAAAAAAGTGTAAAATCCAGAAAGGCAGGGCAGGCCATGGAGAACTGGGAGCCTTGTTATGCTGATGGGCGGGATGTAAATTGCCAACAGACACTCGGGAGAAGTGTATGGTGTTTCCTGAAACATCTAAAAAACAAAGCAACAGAGCCTAGGGCACTTCCACTTATGGTCCTATAGCTTAGGGAAATTAAAATCAAAAAGACACAGCCACCCTAATGTTTGGGACGCCTCTGTTTACAAGAACCTCGTTTACCATACAAGTTCAATATCACAGAAAGTGAAAAATTGATAAAGAACTTGTGGTACTTACGTACAATGCAGTATCACTCAGCAATGAAATCTATGTCATCAGGCCCGTAGCAGCATAATGAGTGGATGCAGGTACGATGATTCTAACTGAAATAAGTCACACAGAAAAAGAAACATCATAAGACATCACTAATACATGGAATGTAAACTTGGTTACACAGGAACTGAATTCCAAAACAGAACAGGGTCTCAAATGTAGAAAACCAACTTATGCTTGCTTAAGGGGAAAGGTGAGTTGGGGTGCTGCATAAAACCAGAGATTGAAATGAGCACAGATAAAGTTCCTTAAGCCAAATATGGAATAGACAAGAGCTACTCCTTGCTCAACGAAATGGACTCAACACCCCATATTAAACGCCTAAGAATGTACCTGACTAGTAAGTATCTTAAAACCTATGGATTGCTATGTCTCCAAAAGAGAATCAAGCGTGTGTACAGGGGCATAAACGCAGCAGTGATAGGATTGGAGAGGTTCGGTGAGCAAATGAAGACCCTTTGAAGTCATATTGTATGGTACCCATTCCACGGGTTTCAACTACCCAGGTTTAATGTATTCTTCCTTCAGCTAAAACATGCATGTGGAACCCAGAGTATGATCAACCGTGTGAACGGGAGACATGTTCAAATATGTCTCAGTTTTCCTCCCCTGGTACTCGGGTGCAACATACCAGATATTTACTAACACTCTCCCCACTTGGAGAGTCAGCGCCTTTAACCTCCTGTTTGGCCCAGTTTGCAATTTCTGTGGAAGATAAACAGGAATACCGAGAACCAATGAGAGACTAGCTGGAGGTGTCTGGACGGGCAAATTTAACTCTCATTTCCCACCAGGAAGAGTAAATAACCAAAGGCTGAGCGTGCCGTGCCAGAACCAGATTAGGGCCTGAAGCCATCCTGCGGTGTTGCGGCCATCGCACAAGAAAGCGAGTTGAAGAAAGGAGCTCAGGGGCACTGTAATTCACAAACCTGCAGAGTTATAAATGACAGCTATCGTCCAAAAATATACTGAAGTAAGGCTGCCAAGAGGACTTGAAAGCGGGGCAGAAGTGCAGGAAACCGATTTCAGGAGGTAGACTGGAATTGCATTGAAAGCATAGGAAAAGAGGCAGAGCGTCCACAATGATGCACTTGGCCAAAAAGGGCGTATGCGTTTTTTCCTGAATATATTCAGGAAAAAACGCATACGCCCTTTTTGGCCAACCAAGCAAGCTTGCAAAGGAAATCTGCACTACAATGAAGTCTCACTTCCCCCCGGTCAAAAGGGCCATCTGAAAAAAGTGTAAAATCCAGAAAGGCAGGACAGGCCATGGAGAACTGGGAGCCTTGTTATGCTGATGGGCGGGATGTAAATTGCCAACAGACACTCGGGAGAAGTGTATGGTGTTTCCTGAAACATCTAAAAAACAAAGCAACAGAGCCTAGGGCACTTCCACTTATGGTCCTATAGCTTAGGGAAATTAAAATCAAAAAGACACAGCCATCCCAAAGTTTGCAACGGCTCTGTTTACAAGAACCTCGTTTACAGTACAAGTTCAACATCGCAGAAAGTGAAAAATGGATAAAGAAGTTGTGGTATTTACTTACAAAGCAATATCACTCAGCAATGAAATCTATGTCATCAGGCCCTTAGTAGCACAATGAGTGGATTCAGGTATGGTGATTCTAACTGAAATAAGTCACACAGAAAAAGAAACATCATAAGATATCACTAATACACGGAATGTAAACTTGGCTACACAGGAACTGAATTCCAAAACAGAACAGTGTCTCAAATTTAGAAAACCAACTTATGCTTGCTTAAGGGGAAAGGTGAGTTGGGGTGCTGCATAAAACCAGAGACTGAAATGAGCACAGATAAAGTTCCTTAAGCCCCATATGGAATAGACAAGAGCTACTCCTTGCTCAACGAAATGGACTCAACACCGCACATTAAATGCCTAAGAATGTACCTGACTAGAAAATATCTTAAAACCTATGGATTGCTATGTCTCCGAAAGAGAATCAAGCATGTGTACAGGGGCATAAACGCAGCAGTGATAGGATTGGAGAGTTTCAGTGAGCAAATGAAGACCCTTTGAAGTCATATTGCATGGTACCCATTCCACGGGTTTCAACTACCCAGGTTTAAGGTATTCTTCCTTCAGCTAAAACATGCATGTGGAACCTAGAGTATGATCAACCATGTGATCGCGAGACGTGTTCAAATATGTCTCAGTTTTCGTACACTGGTACTCGGGTGCAACATTCCTGACGCTTTACTAACACTCTCCCGACTTGGAGAGTCAGTCCCTTTAACCTCCTGTTTGGCCCAGTTTGCAATTTCTGCGGAAGATGAACAGGAATAGCGAGAACCAATGAGAGACTAGCTGGAGGTGTCTGGACGGGCAAAATTATCTCTCATTTCCCACCAGGAAGAGGAATTAACCAAAGGCTCAGCGTGCCGTGCCGGAACCAGACTAGGGCCTGAAGCCATCCTGTGGTGTTGCGGCCAGCTCACAAGAAAGCGAGTTGAAGAAAGGAGCTCAGGGGCACTGTAATTCACAAACCTGCAGAGTTATAAATGACAGCTATCATCCAAAAATATACTGAAGTAAGGCTGCCAAGAGGACTTGAAAGCGGTGCAGAATTGCAGGAAACCGATTTCAGGAGGTAGACTGGAATTGCATTGAAAGCATAGGAAAAGAGGCAGAACGTCCACAATGATGCACTTGGCCAAAAAGGGCGTATGCGTTTTTTCCTGAATATATTCAGGAAAAAACGCATACGCCCTTTTTGGCCAACCAAGCAAGCTTGCAAAGGAAATCTGCACTACAATGAAGTCTCACTTCCCCCCGGTCAAACGGGCCATCTGAAAAAAGTGTAAAATCCAGAAAGGCAGGACAGGCCATGGAGAACTGGGAGCCTTGTTATGCTGATGGGCGGGATGTAAATTGCCAACAGACACTCGGGAGAAGTGTATGGTGTTTCCTGAAACATCTAAAAAACAAAGCAACAGAGCCTAGGGCACTTCCACTTATGGTCCTATAGCTTAGGGAAATTAAAATCAAAAAGACACAGCCACCCCAATGTTTGGGACGCCTCTGTTTACAAGAACCTCGTTTACCATACAAGTTCAATATCACAGCAAGTGAAAAATTGATAAAGAACTTGTGGTACTTACGTACAATGCAGTATCACTCAGCAATGAAATCTATGTCATCAGGCCCGTAGCAGCATAATGAGTGGATGCAGGTACGATGATTCTAACTGAAATAAGTCACACAGAAAAAGAAACATCATAAGATATCACTAATACATGGAATGTAAACTTGGTTACACAGGAACTGAATTCCAAAACAGAACAGGGTCTCAAATGTAGAAAACCAACTTATGCTTGCTTAAGGGGAAAGGTGAGTTGGGGTGCTGCATAAAACCAGAGATTGAAATGAGCACAGATAAAGTTCCTTAAGCCAAATATGGAATAGACAAGAGCTACTCCTTGCTCAACGAAATGGACTCAACACCCCATATTAAACGCCTAAGAATGTACCTGACTAGTAAGTATCTTAAAACCTATGGATTGCTATGTCTCCAAAAGAGAATCAAGCGTGTGTACAGGGGCATAAACGCAGCAGTGATAGGATTGGAGAGGTTCGGTGAGCAAATGAAGACCCTTTGAAGTCATATTGTATGGTACCCATTCCACGGGTTTCAACTACCCAGGTTTAATGTATTCTTCCTTCAGCTAAAACATGCATGTGGAACCCAGAGTATGATCAACCGTGTGAACGGGAGACATGTTCAAATATGTCTCAGTTTTCCTCCCCTGGTACTCGGGTGCAACATACCAGATATTTACTAACACTCTCCCCACTTGGAGAGTCAGCGCCTTTAACCTCCTGTTTGGCCCAGGTTGCAATTTCTGTGGAAGATAAACAGGAATACCGAGAACCAATGAGAGACTAGCTGGAGGTGTCTGGACGGGCAAATTTAACTCTCATTTCCCACCAGGAAGAGTAAATAACCAAAGGCTGAGCGTGCCGTGCCAGAACCAGATTAGGGCCTGAAGCCATCCTGCGGTGTTGCGGCCATCTCACAAGAAAGCGAGTTGAAGAAAGGAGCTCAGGGGCACTGTAATTCACAAACCTGCAGAGTTATAAATGACAGCTATCGTCCAAAAATATACTGAAGTAAGGCTGCCAAGAGGACTTGAAAGCGGGGCAGAAGTGCAGGAAACCGATTTCAGGAGGTAGACTGGAATTGCATTGAAAGCATAGGAAAAGAGGCAGAGCGTCCACAATGATGCACTTGGCCAAAAAGGGCGTATGCGTTTTTTCCTGAATATATTCAGGGAAAAACGCATACGCCGTTTTTGGCCAACCAAGCAAGCTTGCAAAGGAAATCTGCACTACAATGAAGTCTCACTTCCCCCCGGTCAAAAGGGCCATCTGAAAAAAGTGTAAAATCCAGAAAGGCAGGACAGGCCATGGAGAACTGGGAGCCTTGTTATGCTGATGGGCGGGATGTAAATTGCCAACAGACACTCGGGAGAAGTGTATGGTGTTTCCTGAAACATCTAAAAAACAAAGCAACAGAGCCTAGGGCACTTCCACTTATGGTCCTATAGCTTAGGGAAATTAAAATCAAAAAGACACAGCCATCCCAAAGTTTGCAACGGCTCTGTTTACAAGAACCTCGTTTACAGTACAAGTTCAACATCGCAGAAAGTGAAAAATGGATAAAGAAGTTGTGGTATTTACTTACAAAGCAATATCACTCAGCAATGAAATCTATGTCATCAGGCCCTTAGTAGCACAATGAGTGGATTCAGGTATGGTGATTCTAACTGAAATAAGTCACACAGAAAAAGAAACATCATAAGATATCACTAATACACGGAATGTAAACTTGGCTACACAGGAACTGAATTCCAAAACAGAACAGTGTCTCAAATTTAGAAAACCAACTTATGCTTGCTTAAGGGGAAAGGTGAGTTGGGGTGCTGCATAAAACCAGAGACTGAAATGAGCACAGATAAAGTTCCTTAAGCCCCATATGGAATAGACAAGAGCTACTCCTTGCTCAACGAAATGGACTCAACACCGCACATTAAATGCCTAAGAATGTACCTGACTAGAAAATATCTTAAAACCTATGGATTGCTATGTCTCCGAAAGAGAATCAAGCATGTGTACAGGGGCATAAACGCAGCAGTGATAGGATTGGAGAGTTTCGGTGAGCAAATGAAGAGCCTTTGAAGTCATATTGCATGGTACCCATTCCACGGGTTTCAACTACCCAGGTTTAAGGTATTCTTCCTTCAGCTAAAACATGCATGTGGAACCTAGAGTATGATAAACCATGTGATCGTGAGACGTGTTCAAATATGTCTCAGTTTTCGTACACTGGTACTCGGGTGCAACATTCCTGACGCTTTACTAACACTCTCCCGACTTGGAGAGTCAGCGCCTTTAACCTCCTGTTTGGCCCAGTTTGCAATTTCTGCGGAAGATAAACAGGAATAGCGAGAACCAATGAGAGACTAGCTGGAGGTGTCTGGACGGGCAAATTTAACTCTCATTTCCCACCAGGAAGAGTAAATAACCAAAGGCTGAGCGTGCCGTGCCAGAACCAGATTAGGGCCTGAAGCCATCCTGCGGTGTTGCGGCCATCTCACAAGAAAGCGAGTTGAAGAAAGAAGCTCAGGGGCACTGTAATTCACAAACCTGCAGAGTTATAAATGACAGCTATCGTCCAAAAATATACTGAAGTAAGGCTGCCAAGAGGACTTGAAAGCGGGGCAGAAGTGCAGGAAACCGATTTCAGGAGGTAGACTGGAATTGCATTGAAAGCATAGGAAAAGAGGCAGAGCGTCCACAATGATGCACTTGGCCAAAAAGGGCGTATGCGTTTTTTCCTGAATATATTCAGGAAAAAACGCATACGCCCTTTTTGGCCAACCAAGCAAGCTTGCAAAGGAAATCTGCACTACAATGAAGTCTCACTTCCCCCCGGTCAAAAGGGCCATCTGAAAAAAGTGTAAAATCCAGAAAGGCAGGACAGGCCATGGAGAACTGGGAGCCTTGTTATGCTGATGGGCGGGATGTAAATTGCCAACAGACACTCGGGAGAAGTGTATGGTGTTTCCTGAAACATCTAAAAAACAAAGCAACAGAGCCTAGGGCACTTCCACTTATGGTCCTATAGCTTAGGGAAATTAAAATCAAAAAGACACAGCCATCCCAAAGTTTGCAACGGCTCTGTTTACAAGAACCTCGTTTACAGTACAAGTTCAACATCGCAGAAAGTGAAAAATGGATAAAGAAGTTGTGGTATTTACTTACAAAGCAATATCACTCAGCAATGAAATCTATGTCATCAGGCCCTTAGCAGCACAATGAGTGGATTCAGGTATGGTGATTCTAACTGAAATAAGTCACACAGAAAAAGAAACATCATAAGATATCACTAATACACGGAATGTAAACTTGGCTACACAGGAACTGAATTCCAAAACAGAACAGTGTCTCAAATTTAGAAAACCAACTTATGCTTGCTTAAGGGGAAAGGTGAGTTGGGGTGCTGCATAAAACCAGAGATTGAAATGAGCACAGATAAAGTTCCTTAAGCCAAATATGGAATAGACAAGAGCTACTCCTTGCTCAACGAAATGGACTCAACACCCCATATTAAACGCCTAAGAATGTACCTGACTAGTAAGTATCTTAAAACCTATGGATTGCTATGTCTCCAAAAGAGAATCAAGCGTGTGTACAGGGGCATAAACGCAGCAGTGATAGGATTGGTGAGGTTCGGTGAGCAAATGAAGACCCTTTGAAGTCATATTGCATGGTACCCATTCCACGGGTTTCAACTACCCAGGTTTAAGGTATTCTTCCTTCAGCTAAAACATGCATGTGGAACCTAGAGTATGATCAACCATGTGATCGGGAGACGTGTTCAAATATGTCTCAGTTTTCGTACCCTGGTACTCGGGTGCAACTTTCCAGACGCTTTACTAACACTCTCCCGACTTGGAGAGTCAGTCCCTTTAAACTCCTGTTTGGCCCAGTTTGCAATTTCTGCGGAAGATGAAAAGGAATAGCGAGAACCAATGAGAGACTAGCTGGAGGTGTCTGGACGGGCAAATTTAACTCTCATTTCCCACCAGGAAGAGGAATTAACGAAAGGCTCAACGTGCCGTGCCGGAACCGGATTAGGGCCTGAAGCCATCATGCGGTGTTGCGGCCAGCTCACAAGAAAGTGAGTTGAGGAAAGGAGTTCAGGGGCACTGTAATTCACAAACCTGCAGAGTTATAAATGACAGCTATCGTCCAAAAATATACTGAAGTAAGGCTGCCAAGAGGACTTGAAAGCGGGGCAGAATTGCAGGAAACCGATTTCAGGAGGTAGACTGGAATTGCATTGAAAGCATAGGAAAAGAGGCAGAACGTCCACAATGATGCACTTGGCCAAAAAGGGCGTATGCGTTTTTTCCTGAATATATTCAGGAAAAAACGCATACGCCCTTTTTGGCCAACCAAGCAAGCTTGCAAAGGAAACCTGCACTACAATGAAGTCTCACTTCCCCCAGGTCAAAAGGGCCATCTGAAAAAAGTGTAAAATCCAGAAAGGCAGGACAGGCCATGGAGAACTGGGAGCCTTGTTATGCTGATGGGCGGGATGTAAATTGTCAACAGACACTCGGGAGAAGTGTATGGTGTTTCCTGAAACATCTAAAAAACAAAGCAACAGAGCCTAGGGCACTTCCACTTATGGTCCTATAGCTTAGGGAAATTAAAATCAAAAAGACACAGCCACCCCAAAGTTTGGGACGCCTCTGTTTACAAGAACCTCGTTTACCGTATAAGTTCAATATCACAGAAAGTGAAAAATGGATAAAGAACTTGTGGTACTTACGTACAATGCAGTATCACTCAGCAATGAAATCTATGTCATCAGGCCCATAGCAGCATAATGAGTGGATTCAGATACGATGATTCTAACTGAAATAAGAAACACAGAAAAAGAAACATCATAAGATATCACTAATACACGGAATGTAGACTTGGCTACACAGGAACTGAATTCCAAAACAGAACAGGGTCTCAAATTTAGAAAACCAACTTATGCTTGCTTAAGGGGAAAGGTGAGTTGGGGTGCTGCATAAAACCAGAGATTGAAATGAGCACAGATAAAGTTCCTTAAGCCAAATATGGAATAGACAAGAGCTACTCCTTACTCAACGAAATGGACACAACACACCATATTAAACGCCTAAGAATGTACCTGACTAGTAAGTATCTTAAAACCTATGGATTGCTCTGTCTCCAAAAGAGAATCAAGCGTGTGTACAGGGGCATAAACGCAGCAGTGATAGGATTGGAGAGGTTCGGTGAGCAAATGAAGACCCTTTGAAGTCATATTGCATGGTACCCATTTCACGGGTCTCAACTCTCCAGGTTTAAGGTATTCTTCCTTCAGCTAAAACATGCATGTGGAACCCAGAGTATGATCAACCGTGTGAACGGGAGACGTGTTCAAATATGTCTCAGTTTTCCTCCCCTGGTACTCGGGTGCAACATTCCAGACGCTTTACTAACACTCTCCCGACTTGGAGAGTCAGTCCCTTTAACTTCCTGTTTGGCCCAGTTTGCAATTTCTGCGGAAGATGAACAGGAATAGCGAGAACCAATGAGAGACTAGCTGGAGGTGTCTGGACGGGCAAATTTAACTCTCATTTCCCACCAGGAAGAGGAAATAACCAAAGGCTCAGCGTGCCGTGCCAGAACCACATTATGGCCTGAAGCCATCGTGCGATGTTGCGGCCAGCTCAAAAGAAAGCGAGATGAAGAAAGGAGCTCAGGGGCACTGTAATTCACAAACCTGCAGAGTTATAAATGACAGCTATCGTCCAAAAATATACTGAAGTAAGGCTGCCAAGAGGACTTGAAAGCGGGGCAGAATTGCAGGAAACCGATTTCAGGAGGTAGACTGGAATTGCATTGAAAGCATAGGAAAAGAGGCAGAACGTCCACAATGATGCACTTGGCCAAAAAGGGCGTATGCGTTTTTTCCTGAATATATTCAGGAAAAAACGCATACGCACTTTTTGGCCAACCAAGCAAACGTGCAAAGAAAATCTGCACTACAATGAAGTCTCACTTTCCCCCGGTCAAAAGGGCCATCTGAAAAAAGTGTAAAATCCAGAAAGGCAGGACAGGCCATGGAGAACTGGGAGCCTTGTTATGCTGATGGGTGGGATGTAAATTGTCAACAGACACTCCGGAGAAGTGTATGGTGTTTCCTGCAACATCTAAAAAACAAAGCAACAGAGCCTAGGGCACTTCCACTTATGGTCCTATAGCTTAGGGAAATTAAAATCAAAAAGACACAGCCACCCCAAAGTTTGGGATTCCTCTGTTTACAAGAACCTCGTTTACCATACAAGTTCAATATCACAGAAAGTGAAAAATGGATAAAGAACTTGTGGTAATTACATATAATGCAGTATCACTAAGCAATGAAATCTATGTCATCAGGCCCGTAGCAGCACAATGAGTGGATTCAGGTACGATGACTCTAACTGAAATAAGTCACACAGAAAAAGAAACATCATAAGATATCAGTAATACACGGAATGTAAACTTGGCTACACAGAAACTGAATTACAGAACAGAACAGGGTCTCAAATTTAGAAAACCAACTTATGCTTGCTTAAGGGGAAAGGTGAGTTGGGGTGCTGCATAAAACCAGAGATTGAAATGAGCACAGATAATGTTCCTTAAGCCAAATATGGAATAGACAAGAGCTACTCCTTGCTCAACGAAATGGACTCAACACCGCATATTAAACACCTAAGAATGTACCTGACTAGTAAGTATCTTAAAACCTATGGATTGCTATGTCTCTGAAACAGAATCAAGCATGTGTACAGGGGCATAAACGCAGCACTGATAGGATTGGAGAGGTTCAGTGAGCAAATGAATACCCTTTGAAGTCATATTGCATGGTACCCATTCCACAGGTTTCAACTACCCAGGTTTAAGGTATTCTTCCTTCAGCAAAAACATGCATGTGGAACCTAGAGTATGATCAACCATGCGATCGCGAGACGTGTTCAAATATGTCTCAGTTTTCGTACCCTGGTACTCGGGTGCAACATTCCAGACGCTTTACTAACACTCTCCCGACTTGGAGAGTCAGTCCCTTTAACCTCCTGTTTGGCCCAGTTTGCAATTTCTGCGGAAGATGAACAGGAATAGGGAGAACCAATGAGAGAGTAGCTGGAGGTGTCTGGACGGGCAAATTTAACTCTCATTTCCCACCAGGAAGAGGAATTAACCAAAGGCTCAGCGTGCCATGCCGGAACCAGATTAGGGCCTGAAGCCATCCTGCGGTGTTGCGGCCAGCTCACAAGAAAGCGAGTTGAAGAAAGGAGCTCAGGGGCACTGTAATTCACAAACCTGCAGAGTTATAAATGACAGCTATCGTCCAAAAATATACTGAAGTAAGGTTGCCAAGAGGACTTGAAAGCAGGGCAGAATTGCAGGAAACCGATTTCAGGAGGTAGACTGGAATTGCATTGAAAGCATAGGAAAAGAGGCAGAGCGTCCACAATGATGCACTTGGCCAAAAAGGGCATATGCGTTTTTTCCTGAATATATTCAGGAAAAAACGCATACGCCCTTTTTGGCCAACCAAGCAAGCTTGCAAAGGAAATCTGCACTACAATGAAGTCTCACTTCCCCCCGGTCAAAAGGGCCATCTGAAAAAAGTGTAAAATCCAGAAAGGCAGGACAGGCCATGGAGAACTGGGAGCCTTGTTATGCTGATGGGCGGGATGTAAATTGCCAACAGACACTCGGGAGAAGTGTATGGTGTTTCCTGAAACATCTAAAAAACAAAGCAATAGAGCCTAGGGCACTTCCACTTATGGTCCTATAGCTTAGGGAAATTAAAATCAAAAAGACACAGCCACCCCAAAGTTTGGGACGCCTCTGTTTACAAGAACCTCATTTACAGTACAAGTTCAACATCGCAGAAAGTGAAAAATGGATAAAGAAGTTGTGGTATTTACTTACAAAGCAATATCACTCAGCAATGAAATCTATGTCATCAGGCCCTTAGCAGCACAATGAGTGGATTCAGGTATGATGATTCTAACTGAAATAAGTCACACAGAAAAAGAAACATCATAAGATATCACTAATACACGGAATGTAAACTTGGCTACACAGGAACTGAATTCCAGAACAGAACAGGGTCTCAAATTTAGAAAACCAACTTATGCTTGCTTAAGGGGAAAGGTGAGTTGGGGTGCTGCATAAAACCAGAGATTGAAATGAGCACAGATAAAGTTCCCTAAGCCAAATATGGAATAGACAAGAGCTACTCCTTGCTCAACGAAATGGACTCAACACCCCATATTAAACGCCTAAGAATGTACCTGACTAGTAAGTATCTTAAAACCTATGGATTGCTATGTCTCCGAAAGAGAATCAAGCATGTGTACAGGGGCATAAATGCAGCAGTGATAGGATTGGAGAGGTTCGGTGAGCAAATGAAGACCCTTTGAAGTCATATTGCATGGTACCCATTACACGGGTCTCAACTCTCCAGGTTTAAGGTATTCTTCCTTCAGCTAAAACATGCATGTGGAACCCAGAGTATGATCAACCATGTGAACGGGAGACGTGTTCAAATATGTCTTAGTTTTCCTCCCCTGGTACTCGGGTGCAACATTCCAGACGCTTTACTAACACTCTCCCCACTTGGAGAGTCAGCGCCTTTAAGCTCCTGTTTGGCCCAGTTTGCAATTTCTGCGGAAGATGAACAGGAATAGGGAGAACCAATGAGAGACTAGCTGGAGGTGTCTGGACGGGCAAATTTAACTCTCATTTCCCACCAGGAAGAGGAATTAACCAAAGGCTCAGCGTGCCGTGCCGGAACCAGATTAGGGCCTGAAGCCATCCTGCGGTGTTGCGGCCAGCTCAAAAGAAAGCGAGTTGAAGAAAGGAGCTCAGGGGCACTGTAATTCACAAGTCTGCAGAGTTATAAATGACAGCTATCGTCCAAAAATATACTGAAGTAAGGCTGCCAAGAGGACTTGAAAGCGGTGCAGAATTGCAGGAAACCGATTTCAGGAGGTAGACTGGAATTGCATTGAAAGCATAGGAAAAGTGGCAGAACGTCCACAATGATGCACTTGGCCAAAAAGGGCGTATGCGTTTTTTCCTGAATATATTCAGGAAAAAACGCATACGCCCTTTTTGGCCAACCAAGCAAGCTTGCAAAGGAAATCTGCACTACAATGAAGTCTCACTTCCCCCCGGTCAAAAGGGCCATCTGAAAAAAGTGTAAAATCCAGAAAGGCAGGACAGGCCATGGAGAACTGGGAGCCTTGTTATGCTGATGGGCGGGATGTAAATTGCCAACAGACACTCGGGAGAAGTGTATGGTGTTTCCTGAAACATCTAAAAAACAAAGCAATAGAGCCTAGGGCACTTCCACTTATGGTCCTATAGCTTAGGGAAATTAAAATCAAAAAGACACAGCCACCCCAAAGTTTGGGACGCCTCTGTTTACAAGAACCTCATTTACAGTACAAGTTCAACATCGCAGAAAGTGAAAAATGGATAAAGAAGTTGTGGTATTTACTTACAAAGCAATATCACTCAGCAATGAAATCTATGTCATCAGGCCCTTAGCAGCACAATGAGTGGATTCAGGTATGATGATTCTAACTGAAATAAGTCACACAGAAAAAGAAACATCATAAGATATCACTAATACACGGAATGTAAACTTGGCTACACAGGAACTGAATTCCAGAACAGAACAGGGTCTCAAATTTAGAAAACCAACTTATGCTTGCTTAAGGGGAAAGGTGAGTTGGGGTGCTGCATAAAACCAGAGATTGAAATGAGCACAGATAAAGTTCCCTAAGCCAAATATGGAATAGACAAGAGCTACTCCTTGCTCAACGAAATGGACTCAACACCCCATATTAAACGCCTAAGAATGTACCTGACTAGTAAGTATCTTAAAACCTATGGATTGCTATGTCTCCGAAAGAGAATCAAGCATGTGTACAGGGGCATAAATGCAGCAGTGATAGGATTGGAGAGGTTCGGTGAGCAAATGAAGACCCTTTGAAGTCATATTGCATGGTACCCATTACACGGGTCTCAACTCTCCAGGTTTAAGGTATTCTTCCTTCAGCTAAAACATGCATGTGGAACCCAGAGTATGATCAACCGTGTGAACGGGAGACGTGTTCAAATATGTCTCAGTTTTCCTCCCCTGGTACTCGGGTGCAACATTCCAGACGCTTTACTAACACTCTCCCCACTTGGAGAGTCAGTCCCTTTAACCTCCTGTTTGGCCCAGTTTGCAATTTCTGCGGAAGATGAACAGGAATAGGGAGAAAAAATGAGAGACTAGCTGGAGGTGTCTGGACGGGCAAATTTAACTCTCATTTCCGACCAGGAAGAGGAATTAACCAAAGGCTCAGCGTGCCGTGCCGGAACCAGATTAGGGCCTGAAGCCATCCTGCGGTGTTGCGGCCAGCTCACAAGAAAGCGAGTTGAAGAAAGGAGCTCAGGGGCACTGTAATTCACAAACCTGCAGAGTTATAAATGACAGCTATCGTCCAAAAATATACTGAAGTAAGGCTGCCAAGAGGACTTGAAAGCGGGGCAGAATTGCAGGAAACCGATTTCAGGAGGTAGACTGGAATTGCATTGAAAGCATAGGAAAAGAGGCAGAACGTCCACAATGATGCACTTGGCCAAAAAGGGCGTATGCGTTTTTTCCTGAATATATTCAGGAAAAAACGCATACGCCCTTTTTGGCCAACCAAGCAAGCTTGCAAAGGAAATCTGCACTACAATGAAGTCTCACTTCCCCCCGGTCAAAAGGGCCATCTGAAAAAAGTGTAAAATCCAGAAAGGCAGGACAGGCCATGGAGAACTGGGAGGCTTGTTATGCTGATGGGCGGGATGTAAATTGCCAACAGACACTCGGGAGAAGTGTATGGTGTTTCCTGAAACATCTAAAAAACAAAGCAACAGAGCCTAGGGCACTTCCACTTATGGTCCTATAGCTTAGGGAAATTAAAATCAAAAAGACACAGCCACCCCAAAGTTTGGGACGCCTCTGTTTACAAGAACCTCATTTACCGTACAAGTTCAATATCACAGCAATTGAAAAATGGATAAAGAACTTGTGGTACTTACGTACAATGCAGTATCACTCAGCAATGAAATCTATGTCATCAGGCCCGTACCAGCATAATGAGTGGATTCAGGTACGATGATTCTAACTGAAATAAGTCACACAGAAAAAGAAACATCATAAGATATCACTAATACACGGAATGTAAACTTGGTTACACAGGAACTGAATTCCAAAACAGAACAGGGTCTCAAATTTAGAAAACCAACTTATGCTTGCTTAAGGGGAAAGGTGAGTTGGGGTGCTGCATAAAACCAGAGATTGAAATGAGCACAGATAAAGTTCCTTAAGCCAAATATGGAATAGACAAGAGCTACACCTTGTTCAACGAAATGGACTCAACACCCCATATTAAACGCCTAAGAATGTACCTGACTAGTAAGTATCTTAAAACCTATGGATTGTTATGTCTCCAAAAGAGAATCAAGCATGTGTACAGGGGCATAAACGCAGCAGTGATAGGATTGGAGAGGTTCGGTGAGCAAATGAAGACCCTTTGAAGTCATATTGCATGGTACCCATTACACGGGTCTCAACTCTCCAGGTTTAAGGTATTCTTCCTTCAGCTAAAACATGCATGTGGAACCCAGAGTATGATCAACCATGTGAACGGAAGACGTGTTCAAATATGTCTTAGTTTTCCTCCCCTGGTACTCGGGTGCAACATTCCAGACGCTTTACTAACACTCTCCCCACTTGGAGAGTCAGCGCCTTTAAGCTCCTGTTTGGCCCAGTTTGCAATTTCTGCGGAAGATGAACAGGAATAGGGAGAACCAATGAGAGACTAGCTGGAGGTGTCTGGACGGGCAAATTTAACTCTCATTTCCCACCAGGAAGAGGAAATAACCAAAGGCTCAGCGTGCCGTGCCTGAACCAGATTAGGGCCTGAAGCCATCCTGCGGTGTTGCGGCCAGCTCAAAAGAAAGCGAGTTGAAGAAAGGAGCTCAGGGGCACTGTAATTCACAAATCTGCAGAGTTATAAATGACAGCTATCGTCCAAAAATATACTGAAGTAAGGCTGCCAAGAGGACTTGAAAGCGGTGCAGAATTGCAGGAAACCGATTTCAGGAGGTAGACTGGAATTGCATTGAAAGCATAGGAAAAGAGGCAGAACGTCCACAATGATGCACTTGGCCAAAAAGGGCGTATGCGTTTTTTCCTGAATATATTCAGGAAAAAACGCATACGCCCTTTTTGGCCAACCAAGCAAGCTTGCAAAGGAAATCTGCACTACAATGAAGTCTCACTTCCCCCCGGTCAAAAGGGCCATCTGAAAAAAGTGTAAAATCCAGAAAGGCAGGACAGGCCATGGAGAACTGGGAGCCTTGTTATGCTGATGGGCAGGATGTAAATTGCCAACAGACACTCGGGAGAAGTGTATGGTGTTTCCTGAAACATCTAAAAAACAAAGCAATAGAGCCTAGGGCACTTCCACTTATGGTCCTATAGCTTAGGGAAATTAAAATCAAAAAGACACAGCCACCCCAAAGTTTGGGACGCCTCTGTTTACAAGAACCTCATTTACAGTACAAGTTCAACATCGCAGAAAGTGAAAAATGGATAAAGAAGTTGTGGTATTTACTTACAAAGCAATATCACTCAGCAATGAAATATATGTCATCAGGCCCTTAGCAGCACAATGAGTGGATTCAGGTATGATGATTCTAACTGAAATAAGTCACACAGAAAAAGAAACATCATAAGATATCACTAATACACGGAATGTAAACTTGGCTACACAGGAACTGAATTCCAGAACAGAACAGGGTCTCAAATTTAGAAAACCAACTTATGCTTGCTTAAGGGGAAAGGTGAGTTGGGGTGCTGCATAAAACCAGAGATTGAAATGAGCACAGATAAAGTTCCCTAAGCCAAATATGGAATAGACAAGAGCTACTCCTTGCTCAACGAAATGGACTCAACACCCCATATTAAACGCCTAAGAATGTACCTGACTAGTAAGTATCTTAAAACCTATGGATTGCTATGTCTCCGAAAGAGAATCAAGCATGTGTACAGGGGCATAAATGCAGCAGTGATAGGATTGGAGAGGTTCGGTGAGCAAATGAAGACCCTTTGAAGTCATATTGCATGGTACCCATTACACGGGTCTCAACTCGCCAGGTTTAAGGTATTCTTCCTTCACCTAAAACATGCATGTGGAACCCAGAGTATGATCAACCGTGTGAACGGGAGACGTGTTCAAATATGTCTCAGTTTTCCTCCCCTGGTACTCGGGTGCAACATTCCAGACGCTTTACTAACACTCTCCCCACTTGGAGAGTCAGTCCCTTTAACCTCCTGTTTGGCCCAGTTTGCAATTTCTGCGGAAGATGAACAGGAATAGCGAGAACCAATGACAGACTAGCTGGAGGTGTCTGGACGGGCAAATTTAACTCTCATTTCCGACCAGGAAGAGGAATTAACCAAAGGCTCAGCGTGCCGTGCCGGAACCAGATTAGGGCCTGAAGCCATCCTGCGGTGTTGCGGCCAGCTCACAAGAAAGCGAGTTGAAGAAAGGAGCTCAGGGGCACTGTAATTCACAAACCTGCAGAGTTATAAATGACAGCTATCGTCCAAAAATATACTGAAGTAAGGCTGCCAAGAGGACTTGAAAGCGGGGCAGAAGTGCAGGAAACCGATTTCAGGAGGTAGACTGGAATTGCATTGAAAGCATAGGAAAAGAGGCAGAACGTCCACAATGATGCACTTGGCCAAAAAGGGCGTATGCGTTTTTTCCTGAATATATTCAGGAAAAAACGCATACGCCCTTTTTGGCCAACCAAGCAAGCTTGCAAAGGAAATCTGCACTACAATGAAGTCTCACTTCCCCCCGGTCAAAAGGGCCATCTGAAAAAAGTGTAAAATCCAGAAAGGCAGGACAGGCCATGGAGAATTGGGAGCCTTGTTATGCTGATGGGCGGGATGTAAATTGCCAACAGATACTCGGGAGAAGTGTATGGTGTTTCCTGAAACATCTAAAAAACAAAGCAACAGAGCCTAGGGCACTTCCACTTATGGTCCTATAGCTTAGGGAAATTAAAATCAAAAAGACACAGCCACCCCAAAGTTTGGAACGGCTCTGTTTACAAGAACCTCGTTTACCCTACAAGTTCAATATCACAGAAAGTGAAAAATCGATAAAGAACTTGTGGTACTTACGTACAATGCAGTATGACTCAGCAATAAAATCTATGTCATCAGGCCCGTAGCAGCACAATGAGTGGATTCAGGTACGATGATTCTAACTGAAATAAGTCACACAGAAAAAGAAACATCATAAGATATCACTAATACACGGATTGTAAACTTGTCTACACAAGAACTGAATTCCAAAACAGAACAGGGTCTCAAATTTAGAAAACAAACTTATGCTTGCTTAAGGGGAAAGGTGAGTTGGGGTGCTGCATAAAACCAGAGATTGAAATGAGCACAGATAAAGTTCCTTAAGCCAAATATGGAATAGACAAGAGCTACTCCTTACTCAACGAAATGGACTCAACACCCCATATTAAACGCCTAAGAATGTACCTGACTAGTAAGTATCTTAAAACCTATGGATTGCTCTGTCTCCAAAAGAGAATCAAGCGTGTTTACAGGGGCATAAACGCAGCAGTGATAGGATTGGAGAGGTTCGGTGAGCAAATGAAGACCCTTTGAAGTCATATTGCATGGTACCCATTTCACGGGTCTCAACTCTCCAGGTTTAAGGTATTCTTCCTTCAGCTAAAACATGCATGTGGAACCCAGAGTATGATCAACCGTGTGAACGGGAGACGTGTTCAAATATGTCTCAGTTTTCCTCCCCTGGTACTCGGGTGCAACATTCCAGACGCTTTACTAACACTCTCCCGACTTGGAGAGTCAGTCCCTTTAACTTCCTGTTTGGCCCAGTTTGCAATTTCTGCGGAAGATGAACAGGAATAGCGAGAACCAATGAGAGACTAGCTGGAGGTGTCTGGACGGGCAAATTTAACTCTCATTTCCCACCAGGAAGAGGAAATAACCAAAGGCTCAGCGTGCCGTGCCAGAACCACATTATGGCCTGAAGCCATCGTGCGATGTTGCGGCCAGCTCGTAAGAAAGCGAGATGAAGAAAGGAGCTCAGGGGCACTGTAATTCACAAACCTGCAGAGTTATAAATGACAGCTATCGTCCAAAAATATACTGAAGTAAGGCTGCCAAGAGGACTTGAAAGCGGGGCAGAATTGCAGGAAACCGATTTCAGGAGGTAGACTGGAATTGCATTGAAAGCATAGGAAAAGAGGCAGAACGTCCACAATGATGCACTTGGCCAAAAAGGGCGTATGCGTTTTTTCCTGAATATATTCAGGAAAAAACGCATACACACTTTTTGGCCAACCAAGCAAACGTGCAAAGAAAATCTGCACTACAATGAAGTCTCACTTTCCCCCGGTCAAAAGGGCCATCTGAAAAAAGTGTAAAATCCAGAAAGGCAGGACAGGCCATGGAGAACTGGGAGCCTTGTTATGCTGATGGGTGGGATGTAAATTGTCAACAGACACTCCGGAGAAGTGTATGGTGTTTCCTGAAACATCTAAAAAACAAAGCAACAGAGCCTAGGGCACTTCCACTTATGGTCCTATAGCTTAGGGAAATTAAAATCAAAAAGACACAGCCACCCCAAAGTTTGGGATGCCTCTGTTTACAAGAACCTCGTTTACCATACAAGTTCAATATCACAGAAAGTGAAAAATGGATAAAGAACTTGTGGTAATTACATATAATGCAGTATCACTCAGCAATGAAATCTATGTCATCAGGCCCGTAGCAGCATAATGAGTGGATTCAGGTACGATGATTCTAACTGAAATAAGTCACACAGAAAAAGAAACATCATAAGATATCAGTAATACACGGAATGTAAACTTGGCTACACAGAAACTGAATTACAGAACAGAACAGGGTCTCAAATTTAGAAAACCAACTTATGCTTGCTTAAGGGGAAAGGTGAGTTGGGGTGCTGCATAAAACCAGAGATTGAAATGAGCACAGATAATGTTCCTTAAGCCTAATATGGAATAGACAAGAGCTACTCCTTGCTCAACGAAATGGACTCAACACCGCATATTAAACACCTAAGAATGTACCTGACTAGTAAGTATCTTAAAACCTATGGATTGCTATGTCTCTGAAACAGAATCAAGCATGTGTACAGGGGCATAAACGCAGCAGTGATAGGATTGGAGAGGTTCAGTGAGCAAATGAAGACCCTTTGAAGTCATATTGCATGGTACCCATTCCACAGGTTTCAACTACCCAGGTTTAAGGTATTCTTCCTTCAGCAAAAACATGCATGTGGAACCTAGAGTATGATCAACCATGTGATCGCGAGACGTGTTCAAATATGTCTCAGTTTTCGTACCCTGGTACTCGGGTGCAACATTCCAGACGCTTTACTAACACTCTCCCGACTTGGAGAGTCAGTCCCTTTAACCTCCTGTTTGGCCCAGTTTGCAATTTCTGCGGAAGATGAACAGGAATAGGGAGAACCAATGAGAGAGTAGCTGGAGGTGTCTGGACGGGCAAATTTAACTCTCATTTCCCACCAGGAAGAGGAATTAACCAAAGGCTCAGCGTGCCATGCCGGAACCAGATTAGGGCCTGAAGCCATCCTGCGGTGTTGCGGCCAGCTCACAAGAAAGCGAGTTGAAGAAAGGAGCTCAGGGGCACTGTAATTCACAAACCTGCAGAGTTATAAATGACAGCTATCGTCCAAAAATATACTGAAGTAAGGTTGCCAAGAGGACTTGAAAGCAGGGCAGAATTGCAGGAAACCGATTTCAGGAGGTAGACTGGAATTGCATTGAAAGCATAGGAAAAGAGGCAGAGCGTCCACAATGATGCACTTGGCCAAAAAGGGCGTATGCGTTTTTTCCTGAATATATTCAGGAAAAAACGCATACGCCCTTTTTGGCCAACCAAGCAAGCTTGCAAAGGAAATCTGCACTACAATGAAGTCTCACTTCCCCCCGGTCAAAAGGGCCATCTGAAAAAAGTGTAAAATCCAGAAAGGCAGGACAGGCCATGGAGAACTGGGAGCCTTGTTATGCTGATGGGCGGGATGTAAATTGCCAACAGACACTCGGGAGAAGTGTATGGTGTTTCCTGAAACATCTAAAAAACAAAGCAATAGAGCCTAGGGCACTTCCACTTATGGTCCTATAGCTTAGGGAAATTAAAATCAAAAAGACACAGCCACCCCAAAGTTTGGGACGCCTCTGTTTACAAGAACCTCATTTACAGTACAAGTTCAACATCGCAGAAAGTGAAAAATGGATAAAGAAGTTGTGGTATTTACTTACAAAGCAATATCACTCAGCAATGAAATCTATGTCATCAGGCCCTTAGCAGCACAATGAGTGGATTCAGGTATGATGATTCTAACTGAAATAAGTCACACAGAAAAAGAAACATCATAAGATATCACTAATACACGGAATGTAAACTTGGCTACACAGGAACTGAATTCCAGAACAGAACAGGGTCTCAAATTTAGAAAACCAACTTATGCTTGCTTAAGGGGAAAGGTGAGTTGGGGTGCTGCATAAAACCAGAGATTGAAATGAGCACAGATAAAGTTCCCTAAGCCAAATATGGAATAGACAAGAGCTACTCCTTGCTCAACGAAATGGACTCAACACCCCATATTAAACGCCTAAGAATGTACCTGACTAGTAAGTATCTTAAAACCTATGGATTGCTATGTCTCCGAAAGAGAATCAAGCATGTGTACAGGGGCATAAATGCAGCAGTGATAGGATTGGAGAGGTTCGGTGAGCAAATGAAGACCCTTTGAAGTCATATTGCATGGTACCCATTACACGGGTCTCAACTCTCCAGGTTTAAGGTATTCCTCCTTCAGCTAAAACATGCATGTGGAACCCAGAGTATGATCAACCATGTGAACGGGAGACGTGTTCAAATATGTCTTAGTTTTCCTCCCCTGGTACTCGGGTGCAACATTCCAGACGCTTTACTAACACTCTCCCCACTTGGAGAGTCAGCGCCTTTAAGCTCCTGTTTGGCCCAGTTTGCAATTTCTGCGGAAGATGAACAGGAATAGGGAGAACCAATGAGAGACTAGCTGGAGGTGTCTGGACGGGCAAATTTAACTCTCATTTCCCACCAGGAAGAGGAAATAACCAAAGGCTCAGCGTGCCGTGCCGGAACCAGATTAGGGCCTGAAGCCATCCTGCGGTGTTGCGGCCAGCTCAAAAGAAAGCGAGTTGAAGAAAGGAGCTCAGGGGCACTGTAATTCACAAATCTGCAGAGTTATAAATGACAGCTATCGTCCAAAAATATACTGAAGTAAGGCTGCCAAGAGGACTTGAAAGCGGTGCAGAATTGCAGGAAACCGATTTCAGGAGGTAGACTGGAATTGCATTGAAAGCATAGGAAAAGTGGCAGAACGTCCACAATGATGCACTTGGCCAAAAAGGGCGTATGCGTTTTTTCCTGAATATATTCAGGAAAAAACGCATACGCCCTTTTTGGCCAACCAAGCAAGCTTGCAAAGGAAATCTGCACTACAATGAAGTCTCACTTCCCCCCGGTCAAAAGGGCCATCTGAAAAAAGTGTAAAATCCAGAAAGGCAGGACAGGCCATGGAGAACTGGGAGCCTTGTTATGCTGATGGGCGGGATGTAAATTGCCAACAGACACTCGGGAGAAGTGTATGGTGTTTCCTGAAACATCTAAAAAACAAAGCAATAGAGCCTAGGGCACTTCCACTTATGGTCCTATAGCTTAGGGAAATTAAAATCAAAAAGACACAGCCACCCCAAAGTTTGGGACGCCTCTGTTTACAAGAACCTCATTTACAGTACAAGTTCAACATCGCAGAAAGTGAAAAATGGATAAAGAAGTTGTGGTATTTACTTACAAAGCAATATCACTCAGCAATGAAATCTATGTCATCAGGCCCTTAGCAGCACAATGAGTGGATTCAGGTATGATGATTCTAACTGAAATAAGTCACACAGAAAAAGAAACATCATAAGATATCACTAATACACGGAATGTAAACTTGGCTACACAGGAACTGAATTCCAGAACAGAACAGGGTCTCAAATTTAGAAAACCAACTTATGCTTGCTTAAGGGGAAAGGTGAGTTGGGGTGCTGCATAAAACCAGAGATTGAAATGAGCACAGATAAAGTTCCTTAAGCCAAATATGGAATAGACAAGAGCTACACCTTGTTCAACGAAATGGACTCAACACCCCATATTAAACGCCTAAGAATGTACCTGACTAGTAAGTATCTTAAAACCTATGGATTGTTATGTCTCCAAAAGAGAATCAAGCATGTGTACAGGGGCATAAACGCAGCAGTGATAGGATTGGAGAGGTTCGGTGAGCAAATGAAGACCCTTTGAAGTCATATTGCATGGTACCCATTACACGGGTCTCAACTCTCCAGGTTTAAGGTATTCTTCCTTCAGCTAAAACATGCATGTGGAACCCAGAGTATGATCAACCATGTGAACGGAAGACGTGTTCAAATATGTCTTAGTTTTCCTCCCCTGGTACTCGGGTGCAACATTCCAGACGCTTTACTAACACTCTCCCCACTTGGAGAGTCAGCGCCTTTAAGCTCCTGTTTGGCCCAGTTTGCAATTTCTGCGGAAGATGAACAGGAATAGGGAGAACCAATGAGAGACTAGCTGGAGGTGTCTGGACGGGCAAATTTAACTCTCATTTCCGACCAGGAAGAGGAATTAACCAAAGGCTCAGCGTGCCGTGCCGGAACCAGATTAGGGCCTGAAGCCATCCTGCGGTGTTGCGGCCAGCTCACAAGAAAGCGAGTTGAAGAAAGGAGCTCAGGGGCACTGTAATTCACAAACCTGCAGAGTTATAAATGACAGCTATCGTCCAAAAATATACTGAAGTAAGGCTGCCAAGAGGACTTGAAAGCGGGGCAGAATTGCAGGAAACCGATTTCAGGAGGTAGACTGGAATTGCATTGAAAGCATAGGAAAAGAGGCAGAACGTCCACAATGATGCACTTGGCCAAAAAGGGCGTATGCGTTTTTTCCTGAATATATTCAGGAAAAAACGCATACGCCCTTTTTGGCCAACCAAGCAAGCTTGCAAAGGAAATCTGCACTACAATGAAGTCTCACTTCCCCCCGGTCAAAAGGGCCATCTGAAAAAAGTGTAAAATCCAGAAAGGCAGGACAGGCCATGGAGAATTGGGAGCCTTGTTATGCTGATGGGCGGGATGTAAATTGCCAACAGATACTCGGGAGAAGTGTATGGTGTTTCCTGAAACATCTAAAAAACAAAGCAACAGAGCCTAGGGCACTTCCACTTATGGTCCTATAGCTTAGGTAAATTAAAATCAAAAAGACACAGCCACCCCAAAGTTTGGAACGGCTCTGTTTACAAGAACCTCGTTTACCCTACAAGTTCAATATCACAGAAAGTGAAAAATCGATAAAGAACTTGTGGTACTTACGTACAATGCAGTATGACTCAGCAATAAAATCTATGTCATCAGGCCCGTAGCAGCACAATGAGTGGATTCAGGTACGATGATTCTAACTGAAATAAGTCACACAGAAAAAGAAACATCATAAGATATCACTAATACACGGATTGTAAACTTGTCTACACAAGAACTGAATTCCAAAACAGAACAGGGTCTCAAATTTAGAAAACAAACTTATGCTTGCTTAAGGGGAAAGGTGAGTTGGGGTGCTGCATAAAACCAGAGATTGAAATGAGCACAGATAAAGTTCCTTAAGCCAAATATGGAATAGACAAGAGCTACTCCTTACTCAACGAAATGGACTCAACACCCCATATTAAACGCCTAAGAATGTACCTGACTAGTAAGTATCTTAAAACCTATGGATTGCTATGTCTCCAAAAGAGAATCAAGCGTGTGTACAGGGGCATAAACGCAGCAGTGATAGGATTGGAGAGGTTCGGTGAGCAAATGAAGACCCTTTGAAGTCATATTGCATGGTACCCATTACACGGGTCTCAACTCTCCAGGTTTAAGGTATTCTTCCTTCAGCTAAAACATGCATGTGGAACCCAGAGTATGATCAACCGTGTGAACGGGAGACGTGTTCAAATATGTCTCAGTTTTCCTCCCCTGGTACTCGGGTGCAACATACCAGATATTTACTAACACTCTCCCCACTTGGAGAGTCAGCGCCTTTAAGCTCCTGTTTGGCCCAGTTTGCAATTTCTGCGGAAGATGAACAGGAATAGGGAGAACCAATGAGAGACTAGCTGGAGGTGTCTGGACGGGCAAATTTAACTCTCATTTCCCACCAGGAAGAGGAAATAACCAAAGGCTCAGCGTGCCGTGCCGGAACCAGATTAGGGCCTGAAGCCATCCTGCGGTGTTGCGGCCAGCTCAAAAGAAAGCGAGTTGAAGAAAGGAGCTCAGGGGCACTGTAATTCACAAATCTGCAGAGTTATAAATGACAGCTATCGTCCAAAAATATACTGAAGTAAGGCTGCCAAGAGGACTTGAAAGCGGTGCAGAATTGCAGGAAACCGATTTCAGGAGGTAGACTGGAATTGCATTGAAAGCGTAGGAAAAGTGGCAGAACGTCCACAATGATGCACTTGGCCAAAAAGGGCGTATGCGTTTTTTCCTGAATATATTCAGGAAAAAACGCATACGCCCTTTTTGGCCAACCAAGCAAGCTTGCAAAGGAAATCTGCACTACAATGAAGTCTCACTTCCCCCCGGTCAAAAGGGCCATCTGAAAAAAGTGTAAAATCCAGAAAGGCAGGACAGGCCATGGAGAACTGGGAGCCTTATGCTGATGGGCGGGATGTAAATTGCCAACAGACACTCGGGAGAAGTGTATGGTGTTTCCTGAAACATCTAAAAAACAAAGCAATAGAGCCTAGGGCACTTCCACTTATGGTCCTATAGCTTAGGGAAATTAAAATCAAAAAGACACAGCCACCCCAAAGTTTGGGACGCCTCTGTTTACAAGAACCTCGTTTACAGTACAAGTTCAACATCGCAGAAAGTGAAAAATGGATAAAGAAGTTGTGGTATTTACTTACAAAGCAATATCACTCAGCAATGAAATCTATGTCATCAGGCCCTTAGCAGCACAATGAGTGGATTCAGGTATGATGATTCTAACTGAAATAAGTCACACAGAAAAAGAAACATCATAAGATATCACTAATACACGGAATGTAAACTTGGCTACACAGGAACTGAATTCCAGAACAGAACAGGGTCTCAAATTTAGAAAACCAACTTATGCTTGCTTAAGGGGAAAGGTGAGTTGGGGTGCTGCATAAAACCAGAGATTGAAATGAGCACAGATAAAGTTCCTTAAGCCAAATATGGAATAGACAAGAGCTACTCCTTGCTCAACGAAATGGACTCAACACCCCATATTAAACGCCTAAGAATGTACCTGACTAGTAAGTATCTTAAAACCTATGGATTGCTATGTCTCCGAAAGAGAATCAAGCATGTGTACAGGGGCATAAACGCAGCAGTGATAGGATTGGAGAGGTTCGGTGAGCAAATGAAGACCCTTTGAAGTCATATTGCATGGTACCCATTACACGGGTCTCAACTCTCCAGGTTTAAGGTATTCTTCCTTCAGCTAAAACATGCATGTGGAACCCAGAGTATGATCAACCGTGTGAACGGGAGACGTGTTCAAATATGTCTCAGTTTTCGTACCCTGGTACTCGGGTGCAACATTCCAGACGCTTTACTAACACTCTCCCCACTTGGAGAGTCAGTCCCTTTAACCTCCTGTTTGGCCCAGTTTGCAATTTCTGCGGAAGATGAACAGGAATAGGGAGAAAAAATGAGAGACTAGCTGGAGGTGTCTGGACGGGCAAATTTAACTCTCTTTTCCGACCAGGAAGAGGAATTAACCAAAGGCTCAGCGTGCCGTGCCGGAACCAGATTAGGGCCTGAAGCCATCCTGCGGTGTTGCGGCCAGCTCACAAGAAAGCGAGTTGAAGAAAGGAGCTCAGGGGCACTGTAATTCACAAACCTGCAGAGTTATAAATGACAGCTATCGTCCAAAAATATACTGAAGTAAGGCTGCCAAGAGGACTTGAAAGCGGGGCAGAATTGCAGGAAACCGATTTCAGGAGGTAGACTGGAATTGCATTGAAAGTATAGGAAAAGAGGCAGAACGTCCACAATGATGCACTTGGCCAAAAAGGGCGTATGCGTTTTTTCCTGAATATATTCAGGAAAAAACGCATACGCCCTTTTTGGCCAACCAAGCAAGCTTGCAAAGGAAATCTGCACTACAATGAAGTCTCACTTCCCCCCGGTCAAAAGGGCCATCTGAAAAAAGTGTAAAATCCAGAAAGGCAGGACAGGCCATGGAGAATTGGGAGCCTTGTTATGCTGATGGGCGGGATGTAAATTGCCAACAGATACTCGGGAGAAGTGTATGGTGTTTCCTGAAACATCTAAAAAACAAAGCAACAGAGCCTAGGGCACTTCCACTTATGGTCCTATAGCTTAGGGAAATTAAAATCAAAAAGACACAGCCACCCCAAAGTTTGGAACGGCTCTGTTTACAAGAACCTCGTTTACCCTACAAGTTCAATATCACAGAAAGTGAAAAATCGATAAAGAACTTGTGGTACTTACGTACAATGCAGTATGACTCAGCAATAAAATCTATGTCATCAGGCCCGTAGCAGCACAATGAGTGGATTCAGGTACGATGATTCTAACTGAAATAAGTCACACAGAAAAAGAAACATCATAAGATATCACTAATACACGGATTGTAAACTTGTCTACACAAGAACTGAATTCCAAAACAGAACAGGGTCTCAAATTTAGAAAACAAACTTATGCTTGCTTAAGGGGAAAGGTGAGTTGGGGTGCTGCATAAAACCAGAGATTGAAATGAGCACAGATAAAGTTCCTTAAGCCAAATATGGAATAGACAAGAGCTACTCCTTACTCAACGAAATGGACTCAACACCCCATATTAAACGCCTAAGAATGTACCTGACTAGTAAGTATCTTAAAACCTATGGATTGCTATGTCTCCAAAAGAGAATCAAGCGTGTGTACGGGGCATAAACGCAGCAGTGATAGGATTGGAGAGGTTCGGTGAGCAAATGAAGACCCTTTGAAGTCATATTGCATGGTACCCATTACACGGGTCTCAACTCTCCAGGTTTAAGGTATTCTTCCTTCAGCTAAAACATGCATGTGGAACCCAGAGTATGATCAACCGTGTGAACGGGAGACGTGTTCAAATATGTCTCAGTTTTCCTCCCCTGGTACTCGGGTGCAACATTCCAGACGCTTTACTAACACTCTCCCCACTTGGAGAGTCAGCGCCTTTAACCTCCTGTTTGGCCCAGTTTGCAATTTCTGCGGAAGATGAACAGGAATAGCGAGAACCAATGAGAGACTAGCTGGAGGTGTCTGGACGGGCAAATTTAACTCTCATTTCCCACCAGGAAGAGGAAATAACCAAAGGCTCAGCGTGCCGTGCCGGAACCAGATTAGGGCCTGAAGCCATCCTGCGGTGTTGCGGCCAGCTCACAAGAAAGCGAGTTGAAGAAAGGAGCTCAGGGGCACTGTAATTCACAAACCTGCAGAGTTATAAATGACAGCTATCGTCCAAAAATATACTGAAGTAAGGCTGCCAAGAGGACTTGAAAGCGGGGCAGAATTGCAGGAAACCGATTTCAGGAGGTAGACTGGAATTGCATTGAAAGCATAGGAAAAGAGGCAGAACGTCCACAATGATGCACTTGGCCAAAAAGGGCGTATGCGTTTTTTCCTGAATATATTCAGGAAAAAACGCATACGCCCTTTTTGGCCAACCAAGCAAGCTTGCAAAGGAAATCTGCACTACAATGAAGTCTCACTTCCCCCCGGTCAAAAGGGCCATCTGAAAAAAGTGTAAAATCCAGAAAGGCAGGACAGGCCATGGAGAACTGGGAGCCTTGTTATGCTGATGGGCGGGATGTAAACTGCCAACAGACACTCGGGAGAAGTGTATGGTGTTTCCTGAAACATCTTAAAAACAAAGCAACAGAGCCTAGGGCACTTCCACTTATGGTCCTATAGCTTAGGGAAATTAAAATCAAAAAGACACAGCCACCCCAATGTTTGGGACGCCTCTGTTTACAAGAACCTCGTTTACCATACAAGTTCAATATCACAGAAAGTGAAAAATTGATAAAGAACTTGTGGTACTTACGTACAATGCAGTATCACTCAGCAATGAAATCTATGTCATCAGGCCTGTAGCAGCATAATGAGTGGATGCAGGTACGATGATTCTAACTGAAATAAGTCACACAGAAAAAGAAACATCATAAGATATCACTAATACATGGAATATAAACTTGGTTACAAAGGAACTGAATTCCAAAACAGAACAGGGTCTCAAATGTAGAAAACCAACTTATGCTTGCTTAAGGGGAAAGGTGAGTTGGGGTGCTGCATAAAACCAGAGATTGAAATGAGCACAGATAAAGTTCCTTAAGCCAAATATGGAATAGACAAGAGCTACTCCTTGCTCAACGAAATGGACTCAACACCCCATATTAAACGCCTAAGAATGTACCTGACTAGTAAGTATCTTAAAACCTATGGATTGCTATGTCTCCAAAAGAGAATCAAGCGTGTGTACAGGGGCATAAACGCAGCAGTGATAGGATTGGAGAGGTTCGGTGAGCAAATGAAGACCCTTTGAAGTCATATTGTATGGTACCCATTCCACGGGTTTCAACTACCCAGGTTTAATGTATTCTTCCTTCAGCTAAAACATGCATGTGGAACCCAGAGTATGATCAACCGTGTGAACGGGAGACATGTTCAAATATGTCTCAGTTTTCCTTCCCTGGTACTCGGGTGCAACATACCAGATATTTACTAACACTCTCCCCACTTGGAGAGTCAGCGCCTTTAACCTCCTGTTTGGCCCAGTTTGCAATTTCTGCGGAAGATAAACAGGAATAGCGAGAACCAATGAGAGACTAGCTGGAGGTGTCTGGACGGGCAAATTTAACTCTCATTTCCCACCAGGAAGAGTAAATAACCAAAGGCTGAGCGTGCAGTTCCAGAACCAGATTAGCGCCTGAAGACATCCTGCGGTGTTGCGGCCATCTCACAAGAAAGCGAGTTGAAGAAAGGAGCTCAGGGGCACTGTAATTCACAAACCTGCAGAGTTATAAATGACAGCTATCATCCAAAAATATACTGAAGTAAGGCTGCCAAGAGGACTTGAAAGCGGGGCAGAATTGCAGGAAACCGATTTCAGGAGGTAGACTGGAATTGCATTGAAAGCATAGGAAAAGAGGCAGAACGTCCACAATGATGCACTTGGCCAAAAAGTGCGTATGGGTTTTTTCCTGAATATATTCAGGAAAAAACGCATACGCCCTTTTTGGCCAACCAAGCAAGCTTGCAAAGAAACCTGCACTACAATGAAGTCTCACTTCCCCCAGGTCAAAAGGGCCATCTGAAAAAAGTGTAAAATCCAGAAAGGCAGGACAGGCCATGGAGAACTGGGAGCCTTGTTATGCTGATGGGCGGGATGTAAATTGCCAACAGACACTCGGGAGAAGTGTATGGTGTTTCCTGAAACATCTAAAAAACAAAGCAACAGAGCCTAGGGCACTTCCACTTATGGTCCTATAGCTTAGGGAAATTAAAATCAAAAAGACACAGCCACCCCAAAGTTTGGGATGCCTCTGTTTACAAGAACCTCGTTTACAGTACAAGTTCAACATCGCAGAAAGTGAAAAATGGATAAAGAAGTTGTGGTATTTACTTACAAAGCAATATCACTCAGCAATGAAATCTATGTCATCAGGCCCTTAGTAGCACAATGAGTGGATTCAGGTATGGTGATTCTAACTGAAATAAGTCACACAGAAAAAGAAACATCATAAGATATCACTAATACATGGAATGTAAACTTGGCTACACAGGAACTGAATTCCAAAACAGAACAGTGTCTCAAATTTAGAAAACCAACTTATGCTTGCTTAAGGGGAAAGGTGAGTTGGGGTGCTGCATAAAACCAGAGACTGAAATGAGCACAGATAAAGTTCCTTAAGCCACATATGGAATAGACAAGAGCTACTCCTTGCTCAACGAAATGGAATCAACACCGCACATTAAATGCCTAAGAATGTACCTGACTAGTAAATACCTTAAAACCTATGGATTGCTATGTCTCCGAAAGAGAATCAAGCATGTGTACAGGGGCATAAACGCAGCAGTGATAGGATTGGAGAGGTTCGGTGAGCAAATGAAGACCCTTTGAAGTCATATTGCATGGTACCCATTCCACAGGTTTCAACTACCCAGGTTTAAGGTATTCTTCCTTCAGCTAAAACATGCATGTGGAACCTAGAGTATGATCAACCGTGTGATTGCGAGACGTGTTCAAATATGTCTCAATTTTCGTACCCTGGTACTCGGGTGCAGCATTCCAGATGCTTTACTAACACTCTCCCGACTTGGAGAGTCAGTCCCTTTAATCTCCTGTTTGGCCCAGTTTGCAATTTCTGCGGAAGATGAACAGGAATAGCGAGAACCAATGAGAGACTAGCTGGAGGTGTCTGGACGGGCAAATTTAACTCTCATTTCCCACCAGGAAGAGGAATTAACCAAAGGCTCAGCGTGCCATTCCGTAACCAGATTAGGGCCTGAAGCCATCCTGCGGTGTTGCGGCCAGCTCACAAGAAAGCGAGTTGAAGAAAGGATCTCAGGGGCACTGTAATTCACAAACCTGCAGAGTTATAAATGACAGCTATCGTCCAAAAATATACTGAAGTAAGGCTGCCAAGAGGACTTGAAAGCGGGGCAGAATTGCAGGAAACCGATTTCAGGAGGTAGACTGGAATTGCATTGAAAGCATAGGAAAAGAGGCAGAACGTCCACAATGATGCACTTGGCCAAAAAGGGCGTATGCGTTTTTTCCTGAATATATTCAGGAAAAAACGCATACGCCCTTTTTGGCCAACCAAGCAAGCTTGCAAAGGAAATCTGCACTACAATGAAGTCTCACTTCCCCCCGGTCAAAAGGGCCATCTGAAAAAAGTGTAAAATCCAGAAAGGCAGGACAGGCCATGGAGAACTGGGAGCCTTGTTATGCTGATGGGCGGGATGTAAATTGCCAACAGACACTCGGGAGAAGTGTATGGTGTTTCCTGAAACATCTAAAAAACAAAGCAACAGAGCCTAGGGCACTTCCACTTATGGTCCTATAGCTTAGGGAAATTAAAATCAAAAAGACACAGCCACCCCAATGTTTGGGACGCCTCTGTTTACAAGAACCTCGTTTACCATACAAGTTCAATATCACAGCAAGTGAAAAATTGATAAAGAACTTGTGGTACTTATGTACAATGCAGTATCACTCAGCAATGAAATCTATGTCATCAGGCCCGTAGCAGCATAATGAGTGGATGCAGGTACGATGATTCTAACTGAAATAAGTCACACAGAAAAAGAAACATCATAAGATATCACTAATACATGGAATATAAACTTGGTTACAAAGGAACTGAATTCCAAAACAGAACAGGGTCTCAAATGTAGAAAACCAACTTATGCTTGCTTAAGGGGAAAGGTGAGTTGGGGTGCTGCATAAAACCAGAGATTGAAATGAGCACAGATAAAGTTCCTTAAGCCAAATATGGAATAGACAAGAGCTACTCCTTGCTCAACGAAATGGACTCAACACCCCATATTAAACGCCTAAGAATGTACCTGACTAGTAAGTATCTTAAAACCTATGGATTGCTATGTCTCCAAAAGAGAATCAAGCGTGTGTACAGGGGCATAAACGCAGCAGTGATAGGATTGGAGAGGTTCGGTGAGCAAATGCAGACCCTTTGAAGTCATATTGTATGGTACCCATTCCACGGGTTTCAACTACCCAGGTTTAATGTATTCTTCCTTCAGCTAAAACATGCATGTGGAACCCAGAGTATGATCAACCGTGTGAACGGGAGACATGTTCAAATATGTCTCAGTTTTCCTTCCCTGGTACTCGGGTGCAACATACCAGATATTTACTAACACTCTCCCCACTTGGAGAGTCAGCGCCTTTAACCTCCTGTTTGGCCCAGTTTGCAATTTCTGCGGAAGATAAACAGGAATAGCGAGAACCAATGAGAGACTAGCTGGAGGTGTCTGGACGGGCAAATTTAACTCTCATTTCCCACCAAGAAGAGTAAATAACCAAAGGCTGAGCGTGCCGTTCCAGAACCAGATTAGCGCCTGAAGACATCCTGCGGTGTTGCGGCCATCTCACAAGAAAGCGAGTTGAAGAAAGGAGCTCAGGGGCACTGTAATTCACAAACCTGCAGAGTTATAAATGACAGCTATCGTCCAAAAATATACTGAAGTAAGGCTGCCAAGAGGACTTGAAAGCGGGGCAGAAGTGCAGGAAACCGATTTCAGGAGGTAGACTGGAATTGCATTGAAAGCATAGGAAAAGAGGCAGAGCGTCCACAATGATGCACTTGGCCAAAAAGGGCGTATGCGTTTTTTCCTGAATATATTCAGGAAAAAATGCATACGCCCTTTTTGGCCAACCAAGCAAGCTTGCAAAGGAAATCTGCACTACAATGAAGTCTCACTTCCCCCCGGTCAAACGGGCCATCTGAAAAAAGTGTAAAATCCAGAAAGGCAGGACAGGCCATGGAGAACTGGGAGCCTTGTTATGCTGATGGGCGGGATGTAAATTGCCAACAGACACTCGGGAGAAGTGTATGGTGTTTCCTGAAACATCTAAAAAACAAAGCAACAGAGCGTAGGGCACTTCCACTTATGGTCCTATAGCTTAGGGAAATTAAAATCAAAAAGACACAGCCATCCCAAAGTTTGCAACGGCTCTGTTTACAAGAACCTCGTTTACAGTACAAGTTCAACATCGCAGAAAGTGAAAAATGGATAAAGAAGTTGTGGTATTTACTTACAAAGCAATATCACTCAGCAATGAAATCTATGTCATCACGCCCTTAGTAGCACAATGAGTGGATTCAGGTATGGTGATTCTAACTGAAATAAGTCACACAGAAAAAGAAACATCATAAGATATCACTAATACACGGAATGTAAACTTGGCTACACAGGAACTGAATTCCAAAACAGAACAGTGTCTCAAATTTAGAAAACCAACTTATGCTTGCTTAAGGGGAAAGGTGAGTTGGGGTGCTGCATAAAACCAGAGATTGAAATGAGCACAGATAAAGTTCCTTAAGCCAAATATGGAATAGACAAGAGCTACTCCTTGCTCAACGAAATGGACTCAACACCCCATATTAAACGCCTAAGAATGTACCTGACTAGTAAGTATCTTAAAACCTATGGATTGCTATGTCTCCAAAAGAGAATCAAGCGTGTGTACAGGGGCATAAACGCAGCAGTGATAGGATTGGAGAGGTTCGGTGAGCAAATGAAAACCCTTTGAAGTCATATTGTATGGTACCCATTCCACGGGTTTCAACTACCCAGGTTTAATGTATTCTTCCTTCAGCTAAAACATGCATGTGGAACCCAGAGTATGATCAACCGTGTGAACGGGAGACATGTTCAAATATGTCTCAGTTTTCCTCCCCTGGTACTCGGGTGCAACATACCAGATATTTACTAACACTCTCCCCACTTGGAGAGTCAGCGCCTTTAACCTCCTGTTTGGCCCAGTTTGCAATTTCTGCAGAAGATAAACAGGAATAGCGAGAACCAATGAGAGACTAGCTGGAGGTGTCTGGACGGGCAAATTTAACTCTCATTTCCCACCAGGAAGAGTAAATAACCAAAGGCTGAGCGTGCCGTTCCAGAACCAGATTAGGGCCTGAAGCCATCCTGCGGTGTTGCGGCCAGCTCACAAGAAAGCGTGTTGAAGAAAGGAGCTCAGGGGCACTGTAATTCACAAACCTGCAGAGTTATAAATGACAGCTATCGTCCAAAAATATACTGAAGTAAGGCTGCCAAGAGGACTTGAAAGCGGGGCAGAAGTGCAGGAAACCGATTTCAGGAGGTAGACTGGAATTGCATTGAAAGCATAGGAAAAGAGGCTGAACGTCCACAATGATACACTTGGCCAAAAAGGGCGTATGCGTTTTTTCCTGAATATATTCAGGAAAAAACGCATACGCCCTTTTTGGCCAACCAAGCAAACTTGCAATGGAAACCTGCACTACAATGAAGTCTCACTTCCCCCCGGTCAAAAGGGCCATCTGAAAAAAGTGTAAAATCCAGAAAGGCAGCACAGGCCATGGAGAACTGGGAGCCTTGTTATGCTGATGGGCGGGATGTAAATTGCCAACAGACACTCGGGAGAAGTGTATGGTGTTTCCTGAAACATCTAAAAAACAAAGCAACAGAGCCTAGGGCACTTCCACTTATGGTCCTATAGCTTAGGGAAATTAAAATCAAAAAGACACAGCCACCCCAAAGTTTGCGACGCCTCTGTTTACAAGAACCTTGTTTACCGTACAAGTTCAATATCACAGAAAGTGAAAAATGGATAAAGAACTTGTGGTACTTACGTACAATGCAGTATCACTCAGCAATGAAATCTATGTCATCAGGCCCATAGCAGGATAATGAGTGGATTCAGGTACGATGATTCTAACTGAAATAAGTCACACAGAAAAAGAAACATCATAAGATATCACTAATACACGGAATGTAAACTTGGCTACACAGGAACTGAATTCCAAAACAGAACAGGGTCTCAAATTTAGAAAACCAACTTATGCTTGCTTAAGGGGAAAGGTGAGTTGGGGTGCTGCATAAAACCAGAGATTGAAATGAGCACAGATAAAGTTCCTTAAGCCAAATATGGAATAGACAAGAGCTACTCCTTGCTCAACGAAATGGACTCAACACCGCATATTAAACGCCTAAGAATGTACCTGACTAGTAAGTATCTTAAAACCTATGGATTGCTATTTCTCCGAAAGAGAATCAAGCGTGTGTACAGGGGCATAAACGCAGCACTGATAGGATTGGAGAGGTTCGGTGAGCAAATGAAGACCCTTTGAAGTCATATTGCATGGTACCCATTCCACGGGTTTCAACTACCCAGGTTTAAGGTATTCTTCCTTCAGCTAAAACATGCATGTGGAACCTAGAGTATGATCAACCATGTGATCGGGAGACGTGTTCAAATATGTCTCAGTTTTCACACCCTGGTACTCGGGTGCAACTTTCCAGACGCTTTACTAACACTCTCCCGACTTGGAGAGTCAGTCCCTTTAAACTCCTGTTTGGCCCAGTTTGCAATTTCTGCGGAAGATGAAAAGGAATAGCGAGAACCAATGAGAGACTAGCTGGAGGTGTCTGGACGGGCAAATTTAACTCTCATTTCCCACCAGGAAGAGGAATTAACGAAAGGCTCAACGTGCCGTGCCGGAACCAGATTAGGGCCTGAAGCCATCATGCGGTGTTGCAGCCAGCTCACAAGAAAGTGAGTTGAGGAAAGGAGTTCAGGGGCACTGTAATTCACAAACCTGCAGAGTTATAAATGACAGCTATCGTCCAAAAATATACTGAAGTAAGGCTGCCAAGAGGACTTGAAAGCGGGGCAGAATTGCAGGAAACCGATTTCAGGAGGTAGACTGGAATTGCATTGAAAGCATAGGAAAAGAGGCAGAACGTCCACAATGATGCACTTGGCCAAAAAGGGCGTATGCGTTTTTTCCTGAATATATTCAGGAAAAAACGCATACGCCCTTTTTGGCCAACCAAGCAAGCTTGCAAAGGAAACCTGCACTACAATGAAGTCTCACTTCCCCCAGGTCAAAAGGGCCATCTGAAAAAAGTGTAAAATCCAGAAAGGCAGGACAGGCCATGGAGAACTGGGAGCCTTGTTATGCTGATGGGCGGGATGTAAATTGCCAACAGACACTCGGGAGAAGTGTATGGTGTTTCCTGAAACATCTAAAAAACAAAGCAACAGAGCCTAGGGCACTTCCACTTATGGTCCTATAGCTTAGGGAAATTAAAATCAAAAAGACACAGCCACCCCAATGTTTGGGACGCCTCTGTTTACAAGAACCTCGTTTACCATACAAGTTCAATATCACAGCAAGTGAAAAATTGATAAAGAACTTGTGGTACTTATGTACAATGCAGTATCACTCAGCAATGAAATCTATGTCATCAGGCCCGTAGCAGCATAATGAGTGGATGCAGGTACGATGATTCTAACTGAAATAAGTCACACAGAAAAAGAAACATCATAAGATATCACTACTACATGGAATATAAACTTGGTTACAAAGGAACTGAATTCCAAAACAGAACAGGGTCTCAAATGTAGAAAACCAACTTATGCTTGCTTAAGGGGAAAGGTGAGTTGGGGTGCTGCATAAAACCAGAGATTGAAATGAGCACAGATAAAGTTCCTTAAGCCAAATATGGAATAGACAAGAGCTACTCCTTGCTCAACGAAATGGACTCAACACCCCATATTAAACGCCTAAGAATGTACCTGACTAGTAAGTATCTTAAAACCTATGGATTGCTATGTCTCCAAAAGAGAATCAAGCGTGTGTACAGGGGCATAAACGCAGCAGTGATAGGATTGGAGAGTTTCGGTGAGCAAATGAAGACCCTTTGAAGTCATATTGTATGGTACCCATTCCACGGGTTTCAACTACCCAGGTTTAATGTATTCTTCCTTCAGCTAAAACATGCATGTGGAACCCAGAGTATGATCAACCGTGTGAACGGGAGACATGTTCAAATATGTCTCAGTTTTCCTTCCCTGGTACTCGGGTGCAACATACCAGATATTTACTAACACTCTCCCCACTTGGAGAGTCAGCGCCTTTAACCTCCTGTTTGGCCCAGTTTGCAATTTCTGCGGAAGATAAACAGGAATAGCGAGAACCAATGAGAGACTAGCTGGAGGTGTCTGGACGGGCAAATTTAACTCTCATTTCCCACCAAGAAGAGTAAATAACCAAAGGCTGAGCGTGCCGTTCCAGAACCAGATTAGCGCCTGAAGACATCCTGCGGTGTTGCGGCCATCTCACAAGAAAGCGAGTTGAAGAAAGGAGCTCAGGGGCACTGTAATTCACAAACCTGCAGAGTTATAAATGACAGCTATCGTCCAAAAATATACTGAAGTAAGGCTGCCAAGAGGACTTGAAAGCGGGGCAGAAGTGCAGGAAACCGATTTCAGGAGGTAGACTGGAATTGCATTGAAAGCATAGGAAAAGAGGCAGAGCGTCCACAATGATGCACTTGGCCAAAAAGGGCGTATGCGTTTTTTCCTGAATATATTCAGGAAAAAACGCATACGCCCTTTTTGGCCAACCAAGCAAGCTTGCAAAGGAAATCTGCACTACAATGAAGTCTCACTTCCCCCCGGTCAAAAGGGCCATCTGAAAAAAGTGTAAAATCCAGAAAGGCAGGACAGGCCATGGAGAACTGGGAGCCTTGTTATGCTGATGGGCGGGATGTAAATTGCCAACAGACACTCGGGAGAAGTGTATGGTGTTTCCTGAAACATCTAAAAAACAAAGCAACAGAGCGTAGGGCACTTCCACTTATGGTCCTATAGCTTAGGGAAATTAAAATCAAAAAGACACAGCCATCCCAAAGTTTGCAACGGCTCTGTTTACAAGAACCTCGTTTACAGTACAAGTTCAACATCGCAGAAAGTGAAAAATGGATAAAGAAGTTGTGGTATTTACTTACAAAGCAATATCACTCAGCAATGAAATCTATGTCATCAGGCCCTTAGTAGCACAATGAGTGGATTCAGGTATGGTGATTCTAACTGAAATAAGTCACACAGAAAAAGAAACATCATAAGATATCACTAATACACGGAATGTAAACTTGGCTACACAGGAACTGAATTCCAAAACAGAACAGTGTCTCAAATTTAGAAAACCAACTTATGCTTGCTTAAGGGGAAAGGTGAGTTGGGGTGCTGCATAAAACCAGAGACTGAAATGAGCACAGATAAAGTTCCTTAAGCCACATATGGAATAGACAAGAGCTAATCCTTGCTCAACGAAATGGACTCAACACCGCACATTAAATGCCTAAGAATGTACCTGACTAGAAAATATCTTAAAACCTATGGATTGCTATGTCTCCGAAAGAGAATCAAGCATGTGTACAGGGGCATAAACGCAGCAGTGATAGGATTGGAGAGTTTCGGTGAGCAAATTAAGAGCCTTTGAAGTCATATTGCATGGTACCCATTCCACGGGTTTCAACTACCCAGGTTTAAGGTATTCTTCCTTCAGCTAAAACATGCATGTGGAACCTAGAGTATGATCAACCATGTGATCGCGAGACGTGTTCAAATATGTCTCAGTTTTCGTACACTGGTACTCGGGTGCAACATTCCTGACGCTTTACTAACACTCTCCCCACTTGGAGAGTCAGTCCCTTTAACCTCCTGTTTGGCCCAGTTTGCAATTTCTGCGGAAGATAAACAGGAATAGCGAGAACCAATGAGAGACTAGCTGGAGGTGTCTGGACGGGCAAATTTATCTCTCATTTCCCACCAGGAAGAGGAATTAACCAAAGGCTCAGCGTGCCGTGCCGGAACCAGACTAGGGCCTGAAGCCATCCTGTGGTGTTGCGGCCAGCTCACAAGAAAGCGAGTTGAAGAAAGGAGCTCAGGGGCACTGTAATTCACAAACCTGCAGAGTTATAAATGACAGCTATCATCCAAAAATATACTGAAATAAGGCTGCCAAGAGGACTTGAAAGCGGTGCAGAATTGCAGGAAACCGATTTCAGGAGGTAGACTGGAATTGCATTGAAAGCATAGGAAAAGAGGCAGAACGTCCACAATGATGCACTTGGCCAAAAAGGGCGTATGGGTTTTTTCCTGAATATATTCAGGAAAAAACGCATACGCCCTTTTTGGCCAACCAAGCAAGCTTGCAAAGGAAATCTGCACTACAATGAAGTCTCACTTCCCCCCGGTCAAACGGGCCATCTGAAAAAAGTGTAAAATCCAGAAAAGCAGGACAGGCCATGGAGAACTGGGAGCCTTGTTATGCTGATGGGCGGGATGTAAATTGCCAACAGACACTCGGGAGAAGTGTATGGTGTTTCCTGAAACATCTAAAAAACAAAGCAACAGAGCCTAGGGCACTTCCACTTATGGTCCTATAGTTTAGGGAAATTAAAATCAAAAAGACACAACCACCCCAATGTTTGGGACGCCTCTGTTTACAAGAACCTCGTTTACCATACAAGTTCAATATCACAGCAAGTGAAAAATTGATAAAGAACTTGTGGTACTTACGTACAATGCAGTATCACTCAGCAATGAAATCTATGTCATCAGGCCCGTAGCAGCACAATGAGTGGATTCAGGTACGATGATTCTAACTGAAATAAGTCACACAGAAATAGAAACATCATAAGATATCACTAATACACGGAATGTAAACTTGGCTACACAGGAACTGAATTCCAAAACAGAACAGGGTCTCAAATTTAGAAAACCAACTTATGCTTGCTTAAGGGGAAAAGTGAGTTGGGGTGCTGCATAAAACCAGAGATTGAAATGAGCACAGATAAAGTTCCTTAAGCCAAATATGGAATAGACAAGAGCTACTCCTTGCTCAACGAAATGGACTCAACACCCCATATTAAACGCCTAAGAATGTACCTGACTAGTAAGTATCTTAAAACCTATGGATTGCTATGTCTCCAAAAGAGAATCAAGCGTGTGTACAGGGGCATAAACGCAGCAGTGATAGGATTGGAGAGTTTCGGTGAGCAAATGAAGACCCTTTGAAGTCATATTGTTTGGTACCCATTCCACGGGTTTCAACTACCCAGGTTTAATGTATTCTTCCTTCAGCTAAAACATGCATGTGGAACCCAGAGTATGATCAACCGTGTGAACGGGAGACATGTTCAAATATGTCTCAGTTTTCCTCCCCTGGTACTCGGGTGCAACATACCAGATATTTACTAACACTCTCCCCACTTGGAGAGTCAGCGCCTTTAACCTCCTGTTTGGCCCAGTTTGCAATTTCTGCGGAAGATAAACAGGAATAGCGAGAACCAATGAGAGACTAGCTGGAGGTATCTGGACGGGCAAATTTAACTCTCATTTCCCACCAGGAAGTGTAAATAACCAAAGGCTGAGCGTGCCGTGCCAGAACCAGATTAGGGCCTGAAGCCATCCTGCGGTGTTGCGGCCATCTCACAAGAAAGCGAGTTGAAGAAAGGAGCTCAGGGGCACTGTAATTCACAAACCTGCAGAGTTATAAATGACAGCTATCGTCCAAAAATATACTGAAGTAAGGCTGCCAAGAGGACTTGAAAGCGGGGCAGAAGTGCAGGAAACCGATTTCAGGAGGTAGACTGGAATTGCATTGAAAGCATAGGAAAAGAGGCAGAGCGTCCACAATGATGCACTTGGCCAAAAAGGGCGTATGCGTTTTTTCCTGAATATATTCAGGAAAAAATGCATACGCCCTTTTTGGCCAACCAAGCAAGCTTGCAAAGGAAATCTGCACTACAATGAAGTCTCACTTCCCCCCGGTCAAACGGGCCATCTGAAAAAAGTGTAAAATCCAGAAAGGCAGGACAGGCCATGGAGAACTGGGAGCCTTGTTATGCTGATGGGCGGGATGTAAATTGCCAACAGACACTCGGGAGAAGTGTATGGTGTTTCCTGAAACATCTAAAAAACAAAGCAACAGAGCGTAGGGCACTTCCACTTATGGTCCTATAGCTTAGGGAAATTAAAATCAAAAAGACACAGCCACCCCAAAGTTTGCGACGCCTCTGTTTACAAGAACCTTGTTTACCGTACAAGTTCAATATCACAGAAAGTGAAAAATGGATAAAGAACTTGTGGTACTTACGTACAATGCAGTATCACTCAGCAATGAAATCTATGTCATCAGGCCCATAGCAGGATAATGAGTGGATTCAGGTACGATGATTCTAACTGAAATAAGTCACACAGAAAAAGAAACATCATAAGATATCACTAATACACGGAATGTAAACTTGGCTACACAGGAACTGAATTCCAAAACAGAACAGGGTCTCAAATTTAGAAAACCAACTTATGCTTGCTTAAGGGGAAAGGTGAGTTGGGGTGCTGCATAAAACCAGAGATTGAAATGAGCACAGATAAAGTTCCTTAAGCCAAATATGGAATAGACAAGAGCTACTCCTTGCTCAACGAAATGGACTCAACACCGCATATTAAACGCCTAAGAATGTACCTGACTAGTAAGTATCTTAAAACCTATGGATTGCTATTTCTCCGAAAGAGAATCAAGCGTGTGTACAGGGGCATAAACGCAGCACTGATAGGATTGGAGAGGTTCGGTGAGCAAATGAAGACCCTTTGAAGTCATATTGCATGGTACCCATTCCACGGGTTTCAACTACCCAGGTTTAAGGTATTCTTCCTTCAGCTAAAACATGCATGTGGAACCTAGAGTATGATCAACCATGTGATCGGGAGACGTGTTCAAATATGTCTCAGTTTTCACACCCTGGTACTCGGGTGCAACTTTCCAGACGCTTTACTAACACTCTCCCGACTTGGAGAGTCAGTCCCTTTAAACTCCTGTTTGGCCCAGTTTGCAATTTCTGCGGAAGATGAAAAGGAATAGCGAGAACCAATGAGAGACTAGCTGGAGGTGTCTGGACGGGCAAATTTAACTCTCATTTCCCACCAGGAAGAGGAATTAACGAAAGGCTCAACGTGCCGTGCCGGAACCAGATTAGGGCCTGAAGCCATCATGCGGTGTTGCGGCCAGCTCACAAGAAAGTGAGTTGAGGAAAGGAGTTCAGGGGCACTGTAATTCACAAACCTGCAGAGTTATAAATGACAGCTATCGTCCAAAAATATACTGAAGTAAGGCTGCCAAGAGGACTTGAAAGCGGGGCAGAATTGCAGGAAACCGATTTCAGGAGGTAGACTGGAATTGCATTGAAAGCATAGGAAAAGAGGCAGAACGTCCACAATGATGCACTTGGCCAAAAAGGGCGTATGCGTTTTTTCCTGAATATATTCAGGAAAAAACGCATACGCCCTTTTTGGCCAACCAAGCAAGCTTGCAAAGGAAACCTGCACTACAAAGAAGTCTCACTTCCCCCAGGTCAAAAGGGCCATCTGAAAAAAGTGTAAAATCCAGAAAGGCAGGACAGGCCATGGAGAACTGGGAGCCTTGTTATGCTGATGGGCGGGATGTAAATTGCCAACAGACACTCGGGAGAAGTGTATGGTGTTTCCTGAAACATCTAAAAAACAAAGCAACAGAGCCTAGGGCACTTCCACTTATGGTCCTATAGCTTAGGGAAATTAAAATCAAAAAGACACAGCCACCCCAAAGTTTGGGACGCCTCTGTTTACAAGAACCTCGTTTACCGTACAAGTTCAATATCACAGCAAGTGAAAAATGGATAAAGAACTTGTGGTACTTACGTACAATGCAGTATCACTCAGCAATGAAATCTATGTCATCAGGCCCATAGCAGCATAATGAGTGGATTCAGATACGATGATTCTAACTGAAATAAGTCACACAGAAAAAGAAACATCATAAGATATCACTAATACACGGAATGTAGACTTGGCTACACAGGAACTGAATTCCAAAACAGAACAGGGTCTCAAATTTAGAAAACCAACTTATGCTTGCTTAAGGGTAAAGGTGAGTTGGGGTGCTGCATAAAACCAGAGACTGAAATGAGCACAGATAAAGTTCCTTAAGCCAAATATGGAATAGACAAGAGCTACTCCTTGCTCAACGAAATGGACTCAACACCGCACATGAAATGCCTAAGAATGTACCTGACTAGTAAATACCTTAAAACCTATGGATTGCTATGTCTCCGAAAGAGAATCAAGCATGTGTACAGGGGCATAAACGCAGCAGTGATAGGATTGGAGAGGTTCGGTGAGCAAATGAAGACCCTTTGAAGTCATATTGCATGGTACCCATTCCACAGGTTTCAACTACCCAGGTTTAAGGTATTCTTCCTTCAGCTAAAACATGCATGTGGAACCTAGAGTATGATCAACCGTGTGATTGCGAGACGTGTTCAAATATGTCTCAATTTTCGTACCCTGGTACTCGGGTGCAACATTCCAGACGCTTTACTAACACTCTCCCGACTTGGAGAGTCAGTCCCTTTAATCTCCTGTTTGGCCCAGTTTGCAATTTCTGCGGAAGATGAACAGGAATAGCGAGAACCAATGAGAGACTAGCTGGAGGTGTCTGGACGGGCAAATTTAACTCTCATTTCCCACCAGGAAGAGGAATTAACCAAAGGCTCAGCGTGCCATTCCGTAACCAGATTAGGGCCTGAAGCCATCCTGCGGTGTTGCGGCCAGCTCACAAGAAAGCGAGTTGAAGAAAGGATCTCAGGGGCACTGTAATTCACAAACCTGCAGAGTTATAAATGACAGCTATCGTCCAAAAATATACTGAAGTAAGGCTGCCAAGAGGACTTGAAAGCGGGGCAGAATTGCAGGAAACCGATTTCAGGAGGTAGACTGGAATTGCATTGAAAGCATAGGAAAAGAGGCAGAACGTCCACAATGATGCACTTGGCCAAAAAGGGCGTATGCGTTTTTTCCTGAATATATTCAGGAAAAAACGCATACGCCCTTTTTGGCCAACCAAGCAAGCTTGCAAAGGAAATCTGCACTACAATGAAGTCTCACTTCCCCCCGGTCAAAAGGGCCATCTGAAAAAAGTGTAAAATCCAGAAAGGCAGGACAGGCCATGGAGAACTGGGAGCCTTGTTATGCTGATGGGCGGGATGTAAATTGCCAACAGACACTCGGGAGAAGTGTATGGTGTTTCCTGAAACATCTAAAAAACAAAGCAACAGAGCCTAGGGCACTTCCACTTATGGTCCTATAGCTTAGGGAAATTAAAATCAAAAAGACACAGCCACCCCAATGTTTGGGACGCCTCTGTTTACAAGAACCTCGTTTACCATACAAGTTCAATATCACAGCAAGTGAAAAATTGATAAAGAACTTGTGGTACTTATGTACAATGCAGTATCACTCAGCAATGAAATCTATGTCATCAGGCCCGTAGCAGCATAATGAGTGGATGCAGGTACGATGATTCTAACTGAAATAAGTCACACAGAAAAAGAAACATCATAAGATATCACTACTACATGGAATATAAACTTGGTTACAAAGGAACTGAATTCCAAAACAGAACAGGGTCTCAAATGTAGAAAACCAACTTATGCTTGCTTAAGGGGAAAGGTGAGTTGGGGTGCTGCATAAAACCAGAGATTGAAATGAGCACAGATAAAGTTCCTTAAGCCAAATATGGAATAGACAAGAGCTACTCCTTGCTCAACGAAATGGACTCAACACCCCATATTAAACGCCTAAGAATGTACCTGACTAGTAAGTATCTTAAAACCTATGGATTGCTATGTCTCCAAAAGAGAATCAAGCGTGTGTACAGGGGCATAAACGCAGCAGTGATAGGATTGGAGAGTTTCGGTGAGCAAATGAAGACCCTTTGAAGTCATATTGTATGGTACCCATTCCACGGGTTTCAACTACCCAGGTTTAATGTATTCTTCCTTCAGCTAAAACATGCATGTGGAACCCAGAGTATGATCAACCGTGTGAACGGGAGACATGTTCAAATATGTCTCAGTTTTCCTTCCCTGGTACTCGGGTGCAACATACCAGATATTTACTAACACTCTCCCCACTTGGAGAGTCAGCGCCTTTAACCTCCTGTTTGGCCCAGTTTGCAATTTCTGCGGAAGATAAACAGGAATAGCGAGAACCAATGAGAGACTAGCTGGAGGTGTCTGGACGGGCAAATTTAACTCTCATTTCCCACCAAGAAGAGTAAATAACCAAAGGCTGAGCGTGCCGTTCCAGAACCAGATTAGCGCCTGAAGACATCCTGCGGTGTTGCGGCCATCTCACAAGAAAGCGAGTTGAAGAAAGGAGCTCAGGGGCACTGTAATTCACAAACCTGCAGAGTTATAAATGACAGCTATCGTCCAAAAATATACTGAAGTAAGGCTGCCAAGAGGACTTGAAAGCGGGGCAGAAGTGCAGGAAACCGATTTCAGGAGGTAGACTGGAATTGCATTGAAAGCATAGGAAAAGAGGCAGAGCGTCCACAATGATGCACTTGGCCAAAAAGGGCGTATGCGTTTTTTCCTGAATATATTCAGGAAAAAACGCATACGCCCTTTTTGGCCAACCAAGCAAGCTTGCAAAGGAAATCTGCACTACAATGAAGTCTCACTTCCCCCCGGTCAAAAGGGCCATCTGAAAAAAGTGTAAAATCCAGAAAGGCAGGACAGGCCATGGAGAACTGGGAGCCTTGTTATGCTGATGGGCGGGATGTAAATTGCCAACAGACACTCGGGAGAAGTGTATGGTGTTTCCTGAAACATCTAAAAAACAAAGCAACAGAGCCTAGGGCACTTCCACTTATGGTCCTATAGCTTAGGGAAATTAAAATCAAAAAGACACAGCCATCCCAAAGTTTGCAACGGGTCTGTTTACAAGAACCTCGTTTACAGTACAAGTTCAACATCGCAGAAAGTGAAAAATGGATAAAGAAGTTGTGGTATTTACTTACAAAGCAATATCACTCAGCAATGAAATCTATGTCATCAGGCCCTTAGTAGCACAATGAGTGGATTCAGGTATGGTGATTCTAACTGAAATAAGTCACACAGAAAAAGAAACATCATAAGATATCACTAATACACGGAATGTAAACTTGGCTACACAGGAACTGAATTCCAAAACAGAACAGTGTCTCAAATTTAGAAAACCAACTTATGCTTGCTTAAGGGGAAAGGTGAGTTGGGGTGCTGCATAAAACCAGAGACTGAAATGAGCACAGATAAAGTTCCTTAAGCCACATATGGAATAGACAAGAGCTAATCCTTGCTCAACGAAATGGACTCAACACCGCACATTAAATGCCTAAGAATGTACCTGACTAGAAAATATCTTAAAACCTATGGATTGCTATGTCTCCGAAAGAGAATCAAGCATGTGTACAGGGGCATAAACGCAGCAGTGATAGGATTGGAGAGTTTCGGTGAGCAAATTAAGAGCCTTTGAAGTCATATTGCATGGTACCCATTCCACGGGTTTCAACTACCCAGGTTTAAGGTATTCTTCCTTCAGCTAAAACATGCATGTGGAACCTAGAGTATGATCAACCATGTGATCGCGAGACGTGTTCAAATATGTCTCAGTTTTCGTACACTGGTACTCGGGTGCAACATTCCTGACGCTTTACTAACACTCTCCCCACTTGGAGAGTCAGTCCCTTTAACCTCCTGTTTGGCCCAGTTTGCAATTTCTGCGGAAGATAAACAGGAATAGCGAGAACCAATGAGAGACTAGCTGGAGGTGTCTGGACGGGCAAATTTATCTCTCATTTCCCACCAGGAAGAGGAATTAACCAAAGGCTCAGCGTGCCGTGCCGGAACCAGACTAGGGCCTGAAGCCATCCTGTGGTGTTGCGGCCAGCTCACAAGAAAGCGAGTTGAAGAAAGGAGCTCAGGGGCACTGTAATTCACAAACCTGCAGAGTTATAAATGACAGCTATCATCCAAAAATATACTGAAATAAGGCTGCCAAGAGGACTTGAAAGCGGTGCAGAATTGCAGGAAACCGATTTCAGGAGGTAGACTGGAATTGCATTGAAAGCATAGGAAAAGAGGCAGAACGTCCACAATGATGCACTTGGCCAAAAAGGGCGTATGGGTTTTTTCCTGAATATATTCAGGAAAAAACGCATACGCCCTTTTTGGCCAACCAAGCAAGCTTGCAAAGGAAATCTGCACTACAATGAAGTCTCACTTCCCCCCGGTCAAACGGGCCATCTGAAAAAAGTGTAAAATCCAGAAAAGCAGGACAGGCCATGGAGAACTGGGAGCCTTGTTATGCTGATGGGCGGGATGTAAATTGCCAACAGACACTCGGGAGAAGTGTATGGTGTTTCCTGAAACATCTAAAAAACAAAGCAACAGAGCCTAGGGCACTTCCACTTATGGTCCTATAGCTTAGGGAAATTAAAATAAAAAAGACACAACCACCCCAATGTTTGGGACGCCTCTGTTTACAAGAACCTCGTTTACCATACAAGTTCAATATCACAGCAAGTGAAAAATTGATAAAGAACTTGTGGTACTTACGTACAATGCAGTATCACTCAGCAATGAAATCTATGTCATCAGGCCCGTAGCAGCACAATGAGTGGATTCAGGTACGATAATTCTAACTGAAATAAGTCACACAGAAATAGAAACATCATAAGATATCACTAATACACGGAATGTAAACTTGGCTACACAGGAACTGAATTCCAAAACAGAACAGGGTCTCAAATTTAGAAAACCAACTTATGCTTGCTTAAGGGGAAAAGTGAGTTGGGGTGCTGCATAAAACCAGAGATTGAAATGAGCACAGATAAAGTTCCTTAAGCCAAATATGGAATAGACAAGAGCTACTCCTTGCTCAACGAAATGGACTCAACACCCCATATTAAACGCCTAAGAATGTACCTGACTAGTAAGTATCTTAAAACCTATGGATTGCTATGTCTCCAAAAGAGAATCAAGCGTGTGTACAGGGGCATAAACGCAGCAGTGATAGGATTGGAGAGGTTCGGTGAGCAAATGAAGACCCTTTGAAGTCATATTGTTTGGTACCCATTCCACGGGTTTCAACTACCCAGGTTTAATGTATTCTTCCTTCAGCTAAAACATGCATGTGGAACCCAGAGTATGATCAACCGTGTGAACGGGAGACATGTTCAAATATGTCTCAGTTTTCCTCCCCTGGTACTCGGGTGCAACATACCAGATATTTACTAACACTCTCCCCACTTGGAGAGTCAGCGCCTTTAACCTCCTGTTTGGCCCAGTTTGCAATTTCTGCGGAAGATAAACAGGAATAGCGAGAACCAATGAGAGACTAGCTGGAGGTATCTGGACGGGCAAATTTAACTCTCATTTCCCACCAGGAAGTGTAAATAACCAAAGGCTGAGCGTGCCGTGCCAGAACCAGATTAGGGCCTGAAGCCATCCTGCGGTGTTGCGGCCATCTCACAAGAAAGCGAGTTGAAGAAAGGAGCTCAGGGGCACTGTAATTCACAAACCTGCAGAGTTATAAATGACAGCTATCGTCCAAAAATATACTGAAGTAAGGCTGCCAAGAGGACTTGAAAGCGGGGCAGAAGTGCAGGAAACCGATTTCAGGAGGTAGACTGGAATTGCATTGAAAGCATAGGAAAAGAGGCAGAGCGTCCACAATGATGCACTTGGCCAAAAAGGGCGTATGCGTTTTTTCCTGAATATATTCAGGAAAAAATGCATACGCCCTTTTTGGCCAACCAAGCAAGCTTGCAAAGGAAATCTGCACTACAATGAAGTCTCACTTCCCCCCGGTCAAACGGGCCATCTGAAAAAAGTGTAAAATCCAGAAAGGCAGGACAGGCCATGGAGAACTGGGAGCCTTGTTATGCTGATGGGCGGGATGTAAATTGCCAACAGACACTCGGGAGAAGTGTATGGTGTTTCCTGAAACATCTAAAAAACAAAGCAACAGAGCGTAGGGCACTTCCACTTATGGTCCTATAGCTTAGGGAAATTAAAATCAAAAAGACACAGCCATCCCAAAGTTTGCAACGGCTCTGTTTACAAGAACCTCGTTTACAGTACAAGTTCAACATCGCAGAAAGTGAAAAATGGATAAAGAAGTTGTGGTATTTACTTACAAAGCAATATCACTCAGCAATGAAATCTATGTCATCACGCCCTTAGTAGCACAATGAGTGGATTCAGGTATGGTGATTCTAACTGAAATAAGTCACACAGAAAAAGAAACATCATAAGATATCACTAATACACGGAATGTAAACTTGGCTACACAGGAACTGAATTCCAAAACAGAACAGTGTCTCAAATTTAGAAAACCAACTTATGCTTGCTTAAGGGGAAAGGTGAGTTGGGGTGCTGCATAAAAGCAGAGATTGAAATGAGCACAGATAAAGTTCCTTAAGCCAAATATGGAATAGACAATAGCTACTCCTTGCTCAACGAAATGGACTCAACACCCCATATTAAACGCCTAAGAATGTACCTGACTAGTAAGTATCTTAAAACCTATGGATTGCTATGTCTCCAAAAGAGAATCAAGCATGTGTACAGGGGCATAAACGCAGCAGTGATAGGATTGGAGAGGTTCGGTGAGCAAATGAAAACCCTTTGAAGTCATATTGTATGGTACCCATTCCACGGGTTTCAACTACCCAGGTTTAATGTATTCTTCCTTCAGCTAAAACATGCATGTGGAACCCAGAGTATGATCAACCGTGTGAACGGGAGACATGTTCAAATATGTCTCAGTTTTCCTCCCCTGGTACTCGGGTGCAACATACCAGATATTTACTAACACTCTCCCCACTTGGAGAGTCAGCGCCTTTAACCTCCTGTTTGGCCCAGTTTGCAATTTCTGCGGAAGATAAACAGGAATAGCGAGAACCAATGAGAGACTAGCTGGAGGTGTCTGGACGGGCAAATTTAACTCTCATTTCCCACCAGGAAGAGTAAATAACCAAAGGCTGAGCGTGCCGTGCCAGAACCAGATTAGGGCCTGAAGCCATCCTGCGGTGTTGCGGCCAGCTCACAAGAAAGCGTGTTGAAGAAAGGAGCTCAGGGGCACTGTAATTCACAAACCTGCAGAGTTATAAATGACAGCTATCGTCCAAAAATATACTGAAGTAAGGCTGCCAAGAGGACTTGAAAGCGGGGCAGAAGTGCAGGAAACCGATTTCAGGAGGTAGACTGGAATTGCATTGAAAGCATAGGAAAAGAGGCTGAACGTCCACAATGATACACTTGGCCAAAAAGGGCGTATGCGTTTTTTCCTGAATATATTCAGGAAAAAACGCATACGCCCTTTTTGGCCAACCAAGCAAACTTGCAATGGAAACCTGCACTACAATGAAGTCTCACTTCCCCCCGGTCAAAAGGGCCATCTGAAAAAAGTGTAAAATCCAGAAAGGCAGGACAGGCCATGGAGAACTGGGAGCCTTGTTATGCTGATGGGCGGGATGTAAATTGCCAACAGACACTCGGGAGAAGTGTATGGTGTTTCCTGAAACATCTAAAAAACAAAGCAACAGAGCCTAGGGCACTTCCACTTATGGTCCTATAGCTTAGGGAAATTAAAATCAAAAAGACACAGCCACCCCAAAGTTTGCGACGCCTCTGTTTACAAGAACCTTGTTTACCGTACAAGTTCAATATCACAGAAAGTGAAAAATGGATAAAGAACTTGTGGTACTTACGTACAATGCAGTATCACTCAGCAATGAAATCTATGTCATCAGGCCCATAGCAGCATAATGAGTGGATTCAGGTACGATGATTCTAACTGAAATAAGTCACACAGAAAAAGAAACATCATAAGATATCACTAATACACGGAATGTAAACTTGGCTACACAGGAACTGAATTCCAAAACAGAACAGGGTCTCAAATTTAGAAAACCAACTTATGCTTGCTTAAGGGGAAAGGTGAGTTGGGGTGCTGCATAAAACCAGAGATTGAAATGAGCACAGATAAAGTTCCTTAAGCCAAATATGGAATAGACAAGAGCTACTCCTTGCTCAACGAAATGGACTCAACACCGCATATTAAACGCCTAAGAATGTACCTGACTAGTAAGTATCTTAAAACCTATGGATTGCTATTTCTCCGAAAGAGAATCAAGCGTGTGTACAGGGGCATAAACGCAGCACTGATAGGATTGGAGAGGTTCGGTGAGCAAATGAAGACCCTTTGAAGTCATATTGCATGGTACCCATTCCACGGGTTTCAACTACCCAGGTTTAAGGTATTCTTCCTTCAGCTAAAACATGCATGTGGAACCTAGAGTATGATCAACCATGTGATCGGGAGACGTGTTCAAATATGTCTCAGTTTTCACACCCTGGTACTCGGGTGCAACTTTCCAGACGCTTTACTAACACTCTCCCGACTTGGAGAGTCAGTCCCTTTAAACTCCTGTTTGGCCCAGTTTGCAATTTCTGCGGAAGATGAAAAGGAATAGCGAGAACCAATGAGAGACTAGCTGGAGGTGTCTGGACGGGCAAATTTAACTCTCATTTCCCACCAGGAAGAGGAATTAACGAAAGGCTCAACGTGCCGTGCCGGAACCAGATTAGGGCCTGAAGCCATCATGCGGTGTTGCGGCCAGCTCACAAGAAAGTGAGTTGAGGAAAGGAGTTCAGGGGCACTGTAATTCACAAACCTGCAGAGTTATAAATGACAGCTATCGTCCAAAAATATACTGAAGTAAGGCTGCCAAGAGGACTTGAAAGCGGGGCAGAATTGCAGGAAACCGATTTCAGGAGGTAGACTGGAATTGCATTGAAAGCATAGGAAAAGAGGCAGAACGTCCACAATGATGCACTTGTCCAAAAAGGGCGTATGCGTTTTTTCCTGAATATATTCAGGAAAAAACGCATACGCCCTTTTTGGCCAACCAAGCAAGCTTGCAAAGGAAACCTGCACTACAATGAAGTCTCACTTCCCCCAGGTCAAAAGGGCCATCTGAAAAAAGTGTAAAATCCAGAAAGGCAGGACAGGCCATGGAGAACTGGGAGCCTTGTTATGCTGATGGGCGGGATGTAAATTGCCAACAGACACTCGGGAGAAGTGTATGGTGTTTCCTGAAACATCTAAAAAACAAAGCAACAGAGCCTAGGGCACTTCCACTTATGGTCCTATAGCTTAGGGAAATTAAAATCAAAAAGACACAGCCACCCCAAAGTTTGGGACGCCTCTGTTTACAAGAACCTCGTTTACCGTACAAGTTCAATATCACAGCAAGTGAAAAATGGATAAAGAACTTGTGGTACTTACGTACAATGCAGTATCACTCAGCAATGAAATCTATGTCATCAGGCCCATAGCAGCATAATGAGTGGATTCAGATACGATGATTCTAACTGAAATAAGTCACACAGAAAAAGAAACATCATAAGATATCACTAATACACGGAATGTAGACTTGGCTACACAGGAACTGAATTCCAAAACAGAACAGGGTCTCAAATTTAGAAAACCAACTTATGCTTGCTTAAGGGTAAAGGTGAGTTGGGGTGCTGCATAAAACCAGAGATTGAAATGAGCACAGATAAAGTTCCTTAAGCCAAATATGGAATAGACAAGAGCTACTCCTTACTCAACGAAATGGACACAACACACCATATTAAACGCCTAAGAATGTACCTGACTAGTAAGTATCTTAAAACCTATGGATTGCTCTGTCTCCAAAAGAGAATCAAGCATGTGTACAGGGGCATAAACACAGCAGTGATAGGATTGGAGAGGTTTGGTGAGCAAATGAAGACCCTTTGAAGTCATATTGCATGGTACCCATTTCACGGGTCTCAACTCTCCAGGTTTAAGGTATTCTTCCTTCAGCTAAAACATGCATGTGGAACCCAGAGTATGATCAACCGTGTGAACGGGAGACGTGTTCAAATATGTCTCAGTTTTCGTACCCTGGTACTCGGGTGCAACATTCCAGACGCTTTACTAACACTCTCCCGACTTGGAGAGTCAGTCCCTTTAACCTCCTGTTTGGCCCAGTTTGCAATTTCTGCGGAAGATGAACAGGAATAGGGAGAACCAATGAGAGACTAGCTGGAGGTGTCTGGACGGGCAAATTTAACTCTCATTTCCCACCAGGAAGAGGAATTAACCAAAGGCTCAGCGTGCCATGTCGGAACCAGATTAGGGCCTGAAGCCATCCTGCGGTGTTGCGGCCAGCTCACAAGAAAGCGAGTTGAAGAAAGGAGCTCAGGGGCACTGTAATTCACAAACCTGCAGAGTTATAAATGACAGCTATCGTCCAAAAATATACTGAAGTAAGGCTGCCAAGAGGACTTGAAAGCGGGACAGAATTGCAGGAAACCGATTTCAGGAGGTAGACTGGAATTGCATTGAAAGCATAGGAAAAGAGGCAGAGCGTCCACAATGATGCACTTGGCCAAAAAGGGCGTATGCGTTTTTTCCTGAATATATTCAGGAAAAAACGCATACGCACTTTTTGGCCAACCAAGCAAATTTCCAAAAGAAATCTGCACTACAATGAAGTCTCACTTCCCCCCGGTCAAAAGGGCCATCTGAAAAAAGTGTAAAATCCAGAAAGGCAGGACAGGCCATGGAGAACTGGGAGCCTTGTTATGCTGATGGGCGGGATGTAAACTGCCAACAGACACTCGGGAGAAGTGTATGGTGTTTCCTGAAACATCTAAAAAACAAAGCAACAGAGCCTAGGGCACTTCCACTTATGGTCCTATAGCTTAGGGAAATTAAAATCAAAAAGACACAGCCACCCCAAAGTTTGGGACGCCTCTGTTTACAAGAACCTCGTTTACAGTACAAGTTCAACATCGCAGAAAGTGAAAAATGGATAAAGAAGTTGTGGTATTTACTTACAAAGCAATATCACTCAGCAATGAAATCTATGATATCAGGACCTTAGCAGCACAATGAGTGTATTCAGGTATGATGATTCTAACTGAAATAAGTCACACAGAAAAAGAAACATCACAAGATATCAGTAATACACGGAATGTAAACTTGGCTACACAGGAACTGAATTACAGAACAGAACAGGGTCTCAAATTTAGAAAACCAACTTATGCTTGCTTAAGGGTAAAGGTGAGTTGGGGTGCTGCATAAAACCAGAGACTAAAATGAGCACAGATAAAGTTCCTTAAGCCAAATATGGAATAGACAAGAGCTACTCCTTGCTCAATGAAATGGACTCAACACCGCACATTAAATGCCTATGAATGTACCTGACTAGTAAATATCTTAAAAGCTATGGATTGCTATGTCTCTGAAACAGAATCAAGCATGTGTACAGGGGCATAAACGCAGCAGTGATAGGATTGGAGAGGTTCGGTGAGCAAATGAAGACCCTTTGAAGTCATATTGCATGGTACCCATTCCACAGGTTTCAACTACCCAGGTTTAAGGTATTCTTCCTTCAGCTAAAACATGCATGTGGAACCTAGAGTATGATCAACCATGTGATCGCGAGACGTGTTCAAATATGTCTCAGTTTTCATACCCTGGTACTCGGGTGCAACATTCCAGACGCTTTACAAAAACACTCTCCCGACTTGGAGAGTCAGTCCCTTTAAACTCCTGTTTGGCCCAGTTTGCAATTTCTGCGGAAGATGAACAGGAATAGGGAGAATCAATGAGAGACTAGCTGGAGGTGTCTGGACGGGCAAATTTAACTCTCATTTCCCACCAGGAAGAGGAATTAACCAAAGGCTGAGCGTGCCGTGTCAGAACCAGATTAGGGCCTGAAGCCATCCTTCGGTGTTGCGGCCATCTCACAAGAAAGCGAGTTGAAGAAAGGAGCTCAGGGGCACTGTAATTCACAAACCTGCAGAGTTATAAATGACAGCTATCGTCCAAAAATATACTGAAGTAAGGCTGCCAAGAGGACTTGAAAGCGGGGCAGAAGTGCAGGAAACCGATTTCAGGAGGTAGACTGGAATTGCATTGAAAGCATAGGAAAAGAGGCAGAGCGTCCACAATGATGCACTTGGCCAAAAAGGGCGTATGGGTTTTTTCCTGAATATATTCAGGAAAAAACGCATACGCCCTTTTTGGCCAACCAAGCAAGCTTGCAAAGGAAATCTGCACTACAATGAAGTCTCACTTCCCCCCGGTCAAAAGGGCCATCTGAAAAAAGTGTAAAATCCAGAAAGGCAGGACAGGCCATGGAGAACTGGGAGCCTTGTTATGCTGATGGGCGGGATGTAAATTGCCAACAGACACTCGGGAGAAGTGTATGGTGTTTCCTGAAACATCTAAAAAACAAAGCAACAGAGCCTAGGGCACTTCCACTTATGGTCCTATAGCTTAGGGAAATTAAAATCAAAAAGACACAGCCATCCCAAAGTTTGCAACGGGTCTGTTTACAAGAACCTCGTTTACAGTACAAGTTCAACATTGCAGAAAGTGAAAAATGGATAAAGAAGTTGTGGTATTTACTTACAAAGCAATATCACTCAGCAATGAAATCTATGTCATCAGGCCCTTAGTAGCACAATGAGTGGATTCAGGTATGGTGATTCTAACTGAAATAAGTCACACAGAAAAAGAAACATCATAAGATATCACTAATACACGGAATGTAAACTTGGCTACACAGGAACTGAATTCCAAAACAGAACAGTGTCTCAAATTTAGAAAACCAACTTATGCTTGCTTAAGGGGAAAGGTGAGTTGGGGTGCTGCATAAAACCAGAGATTGAAATGAGCACAGATAAAGTTCCTTAAGCCAAATATGGAATAGACAAGAGCTACTCCTTGCTCAACGAAATGGACTCAACACCCCATATTAAACGCCTAAGAATGTACCTGACTAGTAAGTATCTTAAAACCTATGGATTGCTATGTCTCCAAAAGAGAATCAAGCGTGTGTACAGGGGCATAAACGCAGCAGTGATAGGATTGGAGAGGTTCGGTGAGCAAATGAAGACCCTTTGAAGTCATATTGTATGGTACCCATTCCACGGGTTTCAACTACCCAGGTTTAATGTATTCTTCCTTCAGCTAAAACATGCATGTGGAACCCAGAGTATGATCAACCGTGTGAACGGGAGACATGTTCAAATATGTCTCAGTTTTCCTCCCCTGGTACTCGGGTGCAACATACCAGATATTTACTAACACTCTCCCCACTTGGAGAGTCAGCGCCTTTAACCTCCTGTTTGGCCCAGTTTGCAATTTCTGCGGAAGATAAACAGGAATAGCGAGAACCAATGAGAGACTAGCTGGAGGTGTCTGGACGGGCAAATTTAACTCTCATTTCCCACCAGGAAGAGTAAATAACCAAAGGCTGAGCGTGCCGTGTCAGAACCAGATTAGGGCCTGAAGCCATCCTGCGGTGTTGCGGCCATCTCACAAGAAAGCGAGTTGAAGAAAGGAGCTCAGGGGCACTGTAATTCACAAACCTGCAGAGTTATAAATGACAGCTATCGTCCAAAAATATACTGAAGTAAGGCTGCCAAGAGGACTTGAAAGCGGGGCAGAAGTGCAGGAAACCGATTTCAGGAGGTAGACTGGAATTGCATTGAAAGCATAGGAAAAGAGGCAGAGCGTCCACAATGATGCACTTGGCCAAAAAGGGCGTATGCGTTTTTTCCTGAATATATTCAGGAAAAAACGCATACGCCCTTTTTGGCCAACCAAGCAAGCTTGCAAAGGAAATCTGCACTACAATGAAGTCTCACTTCCCCCCGGTCAAAAGGGCCATCTGAAAAAAGTGTAAAATCCAGAAAGGCAGGACAGGCCATGGAGAACTGGGAGCCTTGTTATGCTGATGGGCGGGATGTAAATTGCCAACAGACACTCGGGAGAAGTGTATGGTGTTTCCTGAAACATCTAAAAAACAAAGCAACAGAGCCTAGGGCACTTCCACTTATGGTCCTATAGCTTAGGGAAATTAAAATCAAAAAGACACAGCCATCCCAAAGTTTGCAACGGGTCTGTTTACAAGAACCTCGTTTACAGTACAAGTTCAACATCGCAGAAAGTGAAAAATGGATAAAGAAGTTGTGGTATTTACTTACAAAGCAATATCACTCAGCAATGAAATCTATGTCATCAGGCCCTTAGTAGCACAATGAGTGGATTCAGGTATGGTGATTCTAACTGAAATAAGTCACACAGAAAAAGAAACATCATAAGATATCACTAATACACGGAATGTAAACTTGGCTACACAGGAACTGAATTCCAAAACAGAACAGTGTCTCAAATTTAGAAAACCAACTTATGCTTGCTTAAGGGGAAAGGTGAGTTGGGGTGCTGCATAAAACCAGAGATTGAAATGAGCACAGATAAAGTTCCTTAAGCCAAATATGGAATAGACAAGAGCTACTCCTTGCTCAACGAAATGGACTCAACACCCCATATTAAACGCCTAAGAATGTACCTGACTAGTAAGTATCTTAAAACCTATGGATTGCTATGTCTCCAAAAGAGAATCAAGCGTGTGTACAGGGGCATAAACGCAGCAGTGATAGGATTGGAGAGGTTCGGTGAGCAAATGAAAACCCTTTGAAGTCATATTGTATGGTACCCATTCCACGGGTTTCAACTACCCAGGTTTAATGTATTCTTCCTTCAGCTAAAACATGCATGTGGAACCCAGAGTATGATCAACCGTGTGAACGGGAGACATGTTCAAATATGTCTCACTTTTCCTCCCCTGGTACTCGGGTGCAACATACCAGATATTTACTAACACTCTCCCCACTTGGAGAGTCAGTGCCTTTAACCTCCTGTTTGGCCCAGTTTGCAATTTCTGCGGAAGATAAACAGGAATAGCGAGAACCAATGAGAGACTAGCTGGAGGTGTCTGGACGGGCAAATTTAACTCTCATTTCCCACCAGGAAGAGTAAATAACCAAAGGCTGAGCGTGCCGTGCCAGAACCAGATTAGGGCCTGAAGCCATCCTGCGGTGTTGCGGCCATCTCACAAGAAAGCGTGTTGAAGAAAGGAGCTCAGGGGCACTGTAATTCACAAACCTGCAGAGTTATAAATGACAGCTATCGTCCAAAAATATACTGAAGTAAGGCTGCCAAGAGGACTTGAAAGCGGGGCAGAAGTGCAGGAAACCGATTTCAGGAGGTAGACTGGAATTGCATTGAAAGCATAGGAAAAGGGGCTGAACGTCCACAATGATACACTTGGCCAAAAAGGGCGTATGCGTTTTTTCCTGAATATATTCAGGAAAAAACCCATACGCCCTTTTTGGCCAACCAAGCAAGCTTGCAAAGGAAATCTGCACTACAATGAAGTCTCACTTCCCCCCGGTCAAAAGGGCCATCTGAAAAAAGTGTAAAATCCAGAAAGGCAGGACAGGCCATGGAGAACTGGGAGCCTTGTTATGCTGATGGGCGGGATGTAAATTGCCAACAGACACTCGGGAGAAGTGTATGGTGTTTCCTGAAACATCTAAAAAACAAAGCAACAGAGCCTAGGGCACTTCCACTTATGGTCCTATAGCTTAGGGAAATTAAAATCAAAAAGACACAGCCATCCCAAAGTTTGCAACGGGTCTGTTTACAAGAACCTCGTTTACAGTACAAGTTCAACATTGCAGAAAGTGAAAAATGGATAAAGAAGTTGTGGTATTTACTTACAAAGCAATATCACTCAGCAATGAAATCTATGTCATCAGGCCCTTAGTAGCACAATGAGTGGATTCAGGTATGGTGATTCTAACTGAAATAAGTCACACAGAAAAAGAAACATCATAAGATATCACTAATACACGGAATGTAAACTTGGCTACACAGGAACTGAATTCCAAAACAGAACAGTGTCTCAAATTTAGAAAACCAACTTATGCTTGCTTAAGGGGAAAGGTGAGTTGGGGTGCTGCATAAAACCAGAGATTGAAATGAGCACAGATAAAGTTCCTTAAGCCAAATATGGAATAGACAAGAGCTACTCCTTGCTCAACGAAATGGACTCAACACCCCATATTAAACGCCTAAGAATGTACCTGACTAGTAAGTATCTTAAAACCTATGGATTGCTATGTCTCCAAAAGAGAATCAAGCGTGTGTACAGGGGCATAAACGCAGCAGTGATAGGATTGGAGAGGTTCGGTGAGCAAATGAAGACCCTTTGAAGTCATATTGTATGGTACCCATTCCACGGGTTTCAACTACCCAGGTTTAATGTATTCTTCCTTCAGCTAAAACATGCATGTGGAACCCAGAGTATGATCAACCGTGTGAACGGGAGACATGTTCAAATATGTCTCAGTTTTCCTCCCCTGGTACTCGGGTGCAACATACCAGATATTTACTAACACTCTCCCCACTTGGAGAGTCAGCGCCTTTAACCTCCTGTTTGGCCCAGTTTGCAATTTCTGCGGAAGATAAACAGGAATAGCGAGAACCAATGAGAGACTAGCTGGAGGTGTCTGGACGGGCAAATTTAACTCTCATTTCCCACCAGGAAGAGTAAATAACCAAAGGCTGAGCGTGCCGTGTCAGAACCAGATTAGGGCCTGAAGCCATCCTGCGGTGTTGCGGCCAGCTCACAAGAAAGCGAGTTGAAGAAAGGAGCTCAGGGGCACTGTAATTCACAAACCTGCAGAGTTATAAATGACAGCTATCGTCCAAAAATATACTGAAGTAAGGCTGCCAAGAGGACTTGAAAGCGGGGCAGAAGTTCAGGAAACCGATTTCAGGAGGTAGACTGGAATTGCATTGAAAGCATAGGAAAAGAGGCAGAGCGTCCACAATGATGCACTTGGCCAAAAAGGGCGTATGCGTTTTTTCCTGAATATATTCAGGAAAAAACGCATACGCCCTTTTTGGCCAACCAAGCAAGCTTGCAAAGGAAATCTGCACTACAATGAAGTCTCACTTCCCCCCGGTCAAAAGGGCCATCTGAAAAAAGTGTAAAATCCAGAAAGGCAGGACAGGCCATGGAGAACTGGGAGCCTTGTTATGCTGATGGGCGGGATGTAAATTGCCAACAGACACTCGGGAGAAGTGTATGGTGTTTCCTGAAACATCTAAAAAACAAAGCAACAGAGCCTAGGGCACTTCCACTTATGGTCCTATAGCTTAGGGAAATTAAAATCAAAAAGACACAGCCATCCCAAAGTTTGCAACGGGTCTGTTTACAAGAACCTCGTTTACAGTACAAGTTCAACATCGCAGAAAGTGAAAAATGGATAAAGAAGTTGTGGTATTTACTTACAAAGCAATATCACTCAGCAATGAAATCTATGTCATCAGGCCCTTAGTAGCACAATGAGTGGATTCAGGTATGGTGATTCTAACTGAAATAAGTCACACAGAAAAAGAAACATCATAAGATATCACTAATACACGGAATGTAAACTTGGCTACACAGGAACTGAATTCCAAAACAGAACAGTGTCTCAAATTTAGAAAACCAACTTATGCTTGCTTAAGGGGAAAGGTGAGTTGGGGTGCTGCATAAAACCAGAGATTGAAATGAGCACAGATAAAGTTCCTTAAGCCAAATATGGAATAGACAAGAGCTACTCCTTGCTCAACGAAATGGACTCAACACCCCATATTAAACGCCTAAGAATGTACCTGACTAGTAAGTATCTTAAAACCTATGGATTGCTATGTCTCCAAAAGAGAATCAAGCGTGTGTACAGGGGCATAAACGCAGCAGTGATAGGATTGGAGAGGTTCGGTGAGCAAATGAAAACCCTTTGAAGTCATATTGTATGGTACCCATTCCACGGGTTTCAACTACCCAGGTTTAATGTATTCTTCCTTCAGCTAAAACATGCATGTGGAACCCAGAGTATGATCAACCGTGTGAACGGGAGACATGTTCAAATATGTCTCACTTTTCCTCCCCTGGTACTCGGGTGCAACATACCAGATATTTACTAACACTCTCCCCACTTGGAGAGTCAGTGCCTTTAACCTCCTGTTTGGCCCAGTTTGCAATTTCTGCGGAAGATAAACAGGAATAGCGAGAACCAATGAGAGACTAGCTGGAGGTGTCTGGACGGGCAAATTTAACTCTCATTTCCCACCAGGAAGAGTAAATAACCAAAGGCTGAGCGTGCCGTGCCAGAACCAGATTAGGGCCTGAAGCCATCCTGCGGTGTTGCGGCCATCTCACAAGAAAGCGTGTTGAAGAAAGGAGCTCAGGGGCACTGTAATTCACAAACCTGCAGAGTTATAAATGACAGCTATCGTCCAAAAATATACTGAAGTAAGGCTGCCAAGAGGACTTGAAAGCGGGGCAGAAGTGCAGGAAACCGATTTCAGGAGGTAGACTGGAATTGCATTGAAAGCATAGGAAAAGGGGCTGAACGTCCACAATGATACACTTGGCCAAAAAGGGCGTATGCGTTTTTTCCTGAATATATTCAGGAAAAAACCCATACGCCCTTTTTGGCCAACCAAGCAAACTTGCAAAGGAAACCTGCACTACAATGAAGTCTCACTTCCCCCCGGTCAAAAGGGCCATCTGAAAAAAGTGTAAAATCCAGAAAGGCAGCACAGGCCATGGAGAACTGGGAGCCTTGTTATGCTGATGGGCGGGATGTAAATTGCCAACAGACACTCGGGAGAAGTGTATGGTGTTTCCTGAAACATCTAAAAAACAAAGCAACAGAGCCTAGGGCACTTCCACTTATGGTCCTATAGCTTAGGGAAATTAAAATCAAAAAGACACAGCCACCCCAAAGTTTGGGACGCCTCTGTTTACAAGAACCTCGTTTACCGTACAAGTTCAATATCACAGAAAGTGAAAAATGGATAAAGAACTTGTGGTACTTACGTACAATGCAGTATCACTCAGCAATGAAATCTATGTCATCAGGCCCGTAGAAGCATAATGAGTGGATTCAGGTACGATGATTCTAACTGAAATAAGTCACACAGAAAAAGAAACATCATAAGATATCAATAATACACGGAATGTAAACTTGGCTACACAGGAACTGAATTCCAAAACAGAACAGGGTCTCAAATTTAGAAAACCAACTTATGCTTGCTTAAGGGGAAAGGTGAGTTGGGGTGCTGCATAAAACCAGAGATTGAAATGAGCACAGATAAAGTTCCTTAAGCCAAATATGGAATAGACAAGAGCTACTCCTTGCTCAACGAAATGGACTCAACACCGCATATTAAACGCCTAAGAATGTACCTGACTAGTAAGTATCTTAAAACCTATGGATTGCTATTTCTCCGAAAGAGAATCAAGCGTGTGTACAGGGGCATAAACGCAGCACTGATAGGATTGGAGAGGTTCGGTGAGCAAATGAAGACCCTTTGAAGTCATATTGCATGGTACCCATTCCACGGGTTTCAACTACCCAGGTTTAAGGTATTCTTCCTTCAGCTAAAACATGCATGTGGAACCTAGAGTATGATCAACCATGTGATCGGGAGACGTGTTCAAATATGTCTCAGTTTTCACACCCTGGTACTCGGGTGCAACTTTCCAGACGCTTTACTAACACTCTCCCGACTTGGAGAGTCAGTCCCTTAAAACTCCTGTTTGGCCCAGTTTGCAATTTCTGCGGAAGATGAACAGGAATAGCGAGAACCAATGAGAGACTAGCTGGAGGTATCTGGACGGGCAAATTTAACTCTCATTTCCCACCAGGAAGAGGAATTAACGAAAGGCTCAACGTGCCGTGCCGGAACCAGATTAGGGCCTGAAGCCATCATGCGGTGTTGCGGCCAGCTCACAAGAAAGTGAGTTGAGGAAAGGAGTTCAGGGGCACTGTAATTCACAAACCTGCAGAGTTATAAATGACAGCTATCGTCCAAAAATATACTGAAGTAAGGCTGCCAAGAGGACTTGAAAGCGGGGCAGAATTGCAGGAAACCGATTTCAGGAGGTAGACTGGAATTGCATTGAAAGCATAGGAAAAGAGGCAGAACGTCCACAATGATGCACTTGGCCAAAAAGGGCGTATGCGTTTTTTCCTGAATATATTCAGGAAAAAACGCATACGCCCTTTTTGGCCAACCAAGCAAATTTCCAAAAGAAATCTGCACTACAATGAAGTCTCACTTCCCCCCGGTCAAAAGGGCCATCTGAAAAAAGTGTAAAATCCAGAAAGGCAGGACAGGCCATGGAGAACTGGGAGCCTTGTTATGCTGATGGGCGGGATGTGAATTGCCAACAGACACTCGGGAGAAGTGTATGGTGTTTCCTGAAACATCTAAAAAACAAAGCAACAGAGCCTAGGGCACTTCCACTTATGGTCCTATAGCTTAGGGAAATTAAAATCAAAAAGACACAGCCACCCCAAAGTTTGGGACGCCTCTGTTTACAAGAACCTCATTTACCGTACAAGTTCAATATCACAGCAAGTGAAAAATGGATAAAGAACTTGTGGTACTTACGTACAATGCAGTATCACTCAGCAATGAAATCTATTTCATCAGGCCCGTAGCAGCATAATGAGTGGATTCAGGTACGATGATTCTAACTGAAATAAGTCACACAGAAAAAGAAACATCATAAGATATCACTAATACACGGAATATAAACTTGGTTACACAGGAACTGAATTCCAAAACAGAACAGGGTCTCAAATTTAGAAAACCAACTTATGCTTGCTTAAGGGGAAAGGTGAGTTGGGGTGCTGCATAAAACCAGAGATTGAAATGAGCACAGATAAAGTTCCTTAAGCCAAATATGGAATAGACAAGAGCTACACCTTGTTCAACGAAATGGACTCAACACCCCATATTAAACGCCTAAGAATGTACCTGACTAGTAAGTATCTTAAAACCTATGGATTGTTATGTCTCCAAAAGAGAATCAAGCATGTGTACAGGGGCATAAACGCAGCAGTGATAGGATTGGAGAGGTTCGGTGAGCAAATGAAGACCCTTTGAAGTCATATTGCATGGTACCCATTACACGGGTCTCAACTCTCCAGGTTTAAGGTATTCTTCCTTCAGCTAAAACATGCATGTGGAACCCAGAGTATGATCAACCATGTGAACGGGAGACGTGTTCAAATATGTCTTAGTTTTACTCCCCTGGTACTCGGGTGCAACATTCCAGACGCTTTACTAACACTCTCCCCACTTGGAGAGTCAGCGCCTTTAAGCTCCTGTTTGGCCCAGTTTGCAATTTCTGCGGAAGATGAACAGGAATAGGGAGAACCAATGAGAGACTAGCTGGAGGTGTCTGGACGGGCAAATTTAACTCTCATTTCCCACCAGGAAGAGGAAATAACCAAAGGCTCAGCGTGCCGTGCCGGAACCAGATTAGGGCCTGAAGCCATCCTGCGGTGTTGCGGCCAGCTCAAAAGAAAGCGAGTTGAAGAAAGGAGCTCAGGGGCACTGTAATTCACAAATCTGCAGAGTTATAAATGACAGCTATCGTCCAAAAATATACTGAAGTAAGGCTGCCAAGAGGACTTGAAAGCGGTGCAGAATTGCAGGAAACCGATTTCAGGAGGTAGACTGGAATTGCATTGAAAGCATAGGAAAAGTGGCAGAACGTCCACAATGATGCACTTGGCCAAAAAGGGCGTATGCGTTTTTTCCTGAATATATTCAGGAAAAAACGCATACGCCCTTTTTGGCCAACCAAGCAAGCTTGCAAAGGAAATCTGCACTACAATGAAGTCTCACTTCCCCCCGGTCAAAAGGGCCATCTGAAAAAAGTGTAAAATCCAGAAAGGCAGGACAGGCCTTGGAGAACTGGGAGCCTTATGCTGATGGGCGGGATGTAAATTGCCAACAGACACTAGGGAGAAGTGTATGGTGTTTCCTGAAACATCTAAAAAACAAAGCAATAGAGCCTAGGGCACTTCCACTTATGGTCCTATAGCTTAGGGAAATTAAAATCAAAAAGACACAGCCACCCCAAAGTTTGGGACGCCTCTGTTTACAAGAACCTCATTTACAGTACAAGTTCAACATCGCAGAAAGTGAAAAATGGATAAAGAAGTTGTGGTATTTACTTACAAAGCAATATCACTCAGCAATGAAATCTATGTCATCAGGCCCTTAGCAGCACAATGAGTGGATTCAGGTATGATGATTCTAACTGAAATAAGTCACACAGAAAAAGAAACATCATAAGATATCACTAATACACGGAATGTAAACTTGGCTACACAGGAACTGAATTCCAGAAAAGAACAGGGTCTCAAATTTAGAAAACCAACTTATGCTTGCTTAAGGGGAAAGGTGAGTTGGGGTGCTGCATAAAACCAGAGATTGAAATGAGCACAGATAAAGTTCCCTAAGCCAAATATGGAATAGACAAGAGCTACTCCTTGCTCAACGAAATGGACTCAACACCCCATATTAAACGCCTAAGAATGTACCTGACTAGTAAGTATCTTAAAACCTATGGATTGCTATGTCTCCGAAAGAGAATCAAGCATGTGTACAGGGGCATAAATGCAGCAGTGATAGGATTGGAGAGGTTCGGTGAGCAAATGAAGACCCTTTGAAGACATATTGCATGGTACCCATTACACGGGTCTCAACTCTCCAGGTTTAAGGTATTCTTCCTTCAGCTAAAACATGCATGTGGAACCCAGAGTATGATCAACCGTGTGAACGGGAGACGTGTTCAAATATGTCTCAGTTTTCCTCCCCTGGTACTCGGGTGCAACATTCCAGACGCTTTACTAACACTCTCCCCACTTGGAGAGTCAGTCCCTTTAACCTCCTGTTTGGCCCAGTTTGCAATTTCTGCGGAAGATGAACAGGAATAGGGAGAAAAAATGAGAGACTAGCTGGAGGTGTCTGGACGGGCAAATTTAACTCTCATTTCCGACCAGGAAGAGGAATTAACCAAAGGCTCAGCGTGCCGTGCCGGAACCAGATTAGGGCCTGAAGCCATCCTGCGGTGTTGCGGCAAGCTCACAAGAAAGCGTGTTGAAGAAAGGAGCTCAGGGGCACTGTAATTCACAAACCTGCAGAGTTATAAATGACAGCTATCGTCCAAAAATATACTGAAGTAAGGCTGCCAAGAGGACTTGAAAGCGGGGCAGAATTGCAGGAAACCGATTTCAGGAGGTAGACTGGAATTGCATTGAAAGCATAGGAAAAGAGGCAGAACGTCCACAATGATGCACTTGGCCAAAAAGGGCGTATGCGTTTTTTCCTGAATATATTCAGGAAAAAACGCATACGCCCTTTTTGGCCAACCAAGCAAGCTTGCAAAGGAAATCTGCACTACAATGAAGTCTCACTTCCCCCCGGTCAAAAGGGCCATCTGAAAAAAGTGTAAAATCCAGAAAGGCAGGACAGGCCATGGAGAATTGGGAGCCTTGTTATGCTGATGGGCGGGATGTAAATTGCCAACAGATACTCGGGAGAAGTGTATGGTGTTTCCTGAAACATCTAAAAAACAAAGCAACAGAGCCTAGGGCACTTCCACTTATGGTCCTATAGCTTAGGGAAATTAAAATCAAAAAGACACAGCCACCCCAAAGTTTGGAACGGCTCTGTTTACAAGAACCTCGTTTACCCTACAAGTTCAATATCACAGAAAGTGAAAAATGGATAAAGAACTTTTGGTACTTACGTACAATGCAGTATGACTCAGCAATAAAATCTATGTCATCAGGCCCGTAGCAGCACAATGAGTGGATTCAGGTACGATGATTCTAACTGAAATAAGTCACACAGAAAAAGAAACATCATAAGATATCACTAATACACGGATTGTAAACTTGTCTACACAAGAACTGAATTCCAAAACAGAACAGGGTCTCAAATTTAGAAAACAAACTTATGCTTGCTTAAGGGGAAAGGTGAGTTGGGGTGCTGCATAAAACCAGAGATTGAAATGAGCACAGATAAAGTTCCTTAAGCCAAATATGGAATAGACAAGAGCTACTCCTTACTCAACGAAATGGACTCAACACCCCATATTAAACGCCTAAGAATGTACCTGACTAGTAAGTATCTTAAAACCTATGGATTGCTATGTCTCCAAAAGAGAATCAAGCGTGTGTACAGGGGCATAAACGCAGCAGTGATAGGATTGGAGAGGTTCGGTGAGCAAATGAAGACCCTTTGAAGTCATATTGCATGGTACCCATTACAAGGGTCTCAACTCTCCAGGTTTAAGGTATTCTTCCTTCAGCTAAAACATGCATGTGGAACCCAGAGTATGATCAACCGTGTGAACGAGAGACGTGTTCAAATATGTCTCAGTTTTCCTCCCCTGGTACTCGGGTGCAACATTCCAGACGCTTTACTAACACTCTCCCCACTTGGAGAGTCAGCGCCTTTAACCTCCTGTTTGGCCCAGTTTGCAATTTCTGCGGAAGATGAACAGGAATAGCGAGAACCAATGAGAGACTAGCTGGAGGTGTCTGGACAGGCAAATTTAACTCTCATTTCCCACCAGGAAGAGGAATTAACGAAAGGCTCAACGTGCCGTGCCGGAACCAGATTAGGGCCTGAAGCCATCATGCGGTGTTGCGGCCAGCTCACAAGAAAGTGAGTTGAGGAAAGGAGTTCAGGGGCACTGTAATTCACAAACCTGCAGAGTTATAAATGACAGCTATCGTCCAAAAGTATACTGAAGTAAGGCTGCCAAGAGGACTTGAAAGCGGGGCAGAATTGCAGGAAACCGATTTCAGGAGGTAGACTGGAATTGCATTGAAAGCATAGGAAAAGAGGCAGAACGTCCACAATGATGCACTTGGCCAAAAAGGGCGTATGCGTTTTTTCCTGAATATATTCAGGAAAAAACGCATATGCCCTTTTTGGCCAACCAAGCAAGCTTGCAAAGAAACCTGCACTACAATGAAGTCTCACTTCCCCCAGGTCAAAAGGGACATCTGAAAAAAGTGTAAAATCCAGAAAGGCAGGACAGGCCATGGAGAACTGGGAGCCTTGTTATGCTGATGGGCGGGATGTAAATTGCCAACAGACACTCGGGAGAAGTGTATGGTGTTTCCTGAAACATCTAAAAAACAAAGCAACAGAGCCTAGGGCACTTCCACTTATGGTCCTATAGCTTAGGGAAATTAAAATCAAAAAGACACAGCCACCCCAAAGTTTGGGACGCCTCTGTTTACAAGAACCTCGTTTACCGTACAAGTTCAATATCACAGAAAGTGAAAAATGGATAAAGAACTTGTGGTACTTACGTACAATGCAGTATCACTCAGCAATGAAATCTATGTCATCAGGCCCATAGCAGCATAATGAGTGGATTCAGATACGATGATTCTAACTGAAATAAGTCACACAGAAAAAGAAACATCATAAGATATCACTAATACACGGAATGTAGACTTGGCTACACAGGAACTGAATTCCAAAACAGAACAGGGTCTCAAATTTAGAAAACCAACTTATGCTTGCTTAAGGGGAAAGGTGAGTTGGGGTGCTGCATAAAACCAGAGATTGAAATGAGCACAGATAAAGTTCCTTAAGCCAAATATGGAATAGACAAGAGCTACTCCTTACTCAACGAAATGGACACAACACACCATATTAAACGCCTAAGAATGTACCTGACTAGTAAGTATCTTAAAACCTATGGATTGCTCTCTCTCCAAAAGAGAATCAAGCGTGTGTACAGGGGCATAAACGTAGCAGTGATAGGATTGGAGAGGTTCAGTGAGCAAATGAAGACCCTTTGAAGTCATATTGCATGGTACCCATTTCACGGGTCTCAACTCTCCAGGTTTAAGGTATTCTTCCTTCAGCTAAAACATGCATGTGGAACCCAGAGTATGATCAACCGTGTGAACGGGAGACGTGTTCAAATATGTCTCAGTTTTCCTCCCCTGGTACTCGGGTGCAACATTCCAGATGCTTTACTAACACTCTCCCGACTTGGAGAGTCAGTCCCTTTAACCTCCTGTTTGGCCCAGTTTGCAATTTCTGCGGAAGATGAACAGGAATAGCGAGAACCAATGAGAGACTAGCTGGAGGTGTCTGGACGGGCAAATTTAACTATCATTTCCCACCAGGAAGAGGAAATAACCAAAGGCTCAGCGTGCCGTGCCAGAACCACATTATGGCCTGAAGCCATCGTGCGATGTTGCGGCCAGCTCAAAAGAAAGCGAGATGAAGAAAGGAGCTCAGGGGCACTGTAATTCACAAACCTGCAGAGTTATAAATGACAGCTATCGTCCAAAAATATACTGAAGTAAGGCTGCCAAGAGGACTTGAAAGCGGGGCAGAATTGCAGGAAACCGATTTAAGGAGGTAGACTGGAATTGCATTGAAAGCATAGGAAAAGAGGCAGAACGTCCACAATGATGCACTTGGCCAAAAAGGGCGTATGCGTTTTTTCCTGAATATATTCAGGGAAAAACGCATACGCCCTTTTTGGCCAACCAAGCAAACTTGCAAAGAAAATCTGCACTACAATGAAGTCTCACTTTCCCCCGGTCAAAAGGGCCATCTGAAAAAAGTGTAAAATCCAGAAAGGCAGGACAGGCCATGGAGAACTGGGAGCCTTGTTATGCTGATGGGTGGGATGTAAATTGTCAACAGACACTCGGGAGAAGTGTATGGTGTTTCCTGAAACATCTAAAAAACAAAGCAACAGAGCCTAGGGCACTTCCACTTATGGTCCTATAGCTTAGGGAAATTAAAATCAAAAAGACACAGCCACCCCAAAGTTTGGGATGCCTCTGTTTACAAGAACCTCGTTTACAGTACAAGTTCAACATCGCAGAAAGTGAAAAATGGATAAAGAACTTGTGGTACTTACGTATAATGCAGTATCACTCAGCAATGAAATCTATGTCATCAGGCCCGTAGCAGCATAATGAGTGGATTCAGGTACGATGATTCTAACTGAAATAAGTCACACAGAAAAAGAAACATCATAAGATATCAGTAATACACGGAATGTAAACTTGGCTACACAGAAACTGAATTACAGAACAGAACAGTGTCTCAAATTTAGAAAACCAACTTATGCTTGCTTAAGGGGAAAGGTGAGTTGGGGTGCTGCATAAAACCAGAGACTGAAATGAGCACAGATAAAGTTCCTTAAGCCACATATGGAATAGACAAGAGCTACTCCTTGCTCAACGAAATGGACTCAACACCGCACATTAAATGCCTAAGAATGTACCTGACTAGAAAATATCTTAAAACCTATGGATTGCTATGTCTCCGAAAGAGAATCAAGCATGTGTACAGGGGCATAAACGCAGCAGTGATAGGATTGGAGAGTTTCGGTGAGCAAATGAAGAGCCTTTGAAGTCATATTGCATGGTACCCATTCCACGGGTTTCAACTACCCAGGTTTAAGGTATTCTTCCTTCAGCTAAAACATGCATGTGGAACCTAGAGTATGATCAACCATGTGATCGCGAGACGTGTTCAAATATGTCTCAGTTTTCGTACACTGGTACTCGGGTGCAACATTCCTGACGCTTTACTAACACTCTCCCGACTTGGAGAGTCAGTCCCTTTAACCTCCTGTTTGGCCCAGTTTGCAATTTCTGCGGAAGATGAACAGGAATAGCGAGAACCAATGAGAGACTAGCTGGAGGTGTCTGGACGGGCAAATTTATCTCTCATTTCCCACCAGGAAGAGGAATTAACCAAAGGCTCAGCGTGCCGTGCCGGAACCAGACTAGGGCCTGAAGCCATCCTGTGGTGTTGCGGCCAACTCACAAGAAAGCGAGTTGAAGAAAGGAGCTCAGGGGCACTGTAATTCACAAACCTGCAGAGTTATAAATGACAGCTATCATCCAAAAATATACTGAAGTAAGGCTGCCAAGAGGACTTGAAAGCGGTGCAGAATTGCAGGAAACCGATTTCAGGAGGTAGACTGGAATTGCATTGAAAGCATAGGAAAAGAGGCAGAACGTCCACAATGATGCACTTGGCCAAAAAGGGCGTATGGGTTTTTTCCTGAATATATTCAGGAAAAAACGCATACGCCCTTTTTGGCCAACCAAGCAAGCTTGCAAAGGAAATCTGCACTACAATGAAGTCTCACTTCCCCCCGGTCAAACGGGCCATCTGAAAAAAGTGTAAAATCCAGAAAAGCAGGACAGGCCATGGAGAACTGGGAGCCTTGTTATGCTGATGGGCGGGATGTAAATTGCCAACAGACACTCGGGAGAAGTGTATGGTGTTTCCTGAAACATCTAAAAAACAAAGCAACAGAGCCTAGGGCACTTCCACTTATGGTCCTATAGCTTAGGGAAATTAAAATCAAAAAGACACAGCCACCCCAATGTTTGGGACGCCTCTGTTTACAAGAACCTCGTTTACCATACAAGTTCAATATCACAGCAAGTGAAAAATTGATAAAGAACTTGTGGTACTTACGTACAATGCAGTATGACTCAGCAATAAAATCTATGTCATCAGGCCCGTAGCAGCACAATGAGTGGATTCAGGTACGATGATTCTAACTGAAATAAGTCACACAGAAATAGAAACATCATAAGATATCACTAATACACGGAATGTAAACTTGGCTACACAGGAACTGAATTCCAAAACAGAACAGGGTCTCAAATTTAGAAAACCAACTTATGCTTGCTTAAGGGGAAAGGTGAGTTGGGGTGCTGCATAAAACCAGAGATTGAAATGAGCACAGATAAAGTTCCTTAAGCCAAATATGGAATAGACAAGAGCTACTCCTTGCTCAACGAAATGGACTCAACACCCCATATTAAACGCCTAAGAATGTACCTGACTAGTAAGTATCTTAAAACCTATGGATTGCTATGTCTCCAAAAGAGAATCAAGCGTGTGTACAGGGGCATAAACGCAGCAGTGATAGGATTGGAGAGGTTCGGTGAGCAAATGAAGACCCTTTGAAGTCATATTGTATGGTACCCATTCCACGGGTTTCAACTACCCAGGTTTAATGTATTCTTCCTTTAGCTAAAACATGCATGTGGAACCCAGAGTATGATCAACCGTGTGAACGGGAGTCATGTTCAAATATGTCTCAGTTTTCCTCCCCTGGTACTCGGGTGCAACATACCAGATATTTACTAACACTCTCCCCACTTGGAGAGTCAGCGCCTTTAACCTCCTCTTTGGCCCAGTTTGCAATTTCTGCGGAAGATAAACAGGAATAGCGAGAACCAATGAGAGACTAGCTGGAGGTGTCTGGACGGGCAAATTTAACTCTCATTTCCCACCAGGAAGAGTAAATAACCAAAGGCTGAGCGTGCCGTGTCAGAACCAGATTAGGGCCTGAAGCCATCCTGCGGTGTTGCGGGCATCTCACAAGAAAGCGAGTTGAAGAAAGGAGCTCAGGGGCACTGTAATTCACAAACCTGCAGAGTTATAAATGACAGCTATCGTCCAAAAATATACTGAAGTAAGGCTGCCAAGAGGACTTGAAAGCGGGGCAGAAGTGCAGGAAACCGATTTCAGGAGGTAGACTGGAATTGCATTGAAAGCATAGGAAAAGAGGCAGAGCGTCCACAATGATGCACTTGGCCAAAAAGGGCGTATGCATTTTTTCCTGAATATATTCAGGAAGAAACGCATACGCCCTTTTTGGCCAACCAAGCAAGCTTGCAAAGGAAATCTGCACTACAATGAAGTCTCACTTCCCCCCGGTCAAAAGGGCCATCTGAAAAAAGTGTAAAATCCAGAAAGGCAGGACAGGCCATGGAGAACTGGGAGCCTTGTTATGCTGATGGGCGGGATGTAAATTGCCAACAGACACTCGGGAGAAGTGTATGGTGTTTCCTGAAACATCTAAAAAACAAAGCAACAGAGCCTAGGGCACTTCCACTTATGGTCCTATAGCTTAGGGAAATTAAAATCAAAAAGACACAGCCATCCCAAAGTTTGCAACGGCTCTGTTTACAAGAACCTCGTTTACAGTACAAGTTCAACATCGCAGAAAGTGAAAAATGGATAAAGAAGTTGTGGTATTTACTTACAAAGCAATATCACTCAGCAATGAAATCTATGTCATCAGGCCCTTAGTAGCACAATGAGTGGATTCAGGTATGGTGATTCTAACTGAAATAAGTCACAAAGAAAAAGAAACATCATAAGATATCACTAATACACGGAATGTAAACTTGGCTACACAGGAACTGAATTCCAAAACAGAACAGTGTCTCAAATTTAGAAAACCAACTTATGCTTGCTTAAGGGGAAAGGTGAGTTGGGGTGCTGCATAAAACCAGAGATTGAAATGAGCACAGATAAAGTTCCTTAAGCCAAAAATGGAATAGACAAGAGCTACTCCTTGCTCAACGAAATGGACTCAACACCCCATATTAAACGCCTAAGAATGTACCTGACTAGTAAGTATCTTAAAACCTATGGATTGCTATGTCTCCAAAAGAGAATCAAGCGTGTGTACAGGGGCATAAACGCAGCAGTGATAGGATTGGAGAGGTTCGGTGAGCAAATGAAGACCCTTTGAAGTCATATTGCATGGTACCCATTACAAGGGTCTCAACTCTCCAGGTTTAAGGTATTCTTCCTTCAGCTAAAACATGCATGTGGAACCCAGAGTATGATCAACCGTGTGAACGAGAGACGTGTTCAAATATGTCTCAGTTTTCCTCCCCTGGTACTCGGGTGCAACATTCCAGACGCTTTACTAACACTCTCCCCACTTGGAGAGTCAGCGCCTTTAACCTCCTGTTTGGCCCAGTTTGCAATTTCTGCGGAAGATGAACAGGAATAGCGAGAACCAATGAGAGACTAGCTGGAGGTGTCTGGACAGGCAAATTTAACTCTCATTTCCCACCAGGAAGAGGAATTAACGAAAGGCTCAACGTGCCGTGCCGGAACCAGATTAGGGCCTGAAGCCATCATGCGGTGTTGCGGCCAGCTCACAAGAAAGTGAGTTGAGGAAAGGAGTTCAGGGGCACTGTAATTCACAAACCTGCAGAGTTATAAATGACAGCTATCGTCCAAAAGTATACTGAAGTAAGGCTGCCAAGAGGACTTGAAAGCGGGGCAGAATTGCAGGAAACCGATTTCAGGAGGTAGACTGGAATTGCATTGAAAGCATAGGAAAAGAGGCAGAACGTCCACAATGATGCACTTGGCCAAAAAGGGCGTATGCGTTTTTTCCTGAATATATTCAGGAAAAAACGCATATGCCCTTTTTGGCCAACCAAGCAAGCTTGCAAAGAAACCTGCACTACAATGAAGTCTCACTTCCCCCAGGTCAAAAGGGCCATCTGAAAAAAGTGTAAAATCCAGAAAGGCAGGACAGGCCATGGAGAACTGGGAGCCTTGTTATGCTGATGGGCGGGATGTAAATTGCCAACAGACACTCGGGAGAAGTGTATGGTGTTTCCTGAAACATCTAAAAAACAAAGCAACAGAGCCTAGGGCACTTCCACTTATGGTCCTATAGCTTAGGGAAATTAAAATCAAAAAGACACAGCCACCCCAAAGTTTGGGACGCCTCTGTTTACAAGAACCTCGTTTACCGTACAAGTTCAATATCACAGAAAGTGAAAAATGGATAAAGAACTTGTGGTACTTACGTACAATGCAGTATCACTCAGCAATGAAATCTATGTCATCAGGCCCATAGCAGCATAATGAGTGGATTCAGATACGATGATTCTAACTGAAATAAGTCACACAGAAAAAGAAACATCATAAGATATCACTAATACACGGAATGTAGACTTGGCTACACAGGAACTGAATTCCAAAACAGAACAGGGTCTCAAATTTAGAAAACCAACTTATGCTTGCTTAAGGGGAAAGGTGAGTTGGGGTGCTGCATAAAACCAGAGATTGAAATGAGCACAGATAAAGTTCCTTAAGCCAAATATGGAATAGACAAGAGCTACTCCTTACTCAACGAAATGGACACAACACACCATATTAAACGCCTAAGAATGTACCTGACTAGTAAGTATCTTAAAACCTATGGATTGCTCTCTCTCCAAAAGAGAATCAAGCGTGTGTACAGGGGCATAAACGTAGCAGTGATAGGATTGGAGAGGTTCAGTGAGCAAATGAAGACCCTTTGAAGTCATATTGCATGGTACCCATTTCACGGGTCTCAACTCTCCAGGTTTAAGGTATTCTTCCTTCAGCTAAAACATGCATGTGGAACCCAGAGTATGATCAACCGTGTGAACGGGAGACGTGTTCAAATATGTCTCAGTTTTCCTCCCCTGGTACTCGGGTGCAACATTCCAGATGCTTTACTAACACTCTCCCGACTTGGAGAGTCAGTCCCTTTAACCTCCTGTTTGGCCCAGTTTGCAATTTCTGCGGAAGATGAACAGGAATAGCGAGAACCAATGAGAGACTAGCTGGAGGTGTCTGGACGGGCAAATTTAACTATCATTTCCCACCAGGAAGAGGAAATAACCAAAGGCTCAGCGTGCCGTGCCAGAACCACATTATGGCCTGAAGCCATCGTGCGATGTTGCGGCCAGCTCAAAAGAAAGCGAGATGAAGAAAGGAGCTCAGGGGCACTGTAATTCACAAACCTGCAGAGTTATAAATGACAGCTATCGTCCAAAAATATACTGAAGTAAGGCTGCCAAGAGGACTTGAAAGCGGGGCAGAATTGCAGGAAACCGATTTAAGGAGGTAGACTGGAATTGCATTGAAAGCATAGGAAAAGAGGCAGAACGTCCACAATGATGCACTTGGCCAAAAAGGGCGTATGCGTTTTTTCCTGAATATATTCAGGGAAAAACGCATACGCCCTTTTTGGCCAACCAAGCAAACTTGCAAAGAAAATCTGCACTACAATGAAGTCTCACTTTCCCCCGGTCAAAAGGGCCATCTGAAAAAAGTGTAAAATCCAGAAAGGCAGGACAGGCCATGGAGAACTGGGAGCCTTGTTATGCTGATGGGTGGGATGTAAATTGTCAACAGACACTCGGGAGAAGTGTATGGTGTTTCCTGAAACATCTAAAAAACAAAGCAACAGAGCCTAGGGCACTTCCACTTATGGTCCTATAGCTTAGGGAAATTAAAATCAAAAAGACACAGCCACCCCAAAGTTTGGGATGCCTCTGTTTACAAGAACCTCGTTTACAGTACAAGTTCAACATCGCAGAAAGTGAAAAATGGATAAAGAACTTGTGGTACTTACGTATAATGCAGTATCACTCAGCAATGAAATCTATGTCATCAGGCCCGTAGCAGCATAATGAGTGGATTCAGGTACGATGATTCTAACTGAAATAAGTCACACAGAAAAAGAAACATCATAAGATATCAGTAATACACGGAATGTAAACTTGGCTACACAGAAACTGAATTACAGAACAGAACAGTGTCTCAAATTTAGAAAACCAACTTATGCTTGCTTAAGGGGAAAGGTGAGTTGGGGTGCTGCATAAAACCAGAGACTGAAATGAGCACAGATAAAGTTCCTTAAGCCACATATGGAATAGACAAGAGCTACTCCTTGCTCAACGAAATGGACTCAACACCGCACATTAAATGCCTAAGAATGTACCTGACTAGAAAATATCTTAAAACCTATGGATTGCTATGTCTCCGAAAGAGAATCAAGCATGTGTACAGGGGCATAAACGCAGCAGTGATAGGATTGGAGAGTTTCGGTGAGCAAATGAAGAGCCTTTGAAGTCATATTGCATGGTACCCATTCCACGGGTTTCAACTACCCAGGTTTAAGGTATTCTTCCTTCAGCTAAAACATGCATGTGGAACCTAGAGTATGATCAACCATGTGATCGCGAGACGTGTTCAAATATGTCTCAGTTTTCGTACACTGGTACTCGGGTGCAACATTCCTGACGCTTTACTAACACTCTCCCGACTTGGAGAGTCAGTCCCTTTAACCTCCTGTTTGGCCCAGTTTGCAATTTCTGCGGAAGATGAACAGGAATAGCGAGAACCAATGAGAGACTAGCTGGAGGTGTCTGGACGGGCAAATTTATCTCTCATTTCCCACCAGGAAGAGGAATTAACCAAAGGCTCAGCGTGCCGTGCCGGAACCAGACTAGGGCCTGAAGCCATCCTGTGGTGTTGCGGCCAACTCACAAGAAAGCGAGTTGAAGAAAGGAGCTCAGGGGCACTGTAATTCACAAACCTGCAGAGTTATAAATGACAGCTATCATCCAAAAATATACTGAAGTAAGGCTGCCAAGAGGACTTGAAAGCGGTGCAGAATTGCAGGAAACCGATTTCAGGAGGTAGACTGGAATTGCATTGAAAGCATAGGAAAAGAGGCAGAACGTCCACAATGATGCACTTGGCCAAAAAGGGCGTATGGGTTTTTTCCTGAATATATTCAGGAAAAAACGCATACGCCCTTTTTGGCCAACCAAGCAAGCTTGCAAAGGAAATCTGCACTACAATGAAGTCTCACTTCCCCCCGGTCAAACGGGCCATCTGAAAAAAGTGTAAAATCCAGAAAAGCAGGACAGGCCATGGAGAACTGGGAGCCTTGTTATGCTGATGGGCGGGATGTAAATTGCCAACAGACACTCGGGAGAAGTGTATGGTGTTTCCTGAAACATCTAAAAAACAAAGCAACAGAGCCTAGGGCACTTCCACTTATGGTCCTATAGCTTAGGGAAATTAAAATCAAAAAGACACAGCCACCCCAATGTTTGGGACGCCTCTGTTTACAAGAACCTCGTTTACCATACAAGTTCAATATCACAGCAAGTGAAAAATTGATAAAGAACTTGTGGTACTTACGTACAATGCAGTATGACTCAGCAATAAAATCTATGTCATCAGGCCCGTAGCAGCACAATGAGTGGATTCAGGTACGATGATTCTAACTGAAATAAGTCACACAGAAATAGAAACATCATAAGATATCACTAATACACGGAATGTAAACTTGGCTACACAGGAACTGAATTCCAAAACAGAACAGGGTCTCAAATTTAGAAAACCAACTTATGCTTGCTTAAGGGGAAAGGTGAGTTGGGGTGCTGCATAAAACCAGAGATTGAAATGAGCACAGATAAAGTTCCTTAAGCCAAATATGGAATAGACAAGAGCTACTCCTTGCTCAACGAAATGGACTCAACACCCCATATTAAACGCCTAAGAATGTACCTGACTAGTAAGTATCTTAAAACCTATGGATTGCTATGTCTCCAAAAGAGAATCAAGCGTGTGTACAGGGGCATAAACGCAGCAGTGATAGGATTGGAGAGGTTCGGTGAGCAAATGAAGACCCTTTGAAGTCATATTGTATGGTACCCATTCCACGGGTTTCAACTACCCAGGTTTAATGTATTCTTCCTTTAGCTAAAACATGCATGTGGAACCCAGAGTATGATCAACCGTGTGAACGGGAGTCATGTTCAAATATGTCTCAGTTTTCCTCCCCTGGTACTCGGGTGCAACATACCAGATATTTACTAACACTCTCCCCACTTGGAGAGTCAGCGCCTTTAACCTCCTCTTTGGCCCAGTTTGCAATTTCTGCGGAAGATAAACAGGAATAGCGAGAACCAATGAGAGACTAGCTGGAGGTGTCTGGACGGGCAAATTTAACTCTCATTTCCCACCAGGAAGAGTAAATAACCAAAGGCTGAGCGTGCCGTGTCAGAACCAGATTAGGGCCTGAAGCCATCCTGCGGTGTTGCGGGCATCTCACAAGAAAGCGAGTTGAAGAAAGGAGCTCAGGGGCACTGTAATTCACAAACCTGCAGAGTTATAAATGACAGCTATCGTCCAAAAATATACTGAAGTAAGGCTGCCAAGAGGACTTGAAAGCGGGGCAGAAGTGCAGGAAACCGATTTCAGGAGGTAGACTGGAATTGCATTGAAAGCATAGGAAAAGAGGCAGAGCGTCCACAATGATGCACTTGGCCAAAAAGGGCGTATGCATTTTTTCCTGAATATATTCAGGAAGAAACGCATACGCCCTTTTTGGCCAACCAAGCAAGCTTGCAAAGGAAATCTGCACTACAATGAAGTCTCACTTCCCCCCGGTCAAAAGGGCCATCTGAAAAAAGTGTAAAATCCAGAAAGGCAGGACAGGCCATGGAGAACTGGGAGCCTTGTTATGCTGATGGGCGGGATGTAAATTGCCAACAGACACTCGGGAGAAGTGTATGGTGTTTCCTGAAACATCTAAAAAACAAAGCAACAGAGCCTAGGGCACTTCCACTTATGGTCCTATAGCTTAGGGAAATTAAAATCAAAAAGACACAGCCATCCCAAAGTTTGCAACGGCTCTGTTTACAAGAACCTCGTTTACAGTACAAGTTCAACATCGCAGAAAGTGAAAAATGGATAAAGAAGTTGTGGTATTTACTTACAAAGCAATATCACTCAGCAATGAAATCTATGTCATCAGGCCCTTAGTAGCACAATGAGTGGATTCAGGTATGGTGATTCTAACTGAAATAAGTCACAAAGAAAAAGAAACATCATAAGATATCACTAATACACGGAATGTAAACTTGGCTACACAGGAACTGAATTCCAAAACAGAACAGTGTCTCAAATTTAGAAAACCAACTTATGCTTGCTTAAGGGGAAAGGTGAGTTGGGGTGCTGCATAAAACCAGAGATTGAAATGAGCACAGATAAAGTTCCTTAAGCCAAAAATGGAATAGACAAGAGCTACTCCTTGCTCAACGAAATGGACTCAACACCCCATATTAAACGCCTAAGAATGTACCTGACTAGTAAGTATCTTAAAACCTATGGATTGCTATGTCTCCAAAAGAGAATCAAGCGTGTGTACAGGGGCATAAACGCAGCAGTGATAGGATTGGAGAGGTTCGGTGAGCAAATGAAGACCCTTTGAAGTCCTATTGCATGGTACCCATTTCACGGGTCTCAAATCTCCAGGTTTAAGGTATTCTTCCTTCAGCTAAAACATGCATGTGGAACCCAGAGTATGATCAACCGTGTGAACGGGAGACGTGTTCAAATATGTCTCAGTTTTCCTCCCCTGGTACTCGGGTGCAACATTCCAGACGCTTTACTAACACTCTCCCGACTTGGAGAGTCAGTCCCTTTAACTTCCTGTTTGGCCCAGTTTGCAATTTCTGCGGAAGATGAACAGGAATAGCGAGAACCAATGAGAGACTAGCTGGAGGTGTCTGGACGGGCAAATTTAACTCTCATTTCCCACCAGGAAGAGGAAATAACCAAAGGCTCAGCGTGCCGTGCCAGAACCACATTATGGCCTGAAGCCATCGTGCGATGTTGCGGCCAGCTCAAAAGAAAGCGAGATGAAGAAAGGAGCTCAGGGGCACTGTAATTCACAAACCTGCAGAGTTATAAATGACAGCTATCGTCCAAAAATATACAGAAGTAAGGCTGCCAAGAGGACTTGAAAGCGCGGCAGAATTGCAGGAAACCGATTTCAGGAGGTAGACTGGAATTGCATTGAAAGCATAGGAAAAGAGGCAGAACGTCCACAATGATGCACTTGGCCAAAAAGGGCGTATGCGTTTTTCCCTGAATATATTCAGGAAAAAACGCATACGCCCTTTTTGGCCAACCAAGCAAGCTTGCAAAGGAAACCTGCACTACAATGAAGTCTCACTTCTCCCCAGTCAAAAGGGCCATCTGAAAAAAGTGTAAAATCCAGAAAGGCAGGACAGGCCATGGAGAACTGGGAGCCTTGTTATGCTGATGGGCGGGATGTAAATTGCCAACAGACACTCGGGAGAAGTGTATGGTGTTTCCTGAAACATCTAAAAAACAAAGCAACAGAGCCTAGGGCACTTCCACTTATGGTCCTATAGCTTAGGGAAATTAAAATCAAAAAGACACAGCCACCCCAAAGTTTGGGATGCCTCTGTTTACCAGAACCTCGTTTACCATACAAGTTCAATATCACAGAAAGTGAAAAATGGATAAAGAACTTGTGGTACTTACGTACAATGCAGTATCACTCAGCAATGAAATCTATGTCATCAGGCCCGTAGCAGCATAATGAGTGGATTCAGGTACGATGATTCTAACTGAAATAAGTCACACAGAAAAAGAAACATCATAAGATATCACTAATACACGGAATGTAAACTTGGCTACACAGGAACTGAATTCCAAAACAGAACAGGGTCTCAAATTTAGAAAACCAACTTATGCTTGCTTAAGGGTAAAGGTGAGTTGGGGTGCTGCATAAAACCAGAGACTGAAATGAGCACAGATAAAGTTCCTTAAGCCAAATATGGAATAGACAAGAGCTACTCCTTGCTCAACGAAATGGACTCAACACCGCACATGAAATGCCTAAGAATGTACCTGACTAGTAAATATCTTAAAACCTATGGATTGCTATGTCTCCGAAAGAGAATCAAGCATGTGTACAGGGGCATAAACGCAGCAGTGATAGGATTGGAGAGGTTCGGTGAGCAAATGAAGACCCTTTGAAGTCATATTGCATGGTACCCATTCCACAGGTTTCAACTACCCAGGTTTAAGGTATTCTTCCTTCAGCTAAAACATGCATGTGGAACCTAGAGTATGATCAACCGTGTGATTGCGAGACGTGTTCAAATATGTCTCAGTTTTCGTACCCTGGTACTCGGGTGCAACATTCCAGACGCTTTACTAACACTCTCCCGACTTGGAGAGTCAGTCCCTTTAACCTCCTGTTTGGCCCAGTTTGCAATTTCTGCGGAAGATGAACAGGAATAGCGAGAACCAATGAGAGACTAGCTGGAGGTGTCTGGACGGGCAAATTTAACTCTCATTTCCCACCAGGAAGAGGAATTAACCAAAGGCTCAGCGTGCCATGCCGTAACCAGATTAGGGCCTGAAGCCATCCTGCGGTGTTGCGGCCAGCTCACAAGAAAGCGAGTTGAAGAAAGGAGCTCAGGGGCACTGTAATTCACAAACCTGCAGAGTTATAAATGACAGCTATCGTCCAAAAATATACTGAAGTAAGGCTGCCAAGAGGACTTGAAAGCGGGGCAGAATTGCAGGAAACCGATTTCAGGAGGTAGACTGGAATTGCATTGAAAGCATAGGAAAAGAGGCAGAACGTCCACAATGATGCACTTGGCCAAAAAGTGCGTATGCGTTTTTTCCTGAATATATTCAGGAAAAAACGCATACGCCCTTTTTGGCCAACCAAGCAAGCTTGCAAAGGAAATCTGCACTACAATGAAGTCTCACTTCCCCCCGGTCAAAAAGGCCATCTGAAAAAAGTGTAAAATCCAGAAAGGCAGGACAGGCCATGGAGAACTGGGAGCCTTGTTATGCTGATGGGCGGGATGTAAATTGCCAACAGACACTCGGGAGAAGTGTATGGTGTTTCCTGAAACATCTAAAAAACAAAGCAACAGAGCCTAGGGCACTTCCACTTATGGTCCTATAGCTTAGGGAAATTAAAATCAAAAAGACACAGCCACCCCAAAGTTTGGAATGGCTCTGTTTACAAGAACCTCGTTTACAGTACAAGTTCAACATCGCAGAAAGTGAAAAATGGATAAAGAAGTTGTGGTATTTACTTACAAAGCAATATCACTCAGCAATGAAATCTATGTCATCAGGCCCTTAGTAGCACAATGAGTGGATTCAGGTATGGTGATTCTAACTGAAATAAGTCACACAGAAAAAGAAACATCATAAGATATCACTAATACACGGAATGTAAACTTGGCTACACAGGAACTGAATTCCAAAACAGAACAGTGTCTCAAATTTAGAAAACCAACTTATGCTTGCTTAAGGGGAAAGGTGAGTTGGGGTGCTGCATAAAACCAGAGACTGAAATGAGCACAGATAAAGTTCCTTAAGCCACATATGGAATAGACAAGAGCTACTCCTTGCTCAACGAAATGGACTCAACACCGCACATTAAATGCCTAAGAATGTACCTGACTAGAAAATATCTTAAAACCTATGGATTGCTATGTCTCCGAAAGAGAATCAAGCATGTGTACAGGGGCATAAACGCAGCAGTGATAGGATTGGAGAGTTTCGGTGAGCAAATGAAGAGCCTCTGAAGTCATATTGCATGGTACCCATTCCACGGGTTTCAACTACCCAGGTTTAAGGTATTCTTCCTTCAGCTAAAACATGCATGTGGAACCTAGAGTATGATCAACCATGTGATCGCGAGACGTGTTCAAATATGTCTCAGTTTTCGTACACTGGTACTCGGGTGCAACATTCCTGACGCTTTACTAACACTCTCCCGACTTGGAGAGTCAGTCCCTTTAACCTCCTGTTTGGCCCAGTTTGCAATTTCTGCGGAAGATGAACAGGAATAGCGAGAACCAATGAGAGACTAGCTGGAGGTGTCTGGACGGGCAAATTTATCTCTCATTTCCCACCAGGAAGAGGAATTAACCAAAGGCTCAGCGTGCCGTGCCGGAACCAGACTAGGGCCTGAAGCCATCCTGTGGTGTTGCGGCCAGCTCACAAGAAAGCGAGTTGAAGAAAGGAGCTCAGGGGCACTGTAATTCACAAACCTGCAGAGTTATAAATGACAGCTATCATCCAAAAATATACTGAAGTAAGGCTGCCAAGAGGACTTGAAAGCGGTGCAGAATTGCAGGAAACCGATTTCAGGAGGTAGACTGGAATTGCATTGAAAGCATAGGAAAAGACGCAGAACGTCCACAATGATGCACTTGGCCAAAAAGGGCGTATGCGTTTTTTCCTGAATATATTCAGGAAAAAACGCATACGCTCTTTTTGGCCAACCAAGCAAGCTTGCAAAGGAAATCTGCACTACAATGAAGTCTCACTTCCCCCCGGTCAAACGGGCCATCTGAAAAAAGTGTAAAATCCAGAAAGGCAGGACAGGCCATGGAGAACTGGGAGCCTTGTTATGCTGATGGGCGGGATGTAAATTGCCAACAGACACTCGGGAGAAGTGTATGGTGTTTCCTGAAACATCTAAAAAACAAAGCAACAGAGCCTAGGGCACTTCCACTTATGGTCCTATAGCTTAGGGAAATTAAAATCAAAAAGACACAGCCACCCCAATGTTTGGGACGCCTCTGTTTACAAGAACCTCGTTTACCATACAAGTTCAATATCACAGCAAGTGAAAAATTGATAAAGAACTTGTGGTACTTACGTACAATGCAATATCACTCAGCAATGAAATCTATGTCATCAGGCCCGTAGCAGCATAATGAGTGGATGCAGGTACGATGATTCTAACTGAAATAAGTCACACAGAAAAAGAAACATCATAAGATATCACTAATACATGGAATGTAAACTTGGTTACACAGGAACTGAATTCCAAAACAGAACAGGGTCTCAAATGTAGAAAACCAACTTATGCTTGCTTAAGGGGAAAAGTGAGTTGGGGTGCTGCATAAAACCAGAGATTGAAATGAGCACAGATAAAGTTCCTTAAGCCAAATATGGAATAGACAAGAGCTACTCCTTGCTCAACGAAATGGACTCAACACCCCATATTAAACGCCTAAGAATGTACCTGACTAGTAAGTATCTTAAAACCTATGGATTGCTATGTCTCCAAAAGAGAATCAAGCGTGTGTACAGGGGCATAAACGCAGCAGTGATAGGATTGGAGAGGTTCGGTGAGCAAATGAAGACCCTTTGAAGTCATATTGTTTGGTACCCATTCCACGGGTTTCAACTACCCAGGTTTAATGTATTCTTCCTTCAGCTAAAACATGCATGTGGAACCCAGAGTATGATCAACCGTGTGAACGGGAGACATGTTCAAATATGTCTCAGTTTTCCTCCCCTGGTACTCGGGTGCAACATACCAGATATTTACTAACACTTTCCCCACTTGGAGAGTCAGCGCCTTTAACCTCCTGTTTGGCCCAGTTTGCAATTTCTGCGGAAGATAAACAGGAATAGCGAGAACCAATGAGAGACTAGCTGGAGGTGTCTGGACGGGCAAATTTAACTCTCATTTCCCACCAGGAAGAGGAAATAACCAAAGGCTGAGCATGCCGTGTCAGAACCAGATTAGGGCCTGAAGCCATCCTGCGGTGTTGCGGCCATCTCACAAGAAAGCGAGTTGAAGAAAGGAGCTCAGGGGCACTGTAATTCACAAACCTGCAGAGTTATAAATGACAGCTATCGTCCAAAAATATACTGAAGTAAGGCTGCCAAGAGGACTTGAAAGCGGGGCAGAAGTGCAGGAAACCGATTTCAGGAGGTAGACTGGAATTGCATTGAAAGCATAGGAAAAGAGGCAGAGCGTCCACAATGATGCACTTGGCCAAAAAGGGCGTATGCGTTTTTTCCTGAATATATTCAGGAAAAAATGCATACGCACTTTTTGGCCAACCAAGCAAGCTTGCAAAGGAAATCTGCACTACAATGAAGTCTCACTTCCCCCCGGTCAAACGGGCCATCTGAAAAAAGTGTAAAATCCAGAAAGGCAGGACAGGCCATGGAGAACTGGGAGCCTTGTTATGCTGATGGGCGGGATGTAAATTGCCAACAGACACTCGGGAGAAGTGTATGGTGTTTCCTGAAACATCTAAAAAACAAAGCAACAGAGCGTAGGGCACTTCCACTTATGGTCCTATAGCTTAGGGAAATTAAAATCAAAAAGACACAGCCATCCCAATGTTTGCAACGGCTCTGTTTACAAGAACCTCGTTTACAGTACAAGTTCAACATCGCAGAAAGTGAAAAATGGATAAAGAAGTTGTGGTATTTAATTACAAAGCAATATCACTCAGCAATGAAATCTATGTCATCAGGCCCTTAGTAGCACAATGAGTAGATTCAGGTATGGTGATTCTAACTGAAATAAGTCACACAGAAAAAGAAACATCATAAGATATCACTAATACACGGAATGTAAACTTGGCTACACAGGAACTGAATTCCAAAACAGAACAGTGTCTCAAATTTAGAAAACCAACTTATGCTTGCTTAAGGGGAAAGGTGAGTTGGGGTGCTGCATAAAACCAGAGATTGAAATGAGCACAGATAAAGTTCCTTAAGCCAAATATGGAATAGACAAGAGCTACTCCTTGCTCAACGAAATGGACTCAACACCCCATATTAAACGCCTAAGAATGTAACTGACTAGTAAGTATCTTAAAACCTATGGATTGCTATGTCTCCAAAAGAGAATCAAGCGTGTGTACAGGGGCATAAACGCAGCAGTGATAGGATTGGAGAGGTTCGGTGAGCAAATGAAAACCCTTTGAAGTCATATTGTATGGTACCCATTCCACGGGTTTCAACTACCCAGGTTTAATGTATTCTTCCTTCAGCTAAAACATGCATGTGGAACCCAGAGTATGATCAACCGTGTGAACGGGAGACATGTTCAAATATGTCTCAGTTTTCCTCCCCTGGTACTCGGGTGCAACATACCAGATATTTACTAACACTCTCCCCACTTGGAGAGTCAGCGCCTTTAACCTCCTGTTTGGCCCAGTTTGCAATTTCTGCGGAAGATAAACAGGAATAGCGAGAACCAATGACAGACTAGCTGGAGGTGTCTGGACGGGCAAATTTAACTCTCATTTCCCACCAGGAAGAGTAAATAACCAAAGGCTGAGCATGCCGTGTCAGAACCAGATTAGGGCCTGAAGCCATCCTGCGGTGTTGCGGCCATCTCACAAGAAAGCGAGTTGAAGAAAGGAGCTCAGGGGCACTGTAATTCACAAACCTGCAGAGTTATAAATGACAGCTATCGTCCAAAAATATACTGAAGTAAGGCTGCCAAGAGGACTTGAAAGCGGGGCAGAAGTGCAGGAAACCGATTTCAGGAGGTAGACTGGAATTGCATTGAAAGCATAGGAAAAGAGGCAGAGCGTCCACAATGATGCACTTGGCCAAAAAGGGCGTATGCGTTTTTTCCTGAATATATTCAGGAAAAAACGCATACGCACTTTTTGGCCAACCAAGCAAGCTTGCAAATGAAATCTGCACTACAATGAAGTCTCACTTCCCCCCGGTCAAACGGGCCATCTGAAAAAAGTGTAAAATCCAGAAAGGCAGGACAGGCCATGGAGAACTGGGAGCCTTGTTATGCTGATGGGCGGGATGTAAATTGCCAACAGACACTCGGGAGAAGTGTATGGTGTTTCCTGAAACATCTAAAAAACAAAGCAACAGAGCGTAGGGCACTTCCACTTATGGTCCTATAGCTTAGGGAAATTAAAATCAAAAAGACACAGCCATCCCAAAGTTTGCAACGGCTCTGTTTACAAGAACCTCGTTTACAGTACAAGTTCAACATCGCAGAAAGTGAAAAATGGATAAAGAAGTTGTGGTATTTAATTACAAAGCAATATCACTCAGCAATGAAATCTATGTCATCAGGCCCTTAGTAGCACAATGAGTGGATTCAGGTATGGTGATTCTAACTGAAATAAGTCACACAGAAAAAGAAACATCATAAGATATCACTAATACACGGAATGTAAACTTGGCTACACAGGAACTGAATTCCAAAACAGAACAGTGTCTCAAATTTAGAAAACCAACTTATGCTTGCTTAAGGGGAAAGGTGAGTTGGGGTGCTGCATAAAACCAGAGATTGAAATGAGCACAGATAAAGTTCCTTAAGCCAAATATGGAATAGACAAGAGCTACTCCTTGCTCAACGAAATGGACTCAACACCCCATATTAAACGCCTAAGAATGTACCTGACTAGTAAGTATCTTAAAACCTATGGATTGCTATGTCTCCAAAAGAGAATCAAGCGTGTGTACAGGGGCATAAACGCAGCAGTGATAGGATTGGAGAGGTTCGGTGAGCAAATGAAAACCCTTTGAAGTCATATTGTATGGTACCCATTCCACGGGTTTCAACTACCCAGGTTTAATGTATTCTTCCTTCAGCTAAAACATGCATGTGGAACCCAGAGTATGATCAACCGTGTGAACGGGAGACATGTTCAAATATGTCTCAGTTTTCCTCCCCTGGTACTCGGGTGCAACATACCAGATATTTACTAACACTCTCCCCACTTGGAGAGTCAGCGCCTTTAACCTCCTGTTTGGCCCAGTTTGCAATTTCTGCGGAAGATAAACAGGAATAGCGAGAACCAATGAGAGACTAGCTGGAGGTGTCTGGACGGGCAAATTTAACTCTCATTTCCCACCAGGAAGAGTAAATAACCAAAGGCTGAGCGTGCCGTGCCAGAACCAGATTAGGGCCAGAAGCCATCCTGCGGTGTTGCGGCCATCTCACAAGAAAGCGTGTTGAAGAAAGGAGCTCAGGGGCACTGTAATTCACAAACCTGCAGAGTTATAAATGACAGCTATCGTCCAAAAATATACTGAAGTAAGGCTGCCAAGAGGACTTGAAAGCGGGGCAGAATTGCAGGAAACCGATTTCAGGAGGTAGACTGGAATTGCCTTGAAAGCATAGGAAAAGAGGCAGAACGTCCACAATGATGCACTTGGCCAAAAAGGGCGTATGCGTTTTTTCCTGAATATATTCAGGAAAAAACGCATACGCACTTTTTGGCCAACCAAGCAAGCTTGCAAAGGAAATCTGCACTACAATGAAGTCTCACTTCCCCCCGGTCAAAAGGGCCATCTGAAAAAAGTGTAAAATCCAGAAAGGCAGGACAGGCCATGGAGAACTGGGAGCCTTGTTATGCTGATGGGCGGGATGTAAACTGCCAACAGACACTCGGGAGAAGTGTATGGTGTTTCCTGAAACATCTAAAAAACAAAGCAACAGAGCCTAGGGCACTTCCACTTATGGTCCTATAGCTTAGGGAAATTAAAATCAAAAAGACACAGCCACCCCAAAGTTTGGGACACCTCTTTTTACAAGAACCTCGTTTACAGTACAAGTTCAACATCACAGAAAGTGAAAAATGGATAAAGAAGTTGTGGTATTTACTTACAAAGCAATATCACTCAGCAATGAAATCTATGTCATCAGGCCCTTAGCAGCATAATGAGTGGATTCAGGTACGATGATCCTAACTGAAATAAGTCACACAGAAAAAGAAACATCATAAGATATCACTAATACACGGAATGTAAACTTGGTTACACAGGAACTGAATTCCAAAACAGAACAGGGTCTCAAATTTAGAAAACCAACTTATGCTTGCTTAAGGGTAAAGGTGAGTTGGGGTGCTGCATAAAACCAGAGATTGAAATGAGCACAGATAAAGTTCCTTAAGCCAAATATGAAATAGACAAGAGCTACTCCTTGCTCAACGAAATGGACTCAACACCCCATATTAAACGCCTAAGAATTTACCTGACTAGTAAGTATCTTAAAACCTATGGATTGCTATGTCTCCGAAAGAGAATCAAGCGTGTGTACACGGCCATAAATGCAGCAGTGATAGGATTGGAGAGGTTCGGTGAGCAAATGAAGACCCTTTGAAGTC